>NC_057804.1:164000893-164316764 GCF_018294505.1 Triticum aestivum | reverse complement strand
TTTAGCTGGTGGGTCCCAACAGTCGGGGGGTGAATCGCTTTTTTCGGACGCACTTCCTTGCGTGCGAAGATGTAGCTGGTGGGTCCCAGCAGTCAGGGGGACGAATCGTTTTTTTTCAGACGCACTTCCTTGCGTGCGAAGATGTAGCTCGTGGGTCCCAGCAGTCAGGGGGTGAATCATTTTTTTCATGAAATACGGTGGCCCGTCCGGTGGGTCCCCGCTGTCAGGTGGAGGAATAATTATTTTGCGCGTAATAAGGAGGCACTTCCTTGCGGCTGTCGTGGACCTAGCTGTCAGCCTCTCCATGTACAGTCCACATCCGATGGAAGTCGTTCCTTGACCAAGTTGACCACGCTGCACCAAGAGCACCACGGCGGTGGACGACGGTGAGGCCTAGGAAGGGGAGGACACAAAGCCGGGGATGACGCGGCAGTGGATGCACACGCGGAGAGGAGTATGAGGGTTCACTGGTTCGGCTGCGCTGCCGTTGCCACAGAATAACATGGGGTGTGGGTAAGTGGGTGAGAGGAGGGATGGCCTGGCTAGCGGTGGGAGTAGTAGGGGGCGGTGAGGCCTCCGCGGCAGCACAGCAGGCCATGGGAGGCAGGAGCAGGCAGCACTACCGGCGCTACTTTGGGCGGCTGGAGCAAGAAGACCAGAGGTTGAAGAAGCACGATGGCCATTGGATGGAAATCGTACGTGTAACGCCCCGGATCCGATGCGCCAGGTGTCTGCCAGTTATTCGCCGTCGCTGCCATGTATGGCTCTGTACTGAGTTGCACAAGCTCATCTACATGCCTTCATAATTATGTTACTTCCATGTTTGAATCTGTATTATAACTTGCTATGTTTACGTGGGTGCCATCATATCTTCTGATCCTTTTTGGCTTATGGTCAGTAAGAGACTCTTTTTCTATGCAATTAGTAGATTCATGCCATGCCTTTGTTTGCCATGATAAGTTCCTGTAATATGTTGTTTGATAGCTCTAAACATTCCATCGTGATGTTATTTTCTGCAAAGTCTGAAATTGTTATAACTTGCAATCTTAGCATGTGTGTTTGAGCATTTTCTAGTGATTTATAGAGATAGCTCAGTGTTCATGTTTTGTTATGCTTTACCTGTACATCATGCCCATGTCTTTTGTTTTCATGTTGAGATGCTGTAGCATGTTGTTTTGGTGCTTGCAATATGCCTAGTTGCTGATTTGGATAGCTTGTCCTTTAAACTTGTATGGAGTGTATGTGTTTGAACCGTTGCTCCGTTTTGAGTGTGCTCTATATGAAACTTGCTTAGATTTGCATGTAGCTTCATATTATCATGTTGCATGCTTGTTTTGGTGTGTTTGCTTGATGTTTGGGTGCATTTTGCATCAATGCCATGTTTATCTTGTTTTGCTCATATCTTCTAGTCCGTAGCTCCGAACTAAATGAACTTTATATGTAACTTGACTAGAATCTCGTGTAGATCATCTTTGTGCATTTTAACTTGCTGCTTAACAACTTGAACATAAGGTTTATTCATATCTGGACCAATTTCGAAATATGCATATGAGGACTTACCGGAATTGTTATATGTTGTTCCCGGACTCATTTAAACTTGCCTTGATGTGTTGCTCTTGTTTGCATCATCTCTTGCCATGAGTAGCTTCATGTAGCTTTGTCATGCATCATGCTCGGTTGTACATCATGTCATGTTCATGTGTGGTGTGTTTACTATGTTGTGTGCCTCTTCTTGTTAGTTCCTGTTTCGTTGCGATCGTGAGGATTCGTTCGTCTACGGTTGGTTCGGTTTCATCCATTCGTCTTCTTCATGGACTCGTTCTTCTTCCTTGCGGGATTTCAGGCAAGATGACCACTACCCTGGATCTCACTACTATCATTGCTATGCTAGTTGTTTCGTTTTATCGCTATGCTGCGCTACCTATCACCTGTTTATCAAGCCATCCCATGTTGCCATGAACCTATAACCTTTGACACCTTTCCTATGCAAACGTTGTTTGGCTATGTTACCACTTTGCTCAGCCCCTCTTATAGCGTTGATAGTTGCAGTTGAAGTTGAAGATTTCTCCATGGTGAACAGGATTTTGGTTGGGATATCACAATATCTCTTATATTATTAATGCATCTATATACTTGGTAAAGGGTGGAAGACTCGGCCTTTTGCCTAGTGTTTTGTTCCACTCTTGCCGCCCTCGTTTCCGTCATACCGGTGTTATGTTCCTAGATTTTGCGTTCCTTACGCGGTCGGGTGATTTATGGGACCCCCTTGACAGTTCGCTTTGAATAAAACTCCTCCAGCAAGGCCCAACCTTGGTTTTACCATTTGCCTCACCACCACCTATCCCTTTCCCTTGGGTCGGCCAACCCAAGGGTCATCTTTATTTTAGCCCCCGCAGGACAGTGCTTGTCTAAGTGTTGGTCCGAACCGAGTAGACTGCGGGGCCACCTCGCGGCAACTCGAGGGCTGGTTTTACTCGTAGGATGTCTCATCCGGTGTTGCCCTGAGAACGAGATATGTGCAGCTCCTATCGGGATTGTCGGTGCATCGGGTGGCTTTGCTGGTCTTGTTTTACCATTGTCGAAATGTCTTGTAAACCGGGATTCCGAGTCTGATCGGGTCTTCCTGGGAGAAGGTCTATTCCTTCGTTGATCGCGAGAGCTTGTCATGGGCTAAGTTGGGACACCCCTGCAGGGTATAATCTTTCGAAAGCCGTGCCTGCGGTTATAGGCAGATGGGAATTTGTTAATGTCCGGTTGTAGATAACTTGACACCAGATCGAAATTAAAAGGCATCAACCGCGTGTGTAGCCGTGATGGTCTCTTCTCGGCGGAGTCCAGGAAGTGAACACGGTTTCTGGGTTATGTTTGACATAAGTAGGAGTTCAGGATCACTTCTTGATCATTACTAGTTGACGACCGTTCCTTTTGCTCTCTTCTCGCCCTTATTTGCGTATGTTAGCCACCATATATGCTTAGTCGCTGCTGCAGCCTCACCACTTTACCCCTTCCTTTCCCTTTAAGCTTTGCTAGTCTTGATACCCATGGTAATGGGATTGCTGAGTCCTCGTGGCTCACAGATTACTACAACAACAGTTGTAGGTACAGGTTATGCGATGATCATGACGCGAGGGCGATGCTTGCTTGCATTGAGTTCTTCTTCTGCTTCTTCGATCAGGGGATAGGTTCTAGGTCGGCAGCCTGGGCTAGCAGGGTGGATGTCGTTTGAGTTTCTGTTTGTGTTCCATCCGTAGTCGGATGATGCTCTGATGTATTGTGATGTTGTATTCATGTGGCATTGTATGCCTTATGTATGTATCCCCATCTATTATGTAATGTTGATGTAATGATATCCACCTTGCAACATCGTTTCAATATGCGGGTCCATCCTTGGTGGGACCTTCGAGTTCCTTTTGGGTAGGGTCGCATATTGGGCGTGACAAGTTGGTATCAGAGCCTCGACCGACCCTAGGAGCCCCCTTGATTGATCGTGTAGTTTGGCCGTTGTTGAGTCTAGAATAAACTATTTTCAGAGTGTAGTTATATCGGAGAGTAGGAATTCTTTTTACTCCTCAACCCCTTCGTCGCTCTGGTAAGGAATCTTGATGTAGGTGTTTTGAATTACTCCTCTTCCCTTTCAAATTTTTCTTTAGGATCACGCAGTTGGTTTTCCGATCGATGTTCGTCAGCTCTTTTCATCCGGTGCATTTCTCGTCAAGTCGACTCGAGCCTCTTCATCATTGAGTTCAATTCTCAGTCCGCTCTCAACGAAGTTGTTTCTCTACCCTCAGTTGTCTTCTTTTCCCACCCACCCTCCCTGTTCTTCTTCTCGGAACCGGAGTCTGTAATTGAGTGTCCATCCTATTCGTGCGAAGTCCTTGCCTTCTTTCCTCAATGATTTCAACCGGTGTTTTCTCTCCAAGTTATTCGTTGTTTCTCTCTTCCAAGTTGCCTTTGTTTTCCCGCCTGCGACCCTCTTCTTCCTGGAGCCTCAGTCTCTTTCGAGCATCAATTTTCATTCGTACGGAGGTTTTCAGTCTTCCCTCAATCATTTCAATTGGTGAATTCTCGTCTCGTTGGATATTCTTCATCTCTTTCTTCTTCGGTGGATTCAATTCCATTTTCGATAGTGATCATATTCTTTCCCTCAGCTCAAGTGCCTTCCCTGCTCGTTCGCCTCTCGCCAGTTTATCATTTCGGAGTGTTCAAGACATCTCAGGAGATTTGTCTGTGTTCGAATTAATTCGAGGTTGTCACCTCATTCAAATATTTCAATTGTTCCGGTGCTTCATCTATCTGTTCATCATCCTTTTCAACGGTGTTTTCTCTTTAGTGGGCCCTAACCCACAGGTCTTTTTCCAGGATCATACCTGACTCTTCTAATTCTTCCCGGTGATTATTTCTCTTTCGTTAGTCATTTCCAAATTCTAATGGTGGTTCTTTCAGATTCTATTTCCTTGATTATCATTCAATCCTTTTCTTTGGAGTTTGTTCTTGTTGAATAAATTCTAGTTCAAAGTGTTCTCTTCTTTTCTTTTCCGGAGTTCAAATTTCCTTGGTCATTTCGTCGGAACCTCCATCTAAATCATCGCGAGGCTCATCTTATTCTTTCATCCTTCATTTTATCTCGTCATTCTTTTGTTACCAGAGTTCTTCATGGTGGTTCTTCATGATTTTATTCATTCTTCAAGTGTTCATCAAGATTCTTATCGGTGGAGTTCAAGTATCTTTTATTCTCATGTCTCGAAGTGCGATTAATTCTCTATTTTCTTTTGGAAGTGGAGTTTTGCATTTCTTCGTTCTTCTAAGCTATCCAATCATTTCCGTTTGTGGCTGGTTATCACCTCATATTTTCTGAGATGTTATCCATAAGTCCACAACAAGCTTATTCTTTCGTTGTTGATTTTCTCAACAACTCCGTTCAACCCTTCCTTCCAAGTTCTTTTCGTTCCATTCTTTCAGTTCTTCCGAAGGCATTGCGTTGCTTATGTCGTCAAGTGTCATTCGTGAAGTTTGTGTTCTATTCTTTCCATGTTTAACCGGAGTGCTGCCTAAATTCTTTCAGTCTTATTCGTTTCGTTTCTCATTCTAACCACTCCGGTTAGAACGAGTGATTTCATAGTCTATCTGATTCCATGAGCTTTCGATTCTCGTCATTCCTCTCTTCTTCTCGAGTGCTCTCGATTCTTTGCTTCTTCTCTTGAGCTCTTGTTTCACCTCATCCCTTTTCCCTTCCGTCTCGGTCCTAAGATCTCGGGACGAGATCTCTTGTTAGTGGAGGAGTGTTGTAACGCCCCGGATCCGATGCGCCAGGTGTCTGCCAGTTATTCGCCGTCGTTGCCATGTATTGCTCTGTAGTGAGTTGCACAAGCTCATCTACATGCCTTCATAATTATGTTTCTGCCATGTTTGAATCTGTATTATAATTTGCTATGTTTACGTGGGTGCCATCATATCTTCTGATCCTTTTTGGCTTATGGTCAGTAAGGGACTCTTTTTCTATGCAATTAGTAGATTCATGCCATGCCTTTGTTTGCCATGATAAGTTCCTGTAACATGTTGTTTGATAGCTCTAAACATTGCATCGTGATGTTATTTTCTGCAAAGTCTGAAATTGTTATAACTTGCAATCTTAGCATGTGTGTTTGAGCATTTTCTAGTGATTTATAGAGATAGCTCAGTGTTCATGTTTTGTTATGCTTTACCTGTACATCATGCCCATGTCTTTTGTTTTCATGTTGAGATGCTTTAGCATGTTGTTTTGGTGCTTGCAATATGCCTAGTTGCTGATTTGGACAGCTTGTCCTTTAAACGTGTATGGAGTGTATGTGTTTGAACCGTTGCTCCGTTTTGAGTGTGCTCTATATGAAACTTGCTTAGATTTGCATGTAGCTTCATATTATCATGTTGCATCCTTGTTTTGGTGTGTTTGCTTGATGTTTGGGTGCATTTTGCATCAATGCCATGTTTATCTTGTTTTGCTCATATCTTCTAGTCCGTAGCTCCGAACTAAATGAACTTTAGATGTAACTTGACTAGAATCTCGTGTAGATCATCTTTGTGCATTTTAACTTTCTGTTTAACAACTTGAACATAAGGTTTATTCAGATCTGGACCAATTTCGAAATATGCATATGAGGACTTACCGGAATTGTTATATGTTGTTCCCGGACTCATTTAAACTTGCCTTGATGTGTTGCTCTTGTTTGCATCATCTCTTGCCATGAGTAGCTTCATGTAGCTTTGTCATGCATCATGCTCGGTTGTGTATCATGTCATGTTCATGTGTGGTGTGTTTACTATGTTGTGTGCCTCTTCTTGTTAGTTCCTGTTTCGTTGAGATCGTGAGGATTCGTTCGTCTACGGTTGGTTCGGCTTCATCCGTTCGTCTTCTTCATGGACTCGTTCTTCTTCCTTGCGGGATTTCAGGCAAGATGACCGCTACCCTGGATCTCACTACTATCATTGTTATGCTAGTTGTTTCGTTCTATCGCTATGCTGCGCTACCTATCACCTGTTTATCAAGCCATCCCATGTTGCCATGAACCTCTAACCTTTGACACCTTTCCTATGCAAACGTTGTTTGGCTATGTTACCGCTTTGCTCAACCCCTCTTATAGCGTTGCTAGTTGCAGGTGAAGTTGAAGATTTCTCCATGGTGAACAGGATTTTGGTTGGGATATCACAATATCTCTTACTCCCTCTGTAAACTAATATAAGAGTGTTTAGATCACTACTTTAGTATTCTAAACGCTCTTATATTAGTTTACGAAGGGAGTGTATTTTTAATGCATCTATATACTTGGTAAAGGGTGGAAGACTCGGCCTTTTGCCTAGTGTTTTGTTCCACTCTTGCCGCCCTAGTTTCCGTCATACCGGTGTTATGTTCCCGGATTTTGCGTTCCTTACGCGGTCGGGTGATTTATGGGACCCCCTTGACAGTTCGCTTTGAATAAAACTCCTCCAGCATGGACCAACCTTGGTTTTACCATTTCCCTCACCACCACCTATCCCTTTCCCTTGGGTCGGCCAACCCAAGGGTCATCTTTATTTTAGCCCCCCCCCCCGGGCTAGTGCTTGTCTAAGTGTTGGTCCGAACCGAGTAGACTGCGGGGCCACCTCGGGGCAACTCGAGGGCTGGTTTTACTCATAGGATGTCTCATCCGGTGTTGCCCTGAGAACGAGATATGTGCAGCTCCTATCGGGATTGTCGGCGCATCGGGCGGCTTTGCTGGTCTTGTTTTACCATTGTCGAAATGTCTTGTAAACCGGGATTCCATGTCTGATCGGGTCTTCCTGGGAGAAGGTCTATTCCTTCGTTGATCGTGAGAGCTTGTCATGGGGTAAGTTGGGACACCCCTGCAGGGTATAATCTTTCGAAAGCCGTGCGTGCGGTTATAGGCAGATGGGAATTTGTTAATGTCCGGTTGTAGATAACTTGACACCAGATCCGAATTAAAATGCATCAACCGCGTGTGTAGCCGTGATGGTCTCTTCTCGGTGGAGTCCGGGAAGTGAACACGGTTTCTGGGTTATGTTTGACGTAAGTAGGAGTTCAGGATCACTTCTTGATCATTACTAGTTGACGACCGTTCCTTTTGCTCTCTTCTCGCCCTTATTTGCGTATGTTAGCCACCATATATGCTTAGTCGCTGCTGCAGCCTCACCACTTTACCCCTTACTTTCCCTTTAAGCTTTGCTAGTCTTGATACCCATGGTAATGGGATTGCTGAGTCCTCGTGGCTCACAGATTACTACAACAACAATTGTAGGTACAGGTTATGCGATGATCATGACGCGAGAATGATGCTTGCTTGCGTTGAGTTCTTCTTCTACTTCTTCGATCAGGTGATAGGTTCCAGGTCGGCAGCCTGGGCTAGTAGGGTGGATGTCGTTTGAGTTTCTGTTTGTGTTCCATCCGTAGTCGGATGATGCTCTGATGTATTGTGATGTTGTATTCATGTGGCATTGTATGCCTTATGTATGTATCCCCATCTATTATGTAATGTTGATGTAATGATTTCCACCTTGCAAAAGCGTTTCAATATGCGGGTCCATCCTTGGTGGGACCTTCGAGTTCTTTTTGGATAGGGTCGCATATTGGCCGTGACAGTACGGTCACTGCAGCTAGAATCATTTATATTGACTAAGTTGACAAAGCCCTTGGTACGTCAACTTAGTAGGCCCACAGGTCAGCTTCCGAAAAGGTGCACCCCAGATGTCAGGGGGATAAATCATTTTTTGGGCGGGTGAAGCTAGAATATCCGAGATTGAAGAAGAAGCACGGCATCCATTGGATGGACATCCAACGGCCACTGCTGCTAGAAACGTGTGTTGACTATAAGTTGACAAAGCCTTGCATACCCATCAACTCTGTTTTTTTGGGGGACGTGTCAACTTAGTAAGGCCAGAAGCGTGTGGCAGAGAACTTATAGCCCATATGAGATTTGTAAGAATGTGTAGCCTATTTTTGAATTCTAATGGAATTTACTACAGCCCATTTACAGTTTGTTAAAAGTACAGCCCATTTCAACTAACCGTTCAAAACAGAATTCAATAAAATTTCTCACATTTTGATTGGATTCGAATATTCTTATCCCGACATTTTAGTCAGATTAAATAATATTTCAATTTAAATTTATATTGCGTAAAAATCCAACAAAACATTCCGCTCGCAACAATTAATGAAATTAAAATTTTCAGTATTCCAAAAATAATATTTTATAAAGTAATCACTATTTGGTGCATTTTTTTACAGTTACTAACCAGTTTTTATAATTACATCCCATTTATTATTTCTTAAAGCCCATTTTCTTGTTAAGCCTAATGCATCCCTCCTAGGAAAGATTTGCAGCCCAGCGGGGCGGAGAATAACAACTTGACCTTGCCTGGGTATTCCTAAAAAAAGTATAGCTGGGCTAGCCATTTTCAGCTTGAAAAAAAATAATATCTGGGCTGGTTATCTTGCCTGGGCTAGACGGGCCACAGCCCGCCCAGTTAATACCTGCAGCGATGTTTTCGTTGTTGTTCAGAGGAGAAAAATTAATATCTGGGGTAAACATCAAAAAATTCAGCAGTGCTCGCACCTCAAAAACACAAATACTGCTCGAGCTGCTTGGTACCAGCTATCGGCCGCTTCTTGTGCAATTCTCTCGTTTATTGACTACTCCCTCCTTTTCGGTTTATAATGCTCAATTCAAAAATCTCACCAATCAAGGTATATGGCGAGTGGTGGAATACTTTTTCTAGTTTTGCAAAAGCACCTAATTAATGCTCTTGTTATCCTCAAAAAATTATGTTTATCAATGCATTAATTGCAATGCATGCATGCATAAAGTGCATGAATTGGTCAATTTTCTCTTAATACTTGCATGCAATGATTTAATGCACCTTGGAATCTAAACATGTGATGGAAAACAACCAAATTGAGCCTTATAAAATGGAAAAACTAAAATTTTGAGATAAGCCATATAAACCGGAAAGGAGGGAGTACATAGGTAGACAATGGTGTGGGACCGTGATGTCAGGAAACCAAGGGGAAGAAAAATAAATTATAGTTATATATATATATATATATATATATATATATATATAATATAATATAGAGGCACTTGCGTACGTGAGGCTATGGACCTGGTGGGTTCCCGTTGTCATCCTATCCACGTAAAGTGATCTCCTCGCCCGCGCGCGCTTTCCGCCCGAAACAGTCAGCGCCCGCCGCCCCGCTTCTCGATGCAGGCGATTGCTCCGCCTTCAAACGACACAAGTGTCGTCCGTCCGTCCATCTGACGCACACATTAATGATACGCGGTTACCGAGGTGGCTACTCCAGCGTCACACGTCCGTCCCTCCACCCGCCCACCATTGCAATATAAACTGCTGCGCCGGCCATAGCCGCAGTCATCCGCATCCGTTGCCTTTCTCCTGTCCACACCATTACTGCCCACCATGGCTTCCTCGCGCTCCAGTGCTCTTCGGGACGGGCGGACGACGGACCACAAGGAGATAGCAGCCATTGCTGCCGACCGGCTGGCCGGCATGCAGCCGGAGGACGATGACGTCCCAATGGAGAACATGGTAGTCGACGATCCGGCGCCAACCCCCTCCTCCGTGCCATCCTCGCCGGTGCATTGCACCATGACCATCGGCGAGGCCCGTGCCCAATATATGGACATGGTGAGGCAGATGCGTGAGGAGCAGTTCCGGGAGGTGCAGGCCAACGCCGGCCAGAAGCACCCTCTCCTCTAGGAGCACCTGCAGGCGGAGGAGCAGATCACCGTGGAGCGGGTGGAGCAGGAGGCGCTGCTCGACTCATACCGTTCCGCCCGCAAGGGCCGCCTCGAGCGCTGGCGGTACCGCATGCGGGTGGTAGAGGCTGCGGCCGCCTACAAAGAGGCTAGCAAAGAGGGCGATGAAGTGGGCCAGGCACTATTTGGCGAGACCGAGGACGAGGCAGAGGACAATGCCGGCTCAGACGAGTCCCCACTCCACTGGTGTCGACGACGCCTTGCTCCGCCGACGCCCCGCGGCACCAACAACGAGGCAGAGGACACCGCCGGCTCTGCCGAGGCCCCGTGGCGCCAACAACGAGGCAGAGGACACTGCCGGCTCTGCCAAGGCGCCGCCCCGCCAACAACGAGGCAGAGGACACCGCCGGCTTAGCCGAGGCCCCACCGTGCCGGCAACATGGGGGAGGACTTCCACCGCTCCGCTGAGGCACCGCCCGCCGGCAAAGAGACAGAGGCATCGCCTGCTCCGCCGAGGCCCCGCCCCGCTGCCAACGAGGCCCTGCCACACAGAAAACGAGGAAGAGTAGAACACGGTAGGTCGCTGCCGCTCGAGTCCAAGTAAGGCCACCGCTGCTACCCTCCGGTTGAAGCCAAGATAGGCGGGTTGACCATTGATGGCCGGTTAGCTTCTTGGCGGCGACGTGGAGTCGGAGAGCTGCACTGGAGAAGAACGCTTCTTCTACTTAACTGCTGGTGCAGTTGGATGACTGACAGGTGTGCCCAATACGCCACATGTCAGTTACACAACTGCACCTGCAGTTAAGTCACTGAAGCTTCTGTTCGGCTCAGCGAGACACAGGTGGGTAGCTTCGGTTAATTAATTATACCTCCAGTGCACCCATTTTTAGTTTTTTTTGAAAAGGAGGATGACCCCCGGCCTCTGCATCTGGGAGATGCATGCGGCCACAAACACCCCTTTTTAGTTGAAGAATGTATGAAATGTAATGAAATCCAGCATGTTTATATGACATCAGACCGTGTATGAATGATTTTATTTTGATTACTTCGAATTCATGTATCACTGGCATTGGATGAACATGCAAAACAATACGTACTAGCATTATTCCCAGGGTGATCACCACGTTTGCAGCAGTTTCACATGTACTCCCTCCGGTCCTTTCTAGTCTGCATACAAGTTTTGTCTGCAGTCAAAGTATCTCTACTTTGACCAATCTTATACAAAAAAGTATGCACTTTCACAATGTGCAAAGTAAAAAGGAACAGAAGGAGTACAAAGAGTTTGAGCAGCTTTCTAGCGTTTCTGTACATTGCAATCAAACACACAGGCCTGGCAATTCATAGAGAACATTCAAAACAATCGATGATTATGCATCTCAGTGACTCACATGTCAGAGGAAATATTTACTTCACAACTAAAGAATAAAGAAAAAATTGATCGTCGCTGCTGACAGCAAAGGGCGTCCCATTCGAAAATATCAAACGCATATCTTGCTAAAATCAATGAGAAAAATTTGACAAGGTTGTCCCATTCCAAAATATCAAATGCCTACGATTGTGGAATGGGCAGGGTTTGCCATCAGTTCGAACATTGACATGGCAACTCGTGCTAAAAAACCAGCTGTTCTTTTTGTGCAGTTCCACCAAAATCAACCAAATTCGCGCGTAGCTTGTATAATTTCGCCCTTATATGTTGCAACGCCTTGAACTTATGGGCACCTCCTTTCTTGTGGTGGAAATGAATGATTCGATGTATTCATGAACATTTTGTGAAGTTCCCGTTGAAATCAAGCTGAGCACCCCTGTTTGCACAAATACAAAAAAGTGATTACTATAAAGCAAATTGTACTATGAATTGATAGTTTCAATAGGCACATACATGGTCCATGTAGAGCACACTTTTAGAAAAATGGAACTCACCAAAAAGAATCCTAGAACAACATTGTACTCGCGCATCACAGCAAAAAAATGGAGATTTGTCAGTCCTTCTGAGCTGAAGTTAGTTTGGTCTTGTGGGGAGTAATGTAACCATCCTTCAACTGCTCCTTCTGATGAGAAGATAGAAAATGCTTCTTCATCCTGGCATAATCGGAACTAGTCACTTCACGTACTCCATATTCTTCTTCAGAGGAAGATGATCCTGTTGTGCAAAGACAAGAGGACTACTAAATGCTAGCATCCATGTTTGCTCGAAAAAAAGGAAAGGAAATATTTAAAACAACACAGATGAGGCACTTCCCAAGGATAATACCACTTTTTCATGACAGTATCTAAACAGTAGCACAACACCAATAGAGATGACAAAGCTCAATCATATGGATGAAATCAGTGGGCGAGTACCAACCTTTGTCAGGAGGCTGATTGAGTAGAGCATACAGATGAAGCACTTCTCGGGAACCATCTGTTGCTATCTACGAGGGTGGCCATGCTTACTATATACTCCTCGATTAGTTTAATGTTTCCAACATCTTCTTGTGCAGTTCCACTAAAATATATGGTATCCTCAAAGAAGATCCCTGTTTGCACAAGTAGAGATAATTACGTATGGCATCAAATCAGTGGCAAAACAATTGCTCGTTCCAGCCATAGCAATAAATTAAGATGCAAAACTATAACATTACTTGTCTCATCACAGTTCTAGTGCTTTATTACAGCACCGGGAGTTGATTTTTGTTTTTCTTCCGCTTGTTCTTCCCCGTCATCACTTCGTTCAATAACAGACAAGCTTCGCCTTCAATGTAAGATTTGGCATGTCAATTATGGAGCACAAGTATAGTACTAAACTTAATTTTCTGATGAATGTGGAAAATACAGGCCAGCAGTTGTGAAATATCCTTATCTTACCTCAATGGGATATTACGGTGCACATATAGATTGGAAGTCTTGTCTCCATTTGTGCAGTTCACTAAAATCAAGTAGCACAACATATGAAAGCACACTGCAGAATCATGTGAAAGAAGGCTAGTACTGACCTCTCATGATGCGGAATTCAAACAACTCATAAGACGAAGATCTGAACCAAATTCGCCTTAATGGATAGGAAGTAAGATCTCTTATGCAGTTCCACTAAGATCAAGCAATCAAGCAACGTTGTCGGTGTGACATTTTGGTTGAACTAAACAAAGCACTCTTAAAACAAAAGTGTTTTGTGCAGTGCAACAAAAGGTCACAATGGCAACAAGGTGAAGTAGATAACCCTGTTTACACAGAGGTGCAAAGGAAATAATTAGTGGTCAATAACGGCGGATGACACAGAAGCCAACAAAAAGAAGCATCTACCTTATCTAAATGGGAAAGAAAGCAAGACAATAGCATTTCTCAAACGGTGGCATTGATTAATATTAACATAGAGATTATATTAACAATAAAATTCGTTAAACATGTAATTTGCTTTTAACTGTGGCATTGCATCAATTTTCCAGCGGCATTATTAGAGGGTGTTTGTTTACAGGGACATTTTGGTGTAGGGACTAAATAACTCCGTGTCAGTCACATCTAAACCAAACAGGAGGGACTTTTCGGGACTAAAAGTGGGCATTTGGGACTAAAGAAAGAAGACCCCGAGGGAGTCTTTTTGGGACTTTTTCCAACAGTTGCCCCTGCCATGCATCGCACCTTGTTTCTATTAGTTCATTACTAGGGGTAACATGGTCTTTTATCATGTCATTTAATAACCTCTAGTCCATGTTTAGTCCCTGGAACCAAGCAGGTAGGGACTAGGGAGTTTTTAACCAAACAGGGCCATAGATTAACAATAGCTAATGAGTTGCACGGGACAGTGGATGCACCAGCACCATGTGCATCTACCGATGTATTGTGGTTATGCACAGTCTGTTGCAACAAAGAACAAACAACCAAGGAGCATATTTGTGTTGGTCCCAGTTTTGTTATCTTTAGACACCTTTCCCTATGTGAGCGCAGCAAATCTAGTCCTGCTCAAACTCTACAGCCTTCTCCCTTCCTTTCTTGTTCTAACTAGTACTTTCGCCCCTTCCTTTCCTCTTTGAACCACGTCCTTGATTTATGCGATACAACTTTCCCCACAACTTTCCCCCATTCCTTTCCTCTTTGAACCACGTCCTAGATTCATGCTTACAACTTTCCCCCTTCATTTCCTCTTTGAACCACGTCCTAGATTCATGCTATATACAACTTTTCCCACTACTTTCCCCCACTCCTTTCCTCTTTGAACCATGTCCTAGATTCATGGTATACATGCAGCTAGAGCAATGCATGTGGAGTAAGTAAAATATACCTTAAGGTTCTTGGGGCGTGGTTCGGTGGGCGACGGGACGACGGCGAAGAAGAAGGGTCGGAGGCCCTCCCGCGCCGCCGCTAGGTGGAAAGTGAACAGCTGCGCCGGTAGTCCCTCACCGACGGCGACATCGTTAAGCCTCCTTCTCTTCCCGGCAGACGGATCCTGCCGGCTCTTTGAGCAGCAGTGAGGGGAGAGAGAAGCCAATGAAGTCTTGTTTAGATCTAGAGAGGGCGAGAGAGTGTGAAGAGAGCAACTACAAGCGCTGAGGCTCCAGCGGGAGAGGGCGAGAGAGTGTGAAGAGAGCAACTACAAGCGCTGAGGCTCCAGCGTGTATATATATACTAGAGAGAGAGTGTGAAGCGTGCAAACCCTAGAAAACATTTTGACCAGTCAAAGAATCCTCCTGGCACAAATTATGCTCAAGTGTAGTTATCGAACCCGAGACCTCAAGTTGATGAGCGAACAGGCTAACCAGCTACACAACCCTCCCGTTATGTTCAACGAGAGGGAAATATCCTTTTATACATTCCTGCATTCGTGTGACAAGCATGCCGTGTTTTTGTGTGTGTGTGTGGGAGTCATTGGGATTTCAATCATAATCGTGTCATGTGGCTTTGGTGGTAAGACTATCCACAGTGGTGCAGAAATAATGCAGCCTTAGTCACCTTACCTCTCTCCACGTAGTACATTGGGTCCCACCAGTCAGAGGGTGAAACAAACAAATTAATAAGAAAAATTAAAAGCGCCAGTGGTGTTTCTTACCTCACACATCTCGCTACTGCTCGGGAACACTGTCCAATTGATCCCTCTGTTCGCTCACGTACTATTTTAAGTGAATCCTTATTATAGCATGCACCACAAATTTTGGGCACTTGTATTCTACTTAAGTCAGTGTGCCACCGTATCTCGTATACTTACTAATCCCTCCATCTAGGTGTAATAAGTTACGTTAGAAGGTGCAATGGGACCAAGGTGCGTGCGTGTGTGTGTATGTGTGCGTGTTAGAGAGAGCGACAGATTGACCTACTCCTACAGAGAGATGTTGTGTAGTGTATGATTTTAGCCGCGAGAGTCGGTGCATCCTCTTGTTTCCAGGCATGTCCGGTAGGGACATGCGGACAGCTGCCACGCCCGCTCCTGACCAGCCTGGCCCACCCAAAGCCCCTCCATCACGCCTGCGTGCGCTTCCCGCCCAAAATGGTCAGCGCCGCTCCAAAGAATTGGTGTTGCATTCATGCCCGGGCAGAGCGGACGCGACCTCTCACTGGCGCAAGAGTGATGGTTGCTTCGTCCGTCCAACCTACTGCTGGGTCTATGTGATTTGACGGCTCATTGGTCTTTATTAATGAGGTGGTAGGACTGCTGGATGTCCCACGCTTTCGGCGAAAGGAGGTAGTAGATTACAATTTTCTCCATTCCTACAGCGGAGGAGTGCAAGAGAAGTGAAAACACGCAGGCTCAGTGATTACATGGCCCACCTCACACTATCACCGTGCGAGACATAACTCTTTACATAGTACTCCCTCCGTTCCTAAATATTACTAGATGAGTCCCCACTCGTTGTCACGGAACAACGATATATCTCTCGACGCAAAATTATTGATTTGATTGAACTAAAAAAAATCTATAACTGCATGACAAATGTGGTAGCCAAACTAAATAAACTCCCATCATCATTTAGATCATCCCACACAAGGAAAAAAGATCAGCCAACTCCTACTGCATAATGGGATTATATTTTTCTTTTTGACATGTTAATGGGACTTAAAAGCTCACTTACATGCATGCTACCAGTGCATGCTTGCATGCAGACATGTTGATGTGATTTAAAACCCACTCACATGCATGTGCCACGGTATTTCTGCATGCTTGCATGTGGCTTAGTGCTGGAGCCTCTCAACGTCTAGATCAGACGGCTATTATGGACTGATTTACTTCATCTAATGGCTACATCAATTTTGATGATGTGGCTCAAGGAGAGGATAGAGAATTCCTAGTAGTGGGGGCTAGCTATTACTAGTAGATAAGTCTTTGTAGAGATTCCACCTACATACGGAACAAAATGAATGAATCTACACTTAAAATGCATCTATATACATCCGCATGTGGTTCATGGTGAAATCTCTACAAAGACTTATATTTAGGAACGGAGGAATACTAGTATAGTACGTACTGTAATTTATCAGCGAGATAAATTTTTACAATGCTATGAAGCTTCTAGCTCTTGTTACATGTATCTTGCGTCCAAGGTTTCCCGTTGCAACATTTCATCAAATACAAAGGAGACTAACATGCATGCTATTGCATCTCAATCATTGACAGATCATAGCAAATATGTACTCCCTCCGTTCCAAAATAAGTGTCTCAACTTTGTGCAAACTTGAGTACAAAGTTGTACTACTACTAAAGTTGACACTTATTTTGGAACAGAGGCAGCTAAAGAAAAAAACGATCCATGCAGTCCCTAGCCCTTGAACCGTGAACCCTGACTAGGATTCAATTTGCTGGCAACGTTCGAGCTTCCTAATAAATGAAGTTTGCAACCTTTTGACCATCGGATCATTTTGTGCAGTTTCACCAAAATCGAGATGATCATCCCTGTGGCAAAGAAATTGAAGAAGCGTGATTAGAATAAGATTACTAGGACTGTTGAGGAGACATAAACTCATCACAAATACAGTATGTAGAAGTCAGTAGAGGTATCAGGTATGTGCGGGGCAAAGAAGTAGAGAAATATCCACAGGGAGTGATGTGGGCAGCTGGAGCAGTGGTGCAAGCCGGCTGTAAAGGGAGTTGTACCTGAGGGACGTAGCTCGACCTTGAGCAGGGTGGCGAGAGGCGGCAACTGCCCACGTCGCGGCAGTGAGCAAGGGACGAAGGCCACCTCACCGGCTTTGTGAGAGAGAACAGTGCGGACCCCTGATCGGGACATGTCGACAGTGGGTTTTCACCGTCGGTGACGGACACTGCATCTACACTAAGCATCCACCCCTTCCCCAAGCGGACGTGATCCGCCGGGATGTTAGAGATGTGGCCACGGTCGTTTTGTGCGAGAGAGTGTGAAGAGAGCAACCCCAGCAAGCAACCATGTAGGCTGGCCCGTCCTGACTATGTATATACTGGAGTGGTTTCCTTTTCTCTCCATATGAACCTATCATATTGCATACGTGCCACTGAAGAAAAAAAATATTTATAAATGACGCGGCACCTACTACTCGTTCTCCTATAACCTTGCGCTTGGCATCTCCAAAATGTTAACCTTGCGATTGGCTCTTCGCCTCTTCGGGAAGTCAACCAATAATGGTAGTGCAGTATATATCATTCCGGCCATATGAGACCGAATGAATTGCTGCACGTCCACCACGTGGGCGAGGGTCGAGGGGCGAGGGACAGTACTACTACATACGGAGCAAAATCAGTGAATGTACACTATAAAATACATCTATATACATCAGTGTTTGGAGTATGTACTAGTAGTTCATATTGAAATCTACTAAGGACATATATATTCCAAAATATATGATATAATCTCTATAACCAAGGTAGTAGGGACGAGGAGTAAACGGAGGGAGTAGTAAATTTGTCTCCTCGTCCTAGGAGCCACCGCGCGCATGGGCGAGGGAGGAGCAAGCTTCACCTCATCCTGCGAGCCACCGCGCCCGTGGGCGGGGGATACGGCATACTAAGAAAGCTTCTCCTCGTTCTGCGAGTTGACGAGACACATCAAAAGTACTCCAGTGTATAGAGCCTTGCCTCTAAGGTAGGCCCCACATGGTTTGCCTCTTTTTTTAATTTAACATAACGAGTCAAGTCGCAATTTGTTTGTTCACACGTGGTAGACGATCCTCCCTCCACCAAGTGGACAACCAGTACACGTGCCAAATTACCACGTGGGCTGCCTTTTTCATAAAGAAATGAGCTCCACCGTGTACCCGCGCGGGTGTGGTTGGGAAAGAGACGGGAGTACGTGCGCCGTGCCTGCACCTCTTCTCTTCGTGCACGTCCCCCACCTACGTGGGTGTGTGTGAGAGACACAAACCGCGTTCGTGAGTGTTTTTTGTTTTGTGGTGGGGGTGGGGGTGGGGTGGGGGGTTGATTTCGTGAATTATGTGTGGGAATATGTGTCGATGAGATCTCAAACAAAATTTTGCATGCAATGTCTGTGAAATGGAGGCCTATCCATATCATACATAGAGGGTCGGGCAATCCACGAGAATAGAGGGAGGGGTCAATGCTATCGATAGAGTCGAAGAGAGGACCATGTACGGGCGGGTGCGAGATTGAAGAAGAGAGCCATCGAAATTGCGTGTGTGCGTGCAAGTCAAAGATATAGGGCGACTGGCCTACCGGAACGTTAGAGGGCACATGTCAAGTTTGTGTGTGGCAGGGAGACATGACTAGAGCGCTTCATGTATCGGTGTGTGTGGGGGGGAAGGGGTGGGGGAGGGGTAGGCAGAGGCCTAACTATAGATGTAGAATGACTCGTATATGTGTTGAGAAGGAGAGACCCAACTATGTCATGAGGGAGATCGGTCGACATCCATACATAACTGAAGGACGGGAAATATGATGGGATAGAGAGAGAGAGAGGAGAGAGAGAGGGAGGGAGAAGGAGGGAGAGGGGTAGAGTGCTGGATGGGTGACGGAGTTGCTTCTCGGAGATGTTGGGAGAGGCCTACTAGACAAACTGAGGGTGGAACTGCAATGTTATCAATAAGAGTGGGGATGTGTTTCTGTGTGTGCCTGTGCGTGATAGATCTGTCGGGACGCATCCTTGGATGATGAAGGGGAACCATGTGTTTGGTAAGCAAACCTAACTAGATCGGTAGATCAATTGTTGTTTGTCGGAGGAAGGGAGAGACACAAGTAATGAGGTAGAACGATCGATGTGTGGGTAAAAACAAGTTATAATGACCTAGCTGGCTATATGTATAGCGAGAGATCGCTCGGTGTACGTCCATTTGTTAGAGGCAAATAAGGCCCAGCGAGACGGATAGACATAGAGAATGGATCTAGGAGGTGGTGCCAGAGGCCCAACTCCTAGCTGGATAGGGGGAGGAGTGTGCGGTTGTGAGATCATTTAAAAGAGGGGTGAGAGTTTACACGTGTGTCTGACCATATGAGAGACACGAGGCAAGGACACATAAAGGAGGAGATTGAAGC
This sequence comes from Triticum aestivum, assembly GCF_018294505.1. NCBI lineage: Eukaryota > Viridiplantae > Streptophyta > Magnoliopsida > Poales > Poaceae > Triticum > Triticum aestivum. The sequence continues at coordinate 164,297,099 of NC_057804.1, read as the reverse complement.
TGTGTGTGTATGCTATAGGCAGGCATCGCTGGAGAGGTTTATCGATGGGTGTGTGTCGGAAAGGAGTTGTGGAGACTCTGGGAGAACGACCTAAAGGAAAAAATGAATGTGCCCAGTGGATAGAATGCCGAGGGAGGGGGAGGGCGAGGAGGGCGTGTGCACGCACGAGAGAAAGTTAGTGGTAGCTACAAAGGTTAGAGGACTGTGTGGGTGTAAGAGACTAACAAAGATCATAATTTGATATGAAAGCGGATTCATATATTTGAATAGGAGATCATAGTGTTTTAAACATTGCATGCATGAATATAGCGGTGATACACGTGTTGTGCACATGTTATACCATAATGTGATAATGCATGGCGTTTGCAACTCATAGCTAAATGCCGAACAATCTAAACCATACTATACATCAAACAATCTCACATTTTATTTGAATTTGTGATAATGTGCGGCATTTGCATCTTACAACTAAATATCGAGCAATCTAAACAATACTATATATCGAACATTCTCACATTTTATTTGAATTTGTGGTAATGTGTGGTGTTTGCAACTCACATCTAAATACTTGTAGGCATAGGGGGCAGGGAACCATACATAATGTGATAAACACATTATACATATGAGACATGGTTTAGATTATGAAGATCTAGCTAGAGCTAGAAATGTAATGTGATTTGAAATCAAAATAAAGTGGATTCAAATAATCTAGTTCGAGTTCATATAGTACACATAGTTCATATGTAACTCAATACTGATCATGTGGTGTGTTGTGAAGATAATACACAAACGATGGTTTAACTTGACAATAATGATGATTGTAGATCTTATTAAAACAGAGAAACGAATTCAAATGCTTTGACTTCACAACAATCATTACTGTAGATCTTATTCAAATTTAGTTCATATTGAAGCGGTAGTATATACGTTTGGAATGCACTAAAACGTTCATTTGAGTAGTAGGTTGCATGCATTATACACGTAGCGAAATATTTTAATTGAACATAACATGGATTCAAAGTTTTGAATGACATTTGTAGTGCGCATTGATTTGGTACAGTACACGTTAGGCTTGTCCAGAAATTTCAACCCACGCCTTGTTAGCCTGAAATATTTAAGATATATCTTTGTCTCGTTGTGCTCCGACAACTCCCTCCATCTCAACCCGCGCCTTGCTATTCCGAAATTACAACGCGCGCGAAAACTCCCACCTCCTATGAAATCCCGACATGTGAAATGCCCGTGGTACCCCTGAACCAAAAGAACCGCCTCAAATCGGTGGGGGTACTTTCATAAATTACCCCACATTTCGGACAAGTGCGTCTCTAAGCCATGGTTCCCCACTGCCATCCCATCCACCCACCCATTCATACACCGAGGCCGCGAAAACCCGCGACGAAACCCCACACCCTGCTCTATCCGCCACCTAGCCGGAGCTTCTTCCCCGACGACGTCGTCCACAGCAACACCTCGACGTCCCTCATCCACCGTATCGGATGAGGATCCGTCGGCGATCTCATCGTCCCGCCAGTTCAGCCACCCCGTTCTCCACCTCCAAGGAGCTGCCGCGATGTTCCCCTCGTCTTTCGCACCACCTCCATTCCCACACCGCCGTCTTCACCTGCACCACTAGAAGAGCGTCATCATCACCATTTCCTCGGATGAAGTTGTGGCCTAATCGGCGCCACCAAAGAGGTTGTACACTAATCGCCGCATTTTCTTCTTGATTCGATCTCACGGTGCTGCCGGCGCTCGGTCCCGAGCCGACATGGCACGACTCCATCCATGGCGGTGTCGCCGACCACTTCCTTCACGGCGTTGCTCCCTCAGCGGTGACGTCCACATCAGTAGGAGATGCTGCTGCTTTAGCTCTCGCTTGCGCTGCTGCTCTGATCTTGCTCTCGGTCCCCGGCCTGGTCTGCTCTTGCTATTGCTCTTGCTCGCGCTGCTGCTCTCGCTCTTGCTCTTGCTTGCGATGCTGCTATGATTTGGCTACACTTCAGTTGACTGAATCGACTTTTGGGTAAGTCGATTTCCAAGGGGTGGGCTCGCCAGGGTGAAGGAAGAACCAGCCACAGCAGGGAGGGGGGCTCGCCGGATAGGTACCCCACTATCTATCTTAGGGTTGAGGATGGGGGCGGTGGTCGCCGGCGGTGGCGGGGCGTTGGCGGGGCAGTGGTGTGGGGATCACCGGAGAAAAAGCTCGGCACGGGGGGGCCTAGAGGGATGGACGAGGCGGTGGCGGACCAGCAGTGGGGAGTGTTTTCGGGGCGGGTGGGGTGGCGCACCGCCTACCGCGGGCGGCGGGGGGCTGCTGTTTGGCCGGTGGTGGCTGGCGGCTCAGGGGGTGGAGGTTGAAGATGAACCGCAGGCCCTTGATTTCGTATCCAACGGCTGCAAAATCGACTGAGCAGAGATGAAAAAGTCAGTCGATCGACGTGTAGCCTCACCTTGCTAGCGCGTTCAGTTTCGACAGCAAAATTCAATTTCGATAGCAAAATTCAGTTTGGACAGTTAGGTTCAGTTTCGACAGTTAAGTTCAGTTTCGACAGTTAAGTTCAGAGATGAGCGGCTGATGTATTTTACATCTAGCACTTTGTGGTTATGTATTTTACGTCATGTATTGTAGATGCTATTATAATTCCACTCAGGTTAACGTTGTTCGTTGTCTCTCTTGTCCTGCTTCAGCCTCGTCGTCGTACAACTCAAAGGAGCTCCCCAACGACGAAACTCCATCACAGCGGAGCAGTACCTCGGGCTCCATCTCCAGACGCCTAAGATCTTCTTCCCCTCCTCCGACAGCAAAGTCTGCCGGAGCATCCTCACCGGCCAACCCAATCACGCTGAGATCGACATGGCTTCGCCAAAGAGGTTGTACACTTGTTGCATCTCTTTTTACTCTACATGTTATATATATTGTCCACTGAGCACACAGATTTGTTCCTTTAGTGTCTCCTTGAAAGAAAAAAAGTAGGAATTTTAATTTTCACTTGTCTTCCTTTTCAAATTCCTATTCATGAAGCACAAGACTAAGAGATAGTAGCATAATAGCATTATAACCGTACATTTTCTTGTGGTTTGACTTAATCTCACCATGCTTCTTTGCATCCTGTGATCTTCCAATTGTTGTGAATCAAACAACCAGATTGGCAGAAATCCAGTGTTTTTAAATTCTCTGTTTTGCACGTGCATCCCTATCCTATTCCTGTCTATTTCCTATCCCTGCATTGTTGGAATCCTCCAATTCAAACGAGCCCTTACAGAATTACTTCTCTTACAGATAGTTGTCAAAGAAAACCTTGCGTGGTTTGTCCCGGTCCTGCTGCGCCATCGTCCATCCCAGCTCAGCTGCTCCAACGATAGAAGGGTCCAGCAGAGCAGGGATCCGGCCTCCAGACTGTCTTTCGCCGCCTCAGATCTTCTTCCCCGCCGCAGATGACCTCGAGGACTACATGGGTCCGCAAGAGAGGTGGCACTCTTTCGTGTCTGCTTACGTTATGCATCGCTTAATATTACATGCTACTTTATCGTCATGTTCACCAATTAGACTCTGAGTCAGCTCCAAACTAATGGTCAAACTTGAGTTTTTAAATGGTTGTGGGGTACATATCGGGGCCGCCATCAATAGTATCTATCTACTATCTGGTTAATCTCCGGTGTCTACTATGAGTTTCATGTTGGGTGGGAAACAAACAGTAAAGAAGCCATTATCTGCCTGCTATTATTGGTTTTGGGTCTATCCACAGGTTGCTACCATCACTCTGGATTTCTGCATGCACTCCTTACATAATCTCACTATGTTTTATTCCTATGCATGACAATTATTGTAAACAATGGAACTGAACATGTAGAGCAAAAGAGACGAGCCCTGCGTGGCAATATAATTTCATGCAGACGTCGCACCATGGTAGGCGCAAAGGCAGCCCCCCCTCCACGCATTTTGGATTGTAATCGAGAAGAAGATATCTGTTCCGAGGGGGATTCAAAAGGAGAAGATAACTCCTATTTACCCCCTGAGGTCTTCGCTCTAACTTGGCATGCTGATGTTGGTTATATCATGCATATGGTGTCTTGCATTGCTTACTTTATACATCAAATATGTCATCCGCTTAGTTTAGACATCCTTTGTGCGAATGCCATCTGTTTAGTTTATTCACCGTTTATGTGAATTATGGAACACCACCTTGTTTAGCCGGGCATCATATATGTGAATTTTGCAATGCCATCCTGCTTAGCCAGGCATCTTATATGTAAATTATATCAGGCCATCTTTTTTTGTTACATATTACATTCGTCAACAATGTTACTACATTCAACTGCTCTTCGTGTGCATCACCCATTTGACACGGTGATGGCAAATTCTGGAGTGAAAACAAGGTCTTCTGAGCAGACGATGCTATCTGACGAAGCGCATATCTCACTGGTTACGGATAGCTCCTCAGAGGAGGATTCAGAGACAGATGACCAGTCCTATCCCCCCCTGAGGTGTATGCTCTAACTTGGCAGGGTTATGTTGCTCATATCGTGCGTATGGTGTCTCGCATTGCTATGCCATTTGATTAGTTTAGACATGCTTTGTGTGAATGCCACCTGTTTAGTGTCTAATTACCATATATGTGAATTATGCATTGCCATCTTGTTGCAAGACATTATATATGTGAATTATACAATGCTATCTTGTTGCAAAGGCATTATATATGTGAATTATGCAATGCCATGCTGTTTAGCCAATCATCATGTATGTGAATTATATCATGCTATCTTTTTTTTGTATTACGTGTTCCATTTGTCGACAATGTTTGTATATTCAACTACTCTTCCTGTGCATCAGCCATTTGAAGCGGTGATGGAAGTATCTGGAGTGAAAACAAGGTATTCAGAGCAGACAATGCTACCTGCTGAAGGGGACATATTGCTGGCTACAGAGATCTCCTCAGAGGAGGATTCAGAGACTGATGACCAGTCCTATTTCCCCCCTGAGGTCTATGCTCATACTTGGCAGGGTTATATTACCCATGTCATGCATGTTGTCTTGCATTGCTTAGTTTTTACATCATATATAGATTGCCATCAGCTTACTTGCTTACTATATAAATCATATATTTGAATTGTATCATGCCATCATGTTTACATAGTACATACACATCATCTATCTGAATTATGGCATGTCAACACATTTAATAAAGACATCATATAGTTATATCATCTCATCATGTTTAGTGTTTACAGTCATCATATTTAGAATTATGGCATTCTATCCATGAATGTATGTGAATTATGGCATGCCAACCTATTTAATAAACACATTATATAGTTATGTCATGTCATCCTGTCTACATAGTCTCATATTTTGAACTATGTCTTTCCATCTTTTTTGGTTAGCCATCATAATGTGAAATTGTGTCATGCTATCCTGTTTAGTTAGCCATCATATATGTGAAATTGTGTCATGCTATCCTGTTTGGTTAGACAACATAAATATGAATTATTTCATGCCCTCTTTTATTCCCACTATCCATTGCACCTGTCTATCATACAATGTCTATACTTTCAATTACTTTTCTTGTTTATCAACCATTTGGATTGGAGAGGGTGATGGCAGTATCTAAGGGAGTAACAACACGGTCTTCAGAAAAGATAGTGCTACCAGTTGATGCAGATAGAACCATGGTTGTACTTTCCCAAGGACCAGATCCACCACACATAACCCAGACTCTCGCAGATTGTACCCCTACCCAGTTGGACAGAGAACCAGCTACACCCCTTTTAACCCCACCCCGGCAGATAGTAACCCAGTTCTAGTTGACACAGCACCGTCTCCACCAGAAAGCACCCAAACACGAGCGGTTAGTAAGGGAACTGCAGTGCCCAAAGCACGAGTACCACCACTCCGGATCCCAACTCAACGCTTACAGGAGAAGAAGATTTGTTCTCAGGTCAGGTTCTGTAGCTATGGTACATACTCCTTTGCTCTTGCATTACTGTATTTACTCATACCAACTATTTTCAAATTTGAAGGATGGAATTGAAACTCCAATGGCGCAACAGGTATGTTTTAAGCCTATTTCTTTAACTGGTTTGCTGTTGTAACCTGCTCTATGTTGATTTCAGTTTCAATTGAATAAACAGTTATGTTCTCATGTCATGCACATTACAAGTGTTGTTATTGCTCTATACTTATATTCTGTCTATTCTGCTTTGTCTTCAACAAATATTATTTGAACTGTGTCTCTATCTTGATTTGGCAACAAAAACTAGAATGATATAGACCATAAAGTGACCATGGCACATAGATATATGTTTTTTTCATGCTGTTATCCTGTCCACTTTACTACTGAACTCATTTACCAAAATGAGTTTCATATACAACATGGCAAACATGTGATGTGTCTGCTTGTTTCTCTTTTAGAATGCGGACAAAATATTGGAGAACAGTACCGCATTATCCAATGGTAAAGGAAGTAATGTAGATAAGGTTCAAGATAGTGAGACATCCCTGTTGGTCTCCAAGAAAGCTGATAAAACTATCTTGACGACAGTGAGGGAACCCAGAAGTCCTGTCTTGATGTAGTGTTCGAGTTACTGGCCACTACTGCTGGCACAAGCTCTTCGAACTTGCTGCCTGAATCAGTTTGTCTTCTTGAGTCTTAACTTCAAGTTGAAAGACATGGATCAGATGTGATGCGACAGGAAGCTGAAGGACCGAGGAAGTCCCTGCAGAATTCAGATGCATATTTTCTGGTGCAACAGCAAGCGCTGGAGGATTTAAGCGCCAAACAAGAGAAAGTTAATAATCTTGCTAAGCATCTTGCCAGCATTATGGGTACCCAGGATATTGTTTCTTGAGATCTTCTGAAGTGGTTTCAGTTCTGGATTTGTTTTGTGGTGGCGTTTATTTGCGCTGGTCGCCAACTTTGACAACCAGTGTATATTATATGCTCCTTTGTTCCCAATATTTGCACTGGTGGCGAACTTTGATGCCCACTGGATGTAATATGTGTAACAGTCGTGATAGCCTAGCATAAGTTGCTTGCTTATTTATTTCCTTATTGTCTTGTTTATTTGTTTGCTTGTAGTCAGTGCAGTTCTTTTTAAAACTAGGCCACAATAACCATGGGCTAATATTTACTGTAGTGACACTGTGCCTCCTACGGGCCGTAGAAACAGTGGGACTCCTACTGGTCATAGAAACAGTAGGCCTTCTACGGGCCGTAGAAACAATGGGCCTTCTACAGGCCGTATCATCAATGGGCCTTATACGGGCCATATGACCATAACGGGCCATAGTTAATAGGCCGTATTTGATGACGCTATGAAAATGGCCCAACGTATTAACGGACCACAAACGGGCTGATGTAACCACGGGCTGAATTTGGCCCACAAGCAGAAAATGACAGTAACGGGCCGTAAGTAAACGAATGCTGCAAATGAGCCCAAGAATAAATGGGCTCTGAGAAGGCCGAAAGATAACATTTGCTGGAAACGGCCCAACTGAATAACGAGCCCTTAATGGGTGTAAGGTGATATACTGTTCATTACGGGCCAGTTTCACCATGGGTCGTTAGTGGGTGTAAAGTGATACACTGTTCATTGCGGGCCAGTTTCACCACGGGCCGTTAATAGGCCAAGAGTTACATAGGGCCTCATATGGGCCGAAAGACGTCATGGGCGATACATGGGCCAGAAGTGAAAATGGGCTGGAATCATATTGGATGGCCCAGATGACGCTACTGGGCCTAATTCGGATAGGGCGTAACGGGCCTTGGGTTAGCGGGCTGTAAATGGGCTATACGCGAATAGGCCGTTAACAGGTTTTCCATGGGCCGGCCCGCCACCTTTTGACCAAGTCAAACGGGCCGGCCTTTTCACACGAATGGGCCTCTGTTGGGCCGTGCCACGTGTTGACGTATGATAGGCGCCTTCCGTCCAATATTTGGATGACATCTGTCCCAACGATGAGACGACACTTGTTTCCTCTAGCCAATGATGATTTTACACGTGGAAAATCCTCATTGGTCGGGGCTGTTAACGGGTTATCAGATACAAAACCCGACCCGATAGCTTAACAGCGTTCCGTTACGTTGGATGCCACGTGTCGGTCACCCTTGATGAAAGAAGTTCTGTGACGCGCGATTTATCGTCATGGAAGTGGACACTTCCGTGATGATAATTTTGGTAATGTCATCGAACACTTCTACAACAGCACAGGTATGACTATCTTGATTCTGTCATAAATTTGTCATGGATGTACATGCATGACAAAAAACGCGACCTACTGCGACAAACATGTATCATCACGGAAGTGTATTGTTTTTGTAGTGAGAATAACTGTGGCTTATCCAAGTTTGGGGTGAATGTGGTCACAGGATCCTAATATTAGAGTTAGTAAATTCATTTAACCCGAGTAGAAGATAGTTCAGAGCTCCAGAGTAAAGGTCAAGGAGTAAAAGATCCTAATACCACCTAATGGCGACGTGGGCCCGTAATTCACACAACCATGTTAGTAAAAGTTTTGTAGTGACTAGACTAGACTTCGGCCAATGAGTGTGGAAGGGGATTCCTACAGAAAGTCGGCTCTGATACCAACTTGTGACGCCCCCAATTCAATCGTACACTAATCATGCACGCAAATGTGTATGATCAAGATCAGGGACTCATGGGAAGATATCACAACACAACTCTAAAAGTAAAATAAGTCATACCAGCATCATATTACAAGCCAGGGGCCTCGAGGGCTCAAATACAAGTGCTCGAACATAAACGAGTCAGCGGAAGCAACAATATCTGAGTACAGAAAAAAGTTAAACAAGTTGCCATAAGATGGCTAGCACAAACTGGGATACAGATTGAAAGAGGCGCAGGCCTCCAACCTGGGATCCTCCTAAACTACTCCTGGTCATCGTCAGCGGCCTGCACATAGTAGTAGGCACCTCCAGTGTAGTAGGAGTCATCGTCGACGGTGGCATCTGGATCCTGGGCTCCAACGTCTGGTTGCGGCATCCAAGAAGAAAAGGAAAGAGGGGGAAAAGAGGGAGCAAAGCAACCGTGAGTACTCATCCAAAGTACTTGCAAGCAAGGATCTACACTACATGCATAGGTATATGTGTAAAGAGGAAATATCGGTGGACTGAACTGCAAATGCCTGAATAAGAGAGGGGTGGCTAGTCCTATCAAAGACTACACTTCTGGTAGCCTACGTCTTGCACCATGTAGAAGAGAGTAGATTGAAGTTCTCCAGGTAGCATCGCATAGCATAATCCTACCCGGCGATCCTCCCCTAGCTGCCCTGTGGAAAAGCGATCACCGGGTTGTCTCTGGAACTTGTCTGGGTGTGTTTTATTAAGTATCCGGTTCTAGTTGTCGTAAGGTCAAGGTACAACTCCGGGTCGTCCTTTTATCGAGGGACATGGCTATTCGAATAGATAAACTTCCCTGCAGTGGTGCACCACATAACACAACACGCTCGATCCCTCTGGCCGGACACACTTTCTTGGGTCATGCCCGGCCTCGGGAGATCAACACGTTGCAGCCCCACCTAGGCCTAACAGAGAGGTCAGCACGCCGGTCAAAATCCTAACTGCGCAGGGGTCTGGGCCCGTGGCCCATTGCACACCTGCATGTTGCGTGGGTGGCCGGAAGCAGACCTAGCCTCCCTAATACAAGAGCACGCATTCTAGTCCAATCCGGCGCGCGCCGCTCAGTCGTTGACGTCTAGAAGGCTTCGTATGATACCACGACATCGAGTGCCCATAACTGTTCCCACGTAGTTGGTTAGTGCGTATAGGCCAGTAGCCAGACTCAGATCAAATACCAAGATCTCGTTAAGCATGTTATTTTGAAGTAACCATGAACGCCAACCAAGGCCAGGCCCACCTCTCGCCTAGGTGGTCTCAACCTGCCCTGTCGCTCCACCTCAAAGTAGCACTCGGGGGCCGTCGGGAACACATGCCCACCACTACCTGGATGGAGCCACCTGTCCTTTTAGCCCCCATATCCGAATCACTTGCAGGTACTCTACGAGCCGACCCAACTTTAGTCACCATCTATATAGTATATGTATGTATAGTATAAACCCATGATCAGCTCCCGAGTGATCACGGCCCGATAGTATAGCAAGGCAGACTGACAATAATGTAGGGCCACTGATGATAAACTAGCATCCTATACTAAGCATTTAGGATTGTGGGTAAGGTATTAACAACTGTAGCAACAATGACAGGCTATGCAATAGAATAGGATTACCAAACAGTAACATGCTACACTATTCTAATGCAAGCAGTAGAGAGAAGAATAGGCGATATCTGATGATCAAGGGGGGAGGCTTGCCTGGTTGCTCTGGCAAGAAGGAGGGGTCATCAACTCCGTAGTCGAACTGTGCAGCGGCAGCGTCGGTCTCATAGTCTACCGAGAGAAGAGGGGGAAGAAACAATAAATACAATGCAAACATAAGCATGACGATGCATGACATGACAATGAGAGGTGCCGGCAAAGGGGGGAAACATCCGGGAAGGTATCCCCGGTGTTTCGCGTTTTCGGACAGATGAACTAGAGGTGAAATGTTGCAGGTTCACTATGCTAGGGATGCATGGCTGACGAACGGACTGCGTATTCGGATACATCTCATCGTTCTGAGCAACTTTCATGTACAAAGTTTTTCCATCCGACTTACAGATTATTTTATATTAATTTTTAAAGTTTTAAATCATTTTCTAAATTATTATTATTAAATGAATTCGAAATAGTATTATTGCATCAGCATGATGTCAGCATGACATCAGCAGTCAACGTTGACCGTTGGCCTGGTCAACATGACATGTGGGGTCCTCATGTCATTGACTGTTCAGGCTAATCAGGGTTTAATTAAGTTAACTAGTGATAGGTTAATCTAATCAGGATTAATTAAGTTAATTAATTCTTTAATTAATTAATTGATATTTTTATTATTATTATCTTTAATTATGTTTTTATAAAAACGTTCTGGGCGGGACCCCCTTGTCATTGGGCCAAAGGGCCACAGCGGGTCGGGCTCACGGGCGACAGACGAACGGGTGTGGGTGCTCGCACCCGAGGCCACGAGAGGCAAGGGCGAGCGTGCCCGGGGCCTCGGTGGCCGGCGATGGCGGGAGCAGCACCGGGCGCGGGGAGAGCGGGGCCACGCAAGGCCGTGGCAAAGCAGGCAGGAGCAGCTGTGGGCGCGCGGGAGCGCGGCCAGGCACACACTGGGCACAGCGGGGAACGGCGTGGGTGCGCGTGAGGGAGCAACGAGGCGCGGCGGCGCGGTGAGAAGAGGAGGCGCGCGGTGACAGGGGAGCAGGGGGCAGCGGCCACGTGCTAGGCGCGGGCGCTCGGCCAGGCCGCGGCACGGGGAGGGGCCATGGTGAGCGCGCGTGCGCACGAGAGAGGAGGCCGGGGCGGGCTGTTGCGAAGAGGGGCGATCTGGTCGCGGGGAGAGCTGGGGGGCAGCGGCACTAGGTGCAGTGCTAGCGAGCACGAGGCAATGAGCGAGCGGCGCCGGTGACTGCGTGCAGAGAGAGAGAGAGGGACGGGACCGAGGGGGCTCTCACGGGGGGGTTGCAGGGCACAGGGCCGTGGGGGACGAGGGGGAGGACAGAGATGACTCGGCGGAGAGGAAGCAGGCCGGTGGGGAGGCTCCGGCGACAAGGTGGCCGCGGCGGCGGCCAGCGGGGTTGAGCCCCCAAGCCCCGATCTGATCTAGGTCGGGGGAAGGAGAGGAGAGGCATGGAGAGAGTGGGGGGGGGGGGCGAGTGGATCGACGGGGTGGGTGTTAGGATTTCGGGGGGAGGTTATGGAGAGAGTGGGGGGCGGCTGGGCCAGTGGGCCTTGGGGGAGGGGGATGTTCCCATTTTTTTGTTAGTTTTAGTCTTTGTTTTTCTTTTTCCTTTTTATCTTATTTCTTTTCTGTTTTAATTTCTTTTAAATATTTAGGCCTTTTATAAAAGCACAGTTCCTTCACCATAAATACCTAGGCATATATTTGCACACTCCGAACATTTTGTTTTAATGTTTGAAAACTTTGGTTGTCTGTCGTTAATTCAAATTTGATTCGAAACATTTTGAACTAACACACGATTAGCAACAGTAAACGAGGTGATGTGGCGTCATTAGCACGGGTCACTGTAGCATAATTATCCGGGCATTACACCTCCTCCCTCGTGGCCACCTCGTTGAGTCTCTGAATTCATCTCCAAGTCTCCTGGTTTGCTTCTGGTCCAAAAAAGATCATCGCGGAAGTTTAATTCCTTTTGGACTCCGTTTGGTATTCCTTTTCTGCGAAACTCTAAAGAAGGCAAAAAACAGAAATTGGCACTAGCCTCTAGGTTAATAGGTTTGTCGTGAAAATAATATAAAATAGCATATAAATGCATATAAAACATCCAGAATAGATAATATAATAGCATGGAACAATCAGAAATTATAGATACATTGGAATGTATCTATAATTTTTGATTGTTCCATACTAACCTATTAACCGAAGGCCCAGTCCATATTGTTGTTTTTTGCCTATTTCAGTGTTTCGCAGAAAAGGAATATCAAACAGAGTCCAAACGGAATGAAACCTTCGGGAGAATCGTTTTTGGAACAAACGCAATCCAGGAGACTTGGAGTAGACGTCAGGGAAGCAACGAGATGGCCATGAGGGTCCAGGGCACGCGCTACCCCCTTGGGCGCGCCCCCCACCCTCGTGGGCCCCTCGTGGCTCACCTGACCGACTTCTTTCGCCTATATATATCAATATACCCCGAAAACATCCAGGAGCACGATAGATCGGGAGTTTCGCCGCCGCAAGCCTCTGTAGCCACCAAAAACCAATCGGGACCCTGTTCCGGCACCCTGCTAGATGGGGGATCCCTCACCGGTGGCCATCTTCATCATCCCGGCGCTCTCCATGACAAGGAGGGAGTAGTTCACCCTCGGGGCTGAGGGTATGTACCAGTAGCTATGTGTTTGATCTCTCTCTCTCTCTCTCTCTAGTGTTCTTGATTTTGCACGATCTTGATGTATCGCGAGCTTTGCTATTATAGTTGGATCTTATGATGTTTCTCCCCCTCTATTCTCTTGTAATGGATTGAGTTTTCCCTTTGAAGTTATCTTATTGGATTGAGTCTTTAAGGATTTGAGAACACTTGATGTATGTCTTGCATGTGCTTATCTGTGGTGACAATGGGATATTCACGTGATCTACTTCATGTATGTTTTGGTGATCAACTTGCGGGTTCAGTGACCTTATGAACTTATGCATAGGGGTTGGCACACGTTTTCGTCTTGACTCTTCGGTAGAAACGTTGGGGCAATCTTTGAAGTACTTTGTGTTGGTTGAATAGATGAATTTGAGATTGTGTGATGCATATCGTATAATCATGCCCACGGATACTTGAGGTGACATTGCAGTATCTAGGTGACATTAGGGTTTTGGTTGATTTGTGACTTAAGGTGTTATTCTAGTACGAACTCTATGATAGATCGAACGGAAAGAATAGCATGTTGAGGGATAGTTATATGATCCAGTTATGTTATTATTGTTGAGAGAACTTGCACTAGTGGAAGTATGAACGTTACGCCTTCCTTCCTAGCATTGCAATACCGTTTGTGCTCACTTTTATCATTAGTTACCTTGTTGTTTTTATAATTTCAGATTAGAAAAACCCATATCTACCATCCATATTGCACTTGTATCACCACTCTTCGCCGAACTAGTGCACCTATACAATTTACCATTGTATTGGGTGTGTTGGGGACACAAGAGACTCTTTGTTATTTGGTTGCAGGGTTGTTTGAGAGAGACCATCTTCATCCTCTGCCTCCCACGGATTGATAAACCTTAGGTCATCCACTTGAGGGAAATTTGCTACTGTCCTACAAACCTCTGCACTTGGAGGCCCAACAACGTCTACAAGAAGAAGGTTGTGTAGTAGACATCAAGCTCTTTTCTGGCGCCGTTGCTGGGGAGGTGAGTGCTTGAAGGTATATCTTTAGATCTTGCAATTGAATCTTTTAGTTTCTTGTCTTATCACTAGTTTAGTTTATAAAAGAAAACTACAAAAAATGGAATGGAGGGTGCCTCCTATGCTTCATCTTTTTAATATCTTTCATGAAAATAAGGATTCCGATAATTGTGTCAAAGTGTTAGAAGAAGAATGTAGTAGAATGTTGGGAACTAAATCTTTGAATGATGAGCATGATTGCAATGTTGTTAGTAGGAACTCTTTGAATATCCATAGTACTAATGATGATTGCACAAGTCATGATGAAAATGTCTCTTATAAGCATGTCAACTTTTGTGGAGTGCATAGAGTTTGCAAGTACACACCAAATAGGGAAGATAGATTTTGCATGAGGCATAAGTATTTAGACACTAAATGGTTGCAAGAGAAGCTAGAAATTTTTGCTGAAAATTTAAATTTTCTTTGCCATCCTTGTGAACTTTGCAATGAAAGTGATCATTTAAATAGCCAATGCAAATTGGTTCATGATCGAATCGTGTCCAAAAATTGTGATGACTTGATTTCCCTTGCACATCATAATGAACTTAGTTTGCTTATGGGTTATGAAGAAATAACGTTTAACTAAGAATCTTCTAGAGTTTGTCCTTGATAAAGTCCTTGATTTTGATCTAGAGGAAATTTATATGTATTGTGCGGTGAATTGCATTGAAAATCTTTACATTGCCAATTACATAAAATCAACAAAACAAATATAAGATGAAGAGAATACTAATGAAAGGGAAGAGATTTCCCAATATCCTCCTATTCTTTCTTATGATGAATCAGGTAACGAGGAGGAGCCTTCTATCCAACCAATCTCATTAATAAGGAGCTCCAAAAACAGGGTTAACCCCACACATGATGCGAAGAAGAAAAATAAAAGACATAGAAGCAAAGGTAAAAGGTACCCCTCCCAAATGATGTTCCTCCTATTAGTCATTGTGATGATGATAATTGCTATGCTATTGGTGCTAACCATACTATTAATGATGAGAGTGATTATGATTATGATATCAAAAGGCCCAAGCTTGGGGATGCTATGTTTGATGAGAATGACAAGTTTGAGAATGTATTTGCTGCAATTAATGATTGTCCCAAGCTTGGGGATGCTATGTTTTATGAAGATGATACTTTTAACCTCCCAAGTTTTTATATGCAAATTTATTTTGATGATAGGATGCCTCCTATTTATGATGATTATATTGATGAAAGTGGATTTGGAGAGGTCATGACTTTATTTAGTAATGATTCCACGATCTTGGAAGAGGTTTCAATTGATTATGATGAGAACAAAGTTGCTACTTATGATGATTATTGTGATGACACTTATGCTATAAAAAGTGATGATTATAGTTATAAAACTTTTCATGATTATGATTACCCTTTTTCTGAATATTACTCTTTTAATGTGGAAACAATTTATAGTATTCGAGTCTCTTATGGTACTCCCACTATTCCGAATGAGAAGAAATTTGCTTATGTGGAGAGTAATAAAAATTCTATGCTTGTGCATCATGAAAAGAATGCTTTATGTGATGGTTATATTGTTGAATTCATTCATGATGCTACTGAAAATTATTATGAGGGAGGAACATATGCTTGTAGGAATTGCAATAATATCAAGTTTCCTCTCTATGTGCTTAAAGTTTTGAAGTTATGCTTGTTTAGCCTTCCAATGCTAGTTGATTATTGTTCCCATTAATTGTTTGCTCACAAAATCACTATGCATAGGAAGTGGGTTAGACTTAAATGTGCTAGTCATATTCTTCATGATGCTCTCTTTATGTTTCAATTCTTATCTTCTATGTGAGGCAAGCATCATTGAAATTATCATGCCTAGCTAGGGGCGTTAAACGATAGCGCTTGTTGGGAGGCAACCCAATTTTACTTTTGTCCTTTGCCTTTGCTCCTGTTTAGTAACAAATAATTCATCTAGCCTCTGTTTATATGTGGTTTTATGTTTTAATTAGTTTTTGTACCAAGTAGACCTTTGGGAAGACTTGGGTGAAGTCTATGTGATCTTGCTGTAAAAAACAGAAACTTTTGTGCTCACAAAATTAGCTGCCGTTTTTTACTGGAGAGCGATTTTAGGTTGATTATTTTTGAATATGATTAATAGACAAATTCCTCAGGTCAAATAATTTATTTCAGAATTTTTTGAGTTACAGAAGTATTCGAATGATACAGATTACTACAGACTGTTCTGTTTTTGACAGATTCTGTTTTCTATGTCTTGTTTGCTTATTTTGATGATCTATGAGTAATACCGGAGGGTATGAACCATAGAGAAGTTGAAATACAGTAGATATTACACCAATATGAATTTGGAATGAGTTCATAATAGTACCTAAGTGGTGATTTATTTTCTTATACTAATGGAGCTTACGAGTTTTCTGTTAAGTTTTGTGTTGTGAAGTTTTCAAGTTTTGGGTAAAGATTCGATGGACTATGGAATAAGGAGTGGCAAGAGCCTATGATTGGGGATGCCCAAGGCACCCCAAGGTAATATTCAAGGACAACCAAGAGCCTAAGCTTGGGGATGCCCCGGATGGCATCCCCTCTTTTGTCTTCAATCGTCGGTAACTTTACTTGGAGCTATATTTTTCTTCACCACATGATATGTGTTTTGCTTGGAGCATTATTTTATTTTCTTTTGTTTTGCTTGCTGTTTGAATAAAATAACAAGATCTGAAATTCTTAAATGTTAGAGAGTCTTCACATAGTTGCATAATTATTCGACTACTCATTGATCTTCACTTATATCTTTCGGAGTAGTTTGTCATTTGCTCTAGTGCTTCACTTATATCTTTTTAGAGCATGGTGGTGATTTTATTTTGAAGAAATAGATGAACTATCGTGCTTCACTTATATTATTTTGAGAGTCTATGAATTCAGTCCTAATATGATGGGCATCCAAGTTGGGTATAATAAAAACTATCATATAAAGTGAATTGAATACTATGAGAAGTTTGATATTTGATAATTGTTTTGAGATATAAAGGTGGTAATGTTAGAGTCATGCTAGTTGGATAATTATGAAATTGAGAAATACTTGTGTTAAAGTTGGGAAGTCCCGTAGCATGCACGTATGGTGAACGTTGTGTGACAAATTTGAAGCATGGGTTGTTCTTTGATTGCCTTCCTTATGAGTGGAGGTCGGGATCGCGCGATGGTTAACTCCTACCAACCCTTCCCCTAGGAGCATGCGTAGTAGTACTTTGCTTCGAGGGTTAATAAACTTTTGCAATAAGTATATGAGTTCTTTATGACTAATGTGAGTCCATGGATTATACGCACTCTTACCCTTCCATCATTGCTAGCCTCTACGGTAACATGCATTGCCCTTTCTCACCTTGAGAGTTGGTGCAAACTTCACCGGTGCATCCAAACCCCATGATATGATACGTTCTATCACACATAAACCTCCTTATATCTTCCTCAAAACAGCCACCATACCTACCTATTATGGCATTTCCATAGCCATTCCGAGATATATTGCCATGCAACTTTCCACCGTTCCATTTATTATGACACGTTCCATCATTGCCATATTGCTTTTGCATGATCATGTATTTGACATCGTATTTGTGGCAAGGCCACCTTCATAATTCTTTCATACATGTCGCTCTTGATTCATTGCATATCCCGGTACACCGCCGGAGGCATTCACATAGAGTCATATTTTGTTCTAAGTATTGAATTGTAATTCTTTATTTGTAAATAAATAAAAGTGTGATGATCTTAATTATTAGAGCATTGTCCCAAGTGAGGAATGGATGATGGAGACTAAGATTCCCCCACAAGTCGGGATGAGACTCCGGACCTTTATGAAAAATAAAAGAGGTCAAAGAAGCCCAAATAAAAAAAGGAGGCCAAAGAAGCCCACCAAAAAAATGAGAGAAAAAGAAAGAAGGGACAATGTTACTATCCTTTTACCACACTTTTGCTTCAAAGTAGCACCATGATCTTCATGATAGAGAGTCTCGTATGTTGTCACTTTCATATACTACTGGGAATTTTTCATTATAGAACTTGGCTTGTATATTCCAATGATGGGCTTCCTCAAAATGCCCTAGGTATTCGTGAGCAAGCAAGTTGGATGCACACCCACTTAGTTTCTTTTGATGAGCTTTCATACATTTATAGCTCTAGTGCATTCGTTGCATGGCAATCCCTACACCTCGTATTGACATCAATTGATGGGCATCTCTATAGCCCGTTGATTAGCCGCGTCAATGTGAGACTTTCTCCTTTTTTGTTTTCTCACATAATCCCTATCATCATACTCTACTCCACCCATAGTGCTATGTCCATGGCTTAAGCTATGTATTGCGTGAGGGTTGAAAAGGCTGAAGCGCATTAAAAAGTATGAACCAATTGCTTGACTGAAACTGGGGTTGTGCATGATGGGAGCATTTTGTGTGACGAAAATGAAGCATGTCCAAACTATATGATTTTGTAGGGATAAGCTTTCTTTGGCTATGTTATTTTGATAAGACATAAACTATTTTGTTAGCATGCTTGAAGTATTACTATTTTTATGTCAATATTAAACTTTTATCTTGAATCTCTTGGATCTGAACATTCATGCCACAATAAAGAAAATTACATTGAGAAATTTGCTAGGTAGCATTCCACATCAAAAATTCTGTTTTTATCATTTACCTACTCGAGGACGAGCAGGAATTAAGCTTGGGGATGCTTGATACGTCTCCAATGTATCTATAATTTTTGATTGTTCCATGCTATTATATTATCTGTTCTGGATGTTTAATGGACTTTATTATACACTTTTATATTATTTTTGGGACTAACCTATTAACCGGAGGCCCAGTCCATATTGCTGTTTTTTTTCCTATTTCAGTGTTTCATATAAAAGGAATATCAAACGGAGTCCAAACGGAATGAAACCTTAGGGAGAATCGGTTTCGGAACAAACGCAATCCAAGAGACTTGGAGTAGACGTCACGGAAGCAATGAGGAGGCCACAAGGGTCCAGGGCACGCCCTACCCCATCGGCGCGCCCCCCACCCTCGTGGGCCCCTCGTGGCTCCCCTGACCAACTTCTTTCACCTATATATATATATATATATATATATATCCATATACCCGGAAAACATCTAGGAGCACGATAGATCAGGAGTTCCGCTGCCGCAAGCCTTTGTAGCCACCAAAAACCAATCGGGACCCTGTTCCGGCACCCTGCCAGAGGTGGGATCCCTCACCGGTGGCCATCTTCATCATCCCGACACTCTCCATGACGAGGAGGGAGTAGTTCACCCTCAGGGCTGAGGATATGTCCCAGTAGCTATGTGTTTGATCTCTCTCTCGTGTTCTTGATTTGGCACGATCTTGATGTATCGCGAGGTTTGCTATTATAGTTGGATCGTATGATGTTTCTCCCCCTCTACTCTCTTGTAATGGATTGAGTTTTCCCTTTGAAGTTATCTTATCGGATTGAGTCTTTAAGGATTTGAGAACACTTTATGTATGTCTTGCATGTGCTTATCTATGGTGACAATGGGATATTCACGTGGTCTACTTGATGTACATTTTGGTGATCAACTTGCGGGTTGACCTTGTGAACTTACGCATAGGGGTTGGCACACGTTTTTGTCTTGACTCTTTAGTAGAAAATTTGGGGCACCCTTTGAAGTACTTTGTGTTGGTTGAATAGATGAATCCAAGATTGTGTGATGCATATCGTATAATCATGCCCACGGATACTTGAGGTGACATTAGGGTTTTGGTTGATTTATGTCTTAAGGTGTTATTCTAGTACGAACTCTATGATAGATCGAACGGAAAGAATAGCTTTGTGTTATTTTACTACAGACTCTTGAATAGATCGATCAGAAAGGATAACTTTGAGGTGGTTTCGCACCCTATAGTAATCTCTTCATTTGTTCTCCGCTATTAGTGACCTTGGAGTGACTCTTTGTTGCATGTTGAGGGATAGTTATATGATCCAGTTATGTTATTATTGTTGAGAGAACTTGCACTAGTGAAAGTATGAACCTTAGGCCTTGTTTCCTAGCATTGCAATACCATTTGTGCTCACTTTTATCATTAGTTACCTTGATGTTTTTATAATTTCAGATTACAAAAACCTATATCTACCATCCATATTCCACTTGTATCACCATCTCTTCGCCGAACTAGTGCACTTATACAATTTACCATTGTATTGGGTGTGTTGGGGACACAATAGACTCTTTGTTATTTGGTTGCAGGGTTGTTTGAGAGAGACCATCTTCATCCTACGCCTCCCACGGATTGATAAACCTTAGGTCATCCACTTGAGGGAAATTTGCTACTGTCCTACAAACCTCCGCCCTTGGAGGCCCAACAACATCTACAAGAAGAAGGTTGTGTAGTAGATATCACCAAACCCTAGAAGTCTAGCCTATGATTATGATTGTTGTTGTCTCTACGGACTAAACCGTCCGGTTTATATAGGCACCGAAGCGGGCTAGAGTTACACAAAGTCGGTTACAGAGAAAGGAATCTACATATCTGAATCGCCAAGCTCGCCTTCCATGCAAAGGAAAGTCCCATCCGGACACGGGAAGAAGTCTTCTGTCTTGTATCTTCTTAGCCAACAGTCCGGCCCACGTATATAGTCCGGCTATCCGAGGACCCCTTAATCCAGGACTCCCTCAGTAGCCCCTGAACCAGGCTTCAATGACGATGAGTCTGCATGCAGATTGTCTTCGACATTACAAGGCGGGTTCCTCCTCCGAATATCCCAAAATCATTCCGAACTAAAATAGTGTTCGGCTCTGCAAAACAAATCCCACACACAATCGTAGATAGTATGATATTTTCACGAGTCCGATCCACTGACAATTTTGGTAGCACGACATTACGTCATCACCTGGCCAGTATTTTGAATTGTTTTCTAGCCTACCACTGCATGTTTCGAGAGGCGGTTTTTATTGGCACGTCTTGTCAAAGCAGAGATCGTGTCCCCTTATTATGGGATTTTCATCAACACGGGCATGGGTAACCCAACCGTTCTGTTGGCATGATTTCTTGGGAATAGGCATGTTTTAAGGCCGCGGAGGGGACGTTTGATATTCGTCGCCTTTATAAAGGGGTTAAGACATGTCATTTTCTTTCCACGCCAATCCTTTCCTCTACCTCCCACCTCAAGTTCCAACACCCAAGGGTCAATCCAGTCGCTTAGAGCTTCCAGCCATGGTCGGACCCAGCCTTCAAGGCCGGTGGATGGCCTCTTCTGTCATAAAGGAGGATATCACAAAGCTCAGGGAGGCAAGATACCTGACTGCGGAAATCCTCCACAGGCTTCCTGCTGAAGGGCAGGTTATTCCTACTCCCAGATCCAATGAGAGGGTCGTGTTTATTTCTCACTTCCCCTGAGGGCTTGGGTTTGCTCTTCATCCCTTTGTTCGAGGGCTCATGTTTTATTACGGGCTAGATTTCCATGATCTAGCTCCAGACTCCTTCCTTCACATCTTGGCGTTCATCATCATGTGCGAGGCCTTCCTCTATATTTCCCCACACTTCGGCTTATGGCTTAAGACTTTTAACGTGAAACCGAAGGTAATCAATGGGAAACAGGCGGAGTGCATAGGTGCTTCAATAAGCAAACTTACCAGTTCTCCTTAGCCAAAGGGCTCCTTCACAGAATCTTCTGACCTATGGCAACGGGAGTGGTTTTACATTACTGAACCGCGTGGTAAAAAGTGGGCAGCTACACTTGCGTTTTGATATGGCCCTCCGTTACAGCTCGCATTGTGGATTAACAAGGGCCTGGACTGGGGATCTACTGATGAAGTGCAGACATTGCAAAGTCGCATTCGAAGCCTTATTGGAAAGGACACCGGTCTCACAACAAAATCCATGTAATGCTAGTCTGCCGGATCCTACCGTGCCAGCGGCGTCCTCTCTGTATGTGGGAGTTCAATCCGGAAGGTCCACGGACCCTTCAGCACTTCTCCGGCACAATGCTCAGAGAGATGTGGAAATTATTCTTCAGCGCACGAAAATAGTGGTTGGACACTACAGAAGACATCGGTCTTGACTGCCATCATCCAGATACCCCGGAGGACTTAACTCCCGAACACAGTTCAGCCAAATTCCTCATAATGTTGTACTGATAAATCTCTACTCTTCCAGGGCTAGATAAAGAAGGTGGAGAGAATTAGGTGTTCGGCTCCACTTCAAGAACACTTTGTTGATCCGGTGTTAACAAGGATGCTGGCTTCGGCACCATATCAAGTGCCGATAGGGAAAGATAAGGAGGAGAGCAAAGAGGCCCAAGGTGACCTCCACTCTGAAGGTACACCAGGCAATTTGTCCGGGGAAATTAGAACTGTCACTTTCGAAGGTGGAAGGGAAGGGCAAACTGACATCCCTTCTCCTCATGGGAAGAAAAGGACCGCGTCCGAAGACTTGAAGAGAGAAGCTTCTAAGCGGGGGAAGATATCCCAATCAGGGGGTGACGTTGACATGCAGTCACTTTGCAAAGATAGGCCCTCAGCCAAATCGTAAGTAAACCAGGGTGTTTTAAACATATCCCGTTCTTTCCTGGCTGTGAGGGTAACATTTAAAATATATGTTTGTAGTCCGGTTCGTAGCCCTCCTCAACAGTCCTCCTCTTCGGGGGATATTCTTTCGGAGATGATGGAGAGCGAGACGCCTCCACAGATCTTCCTGCCTGATAAGGCAGACGACACCGAGGTGTCGTCCCGGAGAATCTTTCCCGATCAATGAGTGGCACGAGGGGTAGTGAAGACTGGGCCCGAAGGTAACGCTTCAGTCGTCCAGGGTCTGGGGTGTACGGCCCTCACGGGGACTAGCAACTAAAGACCCGGACTATCGAAGTTTCAAGGGACGACGCAACCTGTTCCGGATCCGGAGGCGCCGAATACATTGATGGACATATTGTAACATGCGTCCGTCTAAGAGGAACATCGTACCTTGATGGATATAGTAGTTGAAAGAGTTTGGTCCATGAAAAGTGGATTGAATGAAGTCTTTACGAGCCTACTAAGAGGTTTCAAGGTACGTAGTGTAATTTTATTTATGTTATAAATGCAAATTTCACCTGTGTATAGATAGTATCCCCTGAGACTCTGGTTGACATCCAAAGGGAGGAGATCAGAGGATCAAAAATATATGCCCAGGAAATGATCTGACTAATTGAAACACAGGTTGTTACATCCATGGCAACTGCCCAAGCTACAAAGGTAGCACATCTGAAGCAGAAAGTTGATGTAGCGGATGATGACATCACGCTTATTAATAGGCGGCTCGACGAGGCGCAAGGTATGCCTTTGGGGCACTCAGTACATGGTATTATGAAATGAGCATGACACTGGGAATTTGTATATGCATAACTGCAGATAGTGCCACCGTGGTTGAGACCCTTCGGGCTGAAATTGCCTGGGCCAAGGAGCAAGCCAGGATGAGTAATGCAGCTGCCGAATTAAAGGCCGAGTAGACTGCTCAGCATCAGTGCGAGAAGAGAATATCTACTATGGCACTTGAGCTGGAGGGTGCCACTAGCCGATGCCAAGTTCTTGAGAGAGATAACAAAGCCAAAGCGGCCGATCTTGACAAGGCCTTACAAGAGGCGAGGTAAGCCCGGTCTGAGTCTAGAGCAGCTCGGGAAGAGATCCGACAAGCTGGGGAGATCGTGGCTGGTAAGCCCTTTTTATTGCAAAATAAGTTTGGCGATCCGAAGTATGCCCCGCTTAATTAACTATGGAGTTCTCCAGACGCCTTTTTGGACCTGCCGAAGAGTGTTGCCGATGCGAATCAGTTTTTCCACGCGCAAGAAGGACATGCGACAGAGAAGCTATTCTGGTCGCAATTTCACACGCCAAACCGTCCATTGTTGAATGAACAGATGGCCCAGGGGGCTGAGCTCCACAAGATGTCTGGAACTACCGTGAAGGATGTCATAGTCCGGCTATGGCCGACTAAGCCAATTCTGAATAGTTATTTCGGTTTGGTGCGGCAACTTGTTGATGCGGTGCCGCGTATCGACGCTATTAAGCGGTCAGCATGCATAGAAGGTGCATGGATGTCCCTTGCCTTGTCAAGATGTATTTGACGAAGATGAAGGCCACCGGTATTGTAGCGCAGAGTCCACCCGAAGGCAAGGACCCTAACATGCCAGAACATTATTTTGAAGATGTCCTAGAAGGTGCCCGCTTGATAGACGATCAATGCTCGAAAGATATTATGTTCGAGTGAAGTGTACTGAAATTGTAAAAACAATGTTATGATATGTTTTAAGGCTATATTTTTATAAATTTGCCCGAAAAGTTTCGGTGCCTCATGTGCGGCTGTTTATATAAATATAATTTGAAAGTTTGCCAGTCGTCGGCTTTAGCCCCTTCGCGTATAACGCGGGGGTGTTTGGAAAAGCACTTGATCACACTTGACCCAACGTCTTGGTCCATGAAGTAGGAGTCAGTGCGGAGAACCAGGCAATCGGACTATAGGGCTTTAACACTTTCACTTGGCCATAGGAGTTTGACAGCAGGTCTATGATATAGCCCCTGGTATGTTTGCGTTTATCCGAATATGGCGCGTTTGACATACGTGACCAGAGTAACGGTCCTTCGTTTAATAAGGAGGGAATCACGAAGATTCTGACAAGTCATCGAATGGTTAACTAGCTCTCGCCGCATCATGACAGTCAGTTTTCGTCTTTCTCTACTGAGGTGCTCATCCAGACGAGCCAGGACACAATCGCAGTAGTTCTCCCTTTACTACCCTAGCCGATATAACAGAACGTAAGGTAGTAAGCACAGGAGCCGGGCAACCCAACTATTTAGCAAACACATGATTCAGAGCTGGTGCATATAAGGCCAAACTCGCGACGCCGAACACTCCCTATAGGTGTTCGGACTTTTCAATATATATACCGGGCTGAATACAGCCCCTGGTAATAGACCCTGGTATCAAGGCACGCATGGCAATCCAACGTGGGGAAAGAACGCAGGTGGTGAGAGCATAAATCTCAAAACGCAATATGAACCAAACTGCTTCTATAACATCCACTTTAGTACGGCGAGTCGTATATTTACAAGTAATGCCGATATCTTTCTTGGACATTTTACATGCCAGGAAAGTATAAAACAAAAAGAGATAAAAAGGTTTACACAGGGTCTTAATCTAAAAAATAAACCTTAATGCGGGGCCCTGCTGCACGTCTGCGCCGTTTTCTCCATTGTGAAGTGTCCTTGAAGGGTATAGTGTGATGGCCATCTGTGAAGGGGAACAAACCAGGTAAAAGAATCTGATGTGGCCGTAAGTAAAGCTGGTTCGTTTTAATGAACCGTGAAATATAACTTCTAGAGACCGAATAGGGTCGAGCCTAACTATGGACTTTTTGTGTGCAGTGTGCCCCCGGCGCCACCCAAGGAATTTTGAGTGTGTATTTATGTATACATGGCACGTGTGCTATCTCCTTATGGGGCAGTCGACGGGGGCATAGCTGCTAATCGAGCTCGGGTTTATCTGAGCTGTTGCACTGAGGTGTACGCAGGATACGTTTAGCTGTGTCTGTGGTCTTAACGACTGATGAGCTGCTCGGCTTGAATAGGTCGTTTTGTGCTTCGACTGCTAGGGCCGCCGTGTATTCTTCTGTATGAAGAGAGCGCTCCGTATTTTTGCTGACTATAATGACGCCACGTGGTCCAGGCATTTTGAGTTTTAGATAAGAATAATGCGCGACTGCATTAAAATGGGTGAAGGCCGTTCTTCCAAGTAGTGCGTGATAGCCACTTCAGAACGGAGCTATGTCGAAGATTAGTTCTGCGCTTCGAAAGTTATCGGGAGAGCCAAATACAACCTCCAATGTTATAGAGCACGTGCAGCGGGCTTCTATGCCCGGTATGACTCCTTTAAAGGTAGTGCTGTTTGGCTTGATTCTTGATGGGTCTATCCCTATCTTGCGGACAGTGTCCTGATATATCAGATTCAGGCTGCAGCCGTCATCCATAAGGACTCGAGTGAGGTGGTATCCGTTGATTATTGGGTCGAGCACTAAGGCAGCCAAACCCCCATGACGGATACTAGTCGGATGATCCCTTCGATCAAAGGTGATTGGACCGGGCGACCATGGGTTGAATTTGGGGGCGACGGGCTCGACGGCATAGACATCTCGGAGTGCGCGTTTGCGGTCCCTCTTTGTGATATGAGTGACATAGATCACGTTCACTGTTTTGATCTCTGGTGGAAATTTCTTCTGTCCCCTCATGTTCGGCTGGCGAGATTCGTCCTCGTCTTCGCTTTGAGGTCCCTTCCCTTTGTGTTTGGCGTTGAGTTTTCCGGCCTCCTTGAAAACCCAACAACTACGGTTGGTATGGTTCACAGGTTTAGCGGGGTTGGCATGGATCTAGTAGGGCATGTCTAAAATTTTATCTAGGCTGGATGGACCGTCTTTATTGCCTTTAAATGGCTTCTTCCGTTGACCAGGTCTCGAGCCCCTGAATCCGGTGTTTACCGCTGTATTGTCTGGGCTTTCTCCATTGTTCCGACGTTTTTTTTGCGTCGTGGTTTTCCATTGGCATCCCTGACTTCAGATGTGTCGGGATCACTAGTGCTGCTACGGGCTAGCCAGCTGTCCTCGCCCGCACAAAAGCGGGTCATGAGTGTAGTTAAGGCTGTCATTATCCTTGGCTTTTCTTGGTCGAGGTATCTGGCTAGCCATTCGTCGCGGACACTATGTTTGAAGGCCGGTAAGGCTTCGGCGTCCGGATAATCGACGATTTGGTTCTTCTTAGTGAGAAACCTATATCAAAGCTTACGAGCTGATTCTCTGGGTTGTTGGATTATGTGACTTAGATCGTTTGCATCCGGGGGCCGGACATAGGTCCCTTGGAAATTGGCCCAAAAAGCATCCTCAAGTTCTTCACAGCTTCCGATTGAGTTTTCGGGGAGGCTTTTTAGCCAGTGCCGAGCTGGTCCTTTTAGCTTGAGGGGTAAGTATTTGATGGCATGGAGATCATCTCCGCGGGCCATGTGGATGTGAAGAATCAAGTCTTCTATCCAAACCGCAGCATTCGTCGTTCCATCATATGCCTTGATGTTAACGGGTTTAAACCCTTCTGGAAAATCGTGTTCCAGCACCTCATCGGTGAAGCACAGGGGGTGTGCGGCACCCCTGTATTTGGCTATGTCGTGGTGTGGTTCCGGCGGTTGTAATGTTCGGTATAGGTTCCGAACTGGTAAATGACCGGCATATTTGGTTCGATAATCATGGTTCCGTGTAGGAGCATGTTCCCTGGATCCTTAGATAGACCTGGTTTTACCAGCCTTTTTGTCCAGGTCCTCATGTACATCGTGTTTCTGGTCCTGAGCCGTAACCTCCCTTCCTTTACAGGGAGGGGGTGCGGGCTTGTGTGCGGCATTGCTGGGCGCTCTGTCTCGACCAAGAGGTGGTCGGTCCGGCTTGTCGGTCGTATTGTTTTTCAGCGGTATAGGCGCAATAGCCTCGTAGTCGAATTCAGGCAGCAGCTTACGCTTAGGATAGCCCTTTATTTGGTGATTATCGCCGTATTTTTCCTCAGCGTCTAGCACTTCGTTCCATCTGTCATTGAGCGCATCCAGTGCAGCTTTAAGCCGCTGCTTCTACTTCTTCAGGCTCCTTGTGGTGGTGATTAGCCTTTGATGGAGGTGTTCTTGTTCTAATGGTTCTTCTGGGACGACGAATTCATCATCGCCCAGACTGATCTCCTCTTTGGAGACAGGTTGGTAATTGCTATCTTTGGCATCGCTTGGGTCAGACAACATCGCCGGAATGTTCTCGCCGTCCTGTCGCGCGTCCTGATCCAACGCTGGTTCTGCTAGGTCCTCTGTTTGGTTCAGATTATCATCGTCGTCTGTGACAATGTTGCTGTTTTTCCTTTTACTGGATCGAGGTCGGCGCTTCTGACGCCGACGCTTGGGAGGTTCATCGACAGGCATACCGTTATCACCGTCGGCCTCCTTCTCTATAGGTGTGTCCACAATGTATATATCATACGAGGATGTAGCTGTCCGTCGCCCTATGGGTGGTGGTTTTTGTGCCTGCTCCTCTCCAGCATCATCGTCCATACTGTCGATGTCTTCGGAGCCGTAATAGAGCATGTCGGTTAAGTCTTCGACAGTGGCGATGAAGTGGGTGGTGGGTGGGAAGCAAAATTCTCCGTCATCAGCTTTCCGCTCAAACCGGATATAATTCGGCTATGGGTCCCCTGACAAGGAGAGGGATTTCAATGAGTTTAACACATCGCCAAGAGGCGAGTGCCGGAAGATGTCTGCGGAGCTGAACTCCAAGATCGGCGCCCAATCAGGTTTGATGGACGCGGATGCATGCGGTCCGGAACCTATGACCGGGGATGAATCTGAGGCTCCGATGACACAAGCCCAGCTCAATGTTGGGTCTATGTGCGGCTCGAACGCCGCTGAGTTTGCGGCTTCCGTGGCGGGGTTGAGCTTCCCATCCTCGGACGGTGCGGTCTGGTCCAGATCTAGGGCCAGAGCGGCTACAGGCGCTATCTTCTGAGCACGGTCCGATGACAGATCTAGGTCATGTTCATCGTGGTGGCAGGGGACATCCGCCGTAGGCTCGGATCCGTTGAAGATCAAGTCTCCGCGGATATCAGACACGAAATTTAGGCTTCCAAATCTGACTTGATGGCCAGGGGTGTAGCCTTCGATCTGCTCTAGATGGCCAAGCGAGTTAGCCCGCAGTGCGAAGCCGCCGAATACGAAGATCTGTCCTCGGACAAAAATCTCCCCCTGGAATGCATTGTTGTAGATGATTGATGGAGTCATCAAGCCTTCTGGTGACGACGCAGCGGAACTCTCAATGAAAGCGCCAATGTTGGTGTCAAAACCGGCGAATCTCGGGTAGGGGTTCCCAAACTATGCGTCTAAGGCTAATGGTAACAGGAGGCGGGGGACACAATGTTTACCCAGGTTTGGGCCCTCTCTATGGAGGTAATACCCTACTTCTTGCTTGATTGATCTTGATGAATATGAGTATTACAAGAGTTGATTATGATTGTTGTTGTCTCTACGGACTAAGCCCTCCGGTTTATATAGACACCGAAGGGGGCTAGGGTTACACAAAGTCGGTTACAGAGAAAGGAATCTACATATCCGAATCGCCAAGCTCGCCTTCCACGCAAAGGAGAGTCCCATCCAGACACGGGAAGAAGTCTTATGTCTTGTATCTTCATAGCCCAACAGTCGGGCCCACGTATATAGTCCGGCTGTCCAAGGACCCCTTAATCCAGGACTCCCTCAGAGGGTACCCTATAGGTTCCAAATTTGCATCCCTAAACACCTAGACATGCCAAGTCGGTGCACAAAGTAATACAAGTAATGTTCACAAGGAGATTATAAGCATAGAATTCTTGTAAGATTGTTTGTTATTTCTAATTTCTCACCACTGTAAACCTCAGTTGAGATAGATATAACTTTAGATGATAACGTTGATTGATAATGTGATGTTTGAGCAAATCTATTATCTCACTTATGTGCTGGAAAGAGTTTCATCATTCCTCTAGACTGATAACACATTTTCTCACTGAAGGTTCAGTATATGCTTTCCAATGAAGTTAATGTCCAGATTTGAAATAGCCAACAGTTGATTTGCACATTCTTTTGTGGAAGGCATAAAACAGAACACTTATTTACCTAATTGAGCTGAAGCAGTGCCAAAGATTATGTGAGTACTTCGGCAGAAAAACCATTGGATCTACTCAGTACTCATAGTAACATAGATATATTGAATTTGTTATCTTGTGAAATACAAAAATTATTTGTTTAAATTCATTTATTTTTCCTGAAGAAGTTTTTATTGGCATATGACTCCACCCTTTTTTGAAAAGGAGGATTATTCTCAGCCTTTGCATCAAGCGATGCGCACAATCATCTCATTATATTATTTCACAGAACCCAACAAAACAAATACATGGATCACCCCAAAGCCACCTTCCTGGCAATTATAGTTGCTACACATATTGTCGGTGTCAAAACCGGCGGATCTCGAGTAGGGGGTCCCGAACTGTGCGTCTAGGCGGATGGTAACAGGAGACAAGGGACACGGTGTTTTTACCCAGGTTCAGGCCCTCTCGATGGAGGTAAAACCCTACTCCTGCTTGATTAATATTGATGATATGGGTAGTACAAGAGTAGATCTACCACAAGATCAGAGAGGCTAAACCCTAGAAGCTAGCCTATGGTATGATTGTTGTTCGTCCTACGGACTAAAACCCTCCGGTTTATACAGGCACCGAAGAGGGTTAGGGTTACACAGAGTCGGTTACAATGGTAGGAGATCCACATATCCATATCGCCAAGCTTGCCTTCCACGCAAAGGAAAGTCCCATCCGGACATGGGACGAAGTCTTCAATCTTGTATCTTCATAGTCCAGGAGTCCGGCCAATGGTCATAGTCCGGCTATCCGGACACCCCCTAATCCGGGACTCCCTCAGTAGCCCCTGAACCAGGCTTCAATGACGACGAGTCCGGCGCGCATATTGTCTTCGGCATTGCAAGGCGGGTTCCTCCTCCAAATACTTCATAGAAGATTTTGAACACAAGGATAGTGTCCGGCTCTGCAAAATAAGTTCCACATACCCGCGTAGAGAGAATAATATTTACACAAATTCACTCTGCTGACGTATGCCGTGGCGTGACATCACACCACGCCCAAGCCTTTTTTCGAATCGTTTTTTGTGTCCCACCTCAGCACGTTTAGCGAGGCGGTTTCCTTGGCACGTCTTGTCGAAGCTGAGATCGTGTCCCCTAATTCCGAGATTCTCATCAATACAGGCGTGGGTAACCCAACCGCGCCATCGATTACGACACTTGGGAGATAAGCGAGTTTTACCAGGCTAGTGGGGACGCATAGCTTCGTCTGTCGATATAAGGGGATAAGGATCCACTTTTTCACACACGCCTTCTTCCTCCTTTTCTCATCCATTTCCGCGCACTCGAGCTCCAGCGCCCAGGTCTGGACATCTCGCCTCAACCTTCCCCAGCCATGTCCGAAGGGGGAGGCAAGTGGCTGGTCTCCTCTGTCACGGAGGGGCACATAAAAAAACTGCGGAAGGCCGGATACTTGTCCAGCGACATCGCGCATTGGCTCCCCGACAAGGGGCAGCTTATCCCCACCCCCAGGCCCCATGAGAGGGTGGTGTTCCTCACCCACTTCCTCCGCGGACTAGGTTTTCCACTTCACCCATTTGTCTGGGGGCTCATGTTCTACTACGGCCTGGATTTCCACGACCTGGCCCCGAATTTCATCCTCAACATCTCGGCGTTCATCATCGTGTGCGAGGCCTTCCTCTGCATCCAGCCCCACTTCGGCTTATGGCTGAAGACTTTCAATGTCAAGCCGAAGGTAGTGGGCGGCCGCCAGGCAGAGTGCGGAGGTGTCATGGTGGGCAGCATGCCCAACATCTTATGGCTCGAGGGCTCCTTCGTGGAGACCATAAAGGGGTGGCAATCGGGGTGGTTCTACATCACCGAGCCGCGTGACCCTAAATGGGCAGCGGCCCCCGAATTCCGATCTGGGTTCCCGACATGGCTCACCTCTTGGAAAGAGATGGGCCTGACATGGGGTAATTCGGAAGAGCTGACCGGACTCCAAACCTGCGTCCAAAACCTGGTGAACAAGAAGCTCAAGCTTGTCAACGTAGTCCAGGTCATGCTCATCCGCCGGATCCTACCGTGCCAACAACGGGCCTTCAACTTGTGGGAGTTTGATCCGGCACAGCACCAAACCTTGAGCAGGCTCTTCGACACTACGTATGAAGATACCTGGAAGGTGATGTTCAAGGGCGCCGAGGCTCCCGCATCCGCTATCGAAGATCGCGGATTCAGCTCGCAGCGTCAAGCCAGCGAGGTAAGCTATTTTACCCTTTACAGGACACTTGTTTTTCATAGTTTGACTCTATGCGGGATCTAAACTCCCTTACCTTTGACAGGCCTGGCAGAAGACGTCCGGGTAGGTTAACTGTCCGGCTCCCTTGCCAAAAGACCCAGCGGACGCCCGATTGACGGGGCTGCTGGTTCCGGCACCTCACTTGGTGCCGGAGAAGAAGGCCACAAAGAAGGACACGGGAACTCGAAGGAGTTCCCGGCGCCAGGTGTTGTCGGACTCATCGGCCGATGACTCCGAGGCAGACTCCTCCGGCGAAGACGAGGAGGAGGAAAAAGAGGCCTCTCCCCCAGCGGGGCGAGAGAAGAAAAGGAAGGCCGCCCCAACTAGGGAGGCCGGAGGGTCCAAGAAGGGAAGGACCCTTCCTCCGGACTACTCCACCAACGCCGACGACGGCGAAGACGAGTGGCCACCAAGGGATAAGCCCCTGGCGACATCGTAAGTGTCCGGATACCAGAATAACTCATGGCGTTTCGTTTGCCGTATAGAATCTCCTAACACCGAATATAACCCTGCAGCCCGCCCAAAGACGGGCTCGATGTTTCAACGAGCGGCTCCCTAGCTTCGTCGGACGTGAATAGCACTTCACTTCCGGCTGCCTCCTCTCCCCGCGCTATGGATGACGCCAAGGTGGGGTCCCAAAAGGGGTCCAGCCAGGAGGAGGAGGTCCAAGAGGCACCGCAAGGCAACCTCCCGGACTCCAGGCACAAGGGGGATCAAACCCCAAAGGGCTCTAAGTCTGGCCCTAGGCCGGACTCCGTACTGGAGCCTTCAGTGGTTCTGGAGTCCAGCAGGCGGCCCCTTCGTAAGAAGGGCGAGACTGCGACACCGGTGACCTCCGTTCAACCGGAGGCATCAGATAATTTGCTGGAGGCGCTTAACGATGCCTCCATCGATGAGGAGCACCGCACTGTTATGAGTGTGGTGATCCAGAAAGTTCAGTCTGCCAAGAGCGGGATGACTGAAGCCTGTACCAGCCTTCTAACAGGCTTTGAGGTATGTATCTAAAATATGTAAAAATATTACCGCATAGACAGTAGCCCCTGATGCTCAGTTTGGTGTTCGGAAAGAAAAGTCGAGCTGAGGATCTAAAAAGATGTATGCAGGAGTCTAACATAAGTATGTCAATATGGGGAATGCGGGTTGCGCTGTTGACCTCTGCCACACTGACTGCGGAGGTCAATGCATTGAAGCAGAGCCTCGAGCGGTCCGAGAACGAGCTCGGCCTTGCCAAAAAGCAGCTCGAGGACAAGGAAGGTAAGTAATACCTTATGGAAGTATATAAAAGATGTGGTTGCAAAAAATAACAGGAATAACGTGAGAATTGTAGGGGCCACGAGCGAGGTGGCGACCCTGAAGGAAGCGGTGTCCAAGGCCGAAAGCAATACGGCCGCAGAGTACACCGAGCGAGAGAAGCAGGAGGTGCGGGTGGCGGAGGTGCAGCAAGAGCTCCAGGCTCTCGTGGAAAAACACGAGAGTTTGGAGCATGACTCAAAGACTCAAGAGTTCGAGCTCGCCTCGGCTCTTGAGAGCGCCAAAGCCGCTAAGGCCGAAGCCCAAAAGGCCCTCCAGGAAATTGAGGCAATGAAGAAGATAGCGGCGGGTAAGGCATTCTTTATGCAGAGCAAGCACATGAAAGTGAATTACTTGTTACTTACCCGAATCCGGAGCTCTCTAGGAGCATTCGCAGATCTGCCCCGCAGTGTGTCCGACGCTGCTGCATTCTACTGGGCCGAGGAGGGGAGCTCGATGGAGAAGGTGTTCTGGTCTCAGTATGCTAAGGCCGGTCACCCGGTGCCCTTGAGTGACCAGCTAAAGCAGCTGGTCGAGCTCCATAAGGTGGCCGAACAGGCCATGAAGGTCCTCATAGTTCGGCTGTGGCCTGAGGAAGCCATGTGTGGGAGCTACTTTAGGCTGGTGAGGCGGCTGGTGGACGCCTGTCCATGGATTGAAGTCGTCAAGTGCTCTGTCTGTATTGAAGGTGCCCGTAGGGCCCTTGCCGTGCTAAAGTACACTGGGGCAAGATGGACGCTGAGAAGCTTGTGAAGGACGCTCCACCGTCGGGTAGGGAGTATCGCAAGCCCGAGATGTATTATGAGGGCATCCTGAAGGGTGCCTGCCTTATAGCGGGTGAATGCTCCAAAGATGTAATTTTTGAGTAAACTCGCATTTGTTATCAGGTACGCTTGAAAACTTGTTCATATGCGCTAAGCAACGCTTGTGAATTTAAAATATTACCTTCTGTGCAGCCGTTTATTAAATTTGAGAGATGGCGAGTCATCGGCTTCTGCCCCCATGCCACGAGTGCTGGGGTGTTCGGGATAAACTTGAGCGCTCTTTTTCCCATTCTTGGGTCCTTCAAGGGAGGCGTTCAACGCAACAAACAAGGAAACCGGACTATAATGCTTGAACACTCTCACTTAGCGATAGAATTCTATAATTTTAAATTTCGGCGAAGCCCCTAGTATTCGGAAGGCCGAATTCGGGGCGCTATCCACACCTGGGCCGGACAAAGACGACTCCTCACTCTAAGCGGCATAACTCTTTAGGGACTCGAAAACCTCTCGAACAGCGACCGGCTCTCGCCCCATCACGACGGTCAGTGTCGGGGAAACTGATCCATGAACACCTATGGGGCCGGTGGACCATGGCCCCTTTCGGTTCGGCAGGGGGGCGGAGGTCGCACGAAGAGCGGATCGAGGCGAAGCACACGAGCAGTTTACCCAGCTTCGGAGCTCTCCGGAGAGATAATACTCCTACTATTTCTTGTTTGTTTGTATTGTGTTCTTGCTCGAGAGAGAGCTAAGTGTTTTTCTGGCTTTCAAATGATCCGAACCCCCTCTACGTTGCGCGAGGGCCTCCTTTTATACGCTAAAGAGGTCACCAACAGGTGGCAACGTAAACAAGGGTACAAATGTAAAAAGAGAGGTGGTTGGTACAGTTACTTGTACAGTGTTTCCTACCTAACCCTGACGGCAGGGGACAAGGGCATTAAATGCCCGTCTGTGTAGCCCAAACATTGTAGAAAAGGACCGTCAGGGGCGCCACCGCTCGCCACGATGGCGATCTTGTCAGCTTCGCATGCCACCGTGTACCGCTGGCTGCATAGCCTCCTGCCACGCGCGCCTGGAAAGGCTCCCAGAGCGACACGTTGGTGGATGCGCTGGAGCGTGGGCACAGAGTGGCCGCTTGTCGCTCACTGGGCCTTGCTGGGACGCGCGGCGCGTCGCGGCAAGTTCCTTGAAATGCCTTGATTGGCCTTCCCGGCAAGCTCCTTTTGCCGGGGCCTTGTCTCCTGGGCTTAAATATTTTGTTCTTGAATGGCTCCAAAGGAACCACGGAGGATCTTGGCGGTCGCCCGACAAGCCTTGCCGCGGGGCGCTGCAACTGCACGTGCACAAGTTCGGGATACTAGGGTACCCCTACTCTAGTACACCGACAGGAGCCCCCGGGCCTGGGCCACACACGGTGCCGAGCGCTGTTGGGCCAGGCCCAAAACAGGGCACAGGCACACGCGGCCTGGGCCACACCGTATCTTACTCCGTATCCACCGCGCCCTCCCCAACGGCACGCGTCAAATGCGGCGTCTTGGGAGAGATCGTGGGTGGATTCTTTATTCGGAAGGGCGAAACGTGGATATGAAGGAGGTAGTCCTCGATCCATACCGTAGGATCTGTTGTGCCATCATATGATTCGATGTTTACGGGTTCGAAACCATCGGGGATTTGATGATCCTTTACTTCATCTGTGAAGCATAGTGGGTGTGCGGCGCCCCTGTACTGGGCTATATCACGACGTAGCTCAAATGAGCTTTGTCTGCTGTGTACGGCTCGGCCGGATTTGCTGTATCCGACATGACGGTTATCATCACGTGTAGCAGGTCTGGCGCATTTCCCCGTGCCTTGGTACTTTTTGAGCGACGCAGGGGTGCGGCTTGAGTGGAGGGCCGAGAGGCCTCTCTGTCGCGGCCATGAGGTGGTCGGTCGGCCGTATCATGCACTGTTGATGTAGGTTTGGGTGCTTCCTCCTTTGATCGGGGTAGCAACCTGTGTTTTGGGTAGCTCTTGGAGGGGCGCTAGAGTTCGTACTCTTCGGCCGCCAGGACTTCAGTCCATCTGTCGGCTAGCAAATCTTTTTCAGCTCTAAGTTGCTGCTACTTTTTCTTGAGGCTGCTTGCTGTGGCCATAAGCCTGCGTTTGTAACGCTCTTTTTCGACGGGATCCTCAGGCACGACAAATTCGTCGTCGTCGAGGCTTGCCTCGTCTTTGGAGGGAGGCATGTAATTATCGTCCTCTACCTCTCTGCCTGCCGCTCTCTCATGAGGGTTGGCTTCTCCATCCTCCTGCACTGAATCCTGCTAGAGGGGGTTGTCTTCGGCACTGTCTGGGGTGTTATTGTCTCCCGTGCCAGAATCACCATTTTTGTTGTGGCGGGATTTAGAGCGGCGCCGCTGACGCCGGCGCTTAGGCTATTTCTTGGAGGGGTCATCCTCCGTTGTTCCATCGCCATTCCCATCTTTTGTGATGTCCACCATGTAAATGTCGTATGACGAGGTGGCCTTCCAGTGCCCTGTAGGCGCTAGTTCTTGGTCGTCTCCTGCATCGTCGTCCATACCGTCGATGTCTTCGGAGTCGAAGTCAAGCATGTCGGTTAAATCATCGACAGTGGCTACGAAGTGGGTGGTGGGTGGGCTATGAATTTCTTCGTCGTCCACATCCCAACCTTCCTGACCATAGTCCGGCCAGGGCTTTCCTGATAAAGAGAGAGACTTTAGTGAATTGAGGATGTCGCCAAAGGGCGAGTGCTGAAAGATGTCCGCAGCGGTGAACTCCATGACCGGCGCCCAATTGGATTCGATTGCCAGGGGCGCGGAAGGTTCGGAGTCCGGAGAGGAGTCTGGCACCTTGGAGTTACGAGCCTTGCAAAGGACAGGGATGGTGTTCGGCTCAATCGCCGTAGAGATCGCATCCCCCAAGGCGGTGTCCAGCCACCCGTCCTCGATTGGCGCAGTTGGCATCGAGCTAAGGGTCGGAACGGACACTGGTGCGGCCTCCAGGGCACTATTCAGCGGCAGAGATGGATCATGCCCATCGTGATAGTGCGACGCGCTTGGCTGTGGCTCGAACCCGTCGAAGATCAAGTCTCCGCGGACGTCAGCCGTGTAGTTCAAACTTCCAAATCTGACCTGATGGCCAGGGGCATAGCTTTCAATCTACTCCAGATGGCCAAGCGAATTAGCCCGCAGTGCAAAGCCGCCGGATACGAAGATCTGTCCGGGGAGAAAGGTCTCACCCTTGACCGCATTATTGTTGATGATTGGAGGAGCCATTGGGCCTAAAGATGACGACACAGAGGAACTCTCAATGAAAGCACCAATGTCGGTGTCAAAACTGGCGGATCTCGGGTAGGGGGTCCCGAAATGTGCGTCTAGGCCCATGGTAACAGGAGACAAGGGACACGATGTTTTTACCCAGGTTCGGGCCCTCTCAATGGAGGTAAAACCCTACTCCTGCTTGATTAATATTGATGATATGGGTAGTACAAGAGTAGATCTACCACGAGATCAGAGAGGCTAAACCCTAGAAGCTAGCCTATGGTATGATTGTTGTTCGTCCTACGGACTAAAACCCTCCGGTTTATATAGGCACCGAAGAGGGTTAGGGTTACACAGAGTCTGTTACAATGGTAGGAGATCCACATATCTGTATCGCCAAGCTTGCCTTCCACGCCAAGGAAAGTCCCATCCGGACACGGGACGAAGTCTTCAATCTTGTATCTTCATAGTCCAGGAGTCCGGCCAATGGTCATAGTCCGGCTATTCGGACACCCCCTAATCCGGGACTCCCTCACCTACAATCTCGATGAAGTGCCATGACCTCGCATCAACACACAACATCTATTCGAGTGTCTCACCAAGCCGCCCGCCGGCAAGCCGGGAGCATCAACTGGTCTAGCTGGACCCTCTGCGCGCATCGCATGCGCCACCATCTTCCATCGTCCCACCTTCAGCAGTGATCAATATATTCACCTCGCCAGGCCATACTACAGTCGACATCACCGCGACGCTAGACAACTCCACCATCCTGCATGCGTTCATCCACACGTGCTCGTCGCCGGTGATGGAGATAACTTTAGATAATAACTTTGATCTATAATGTGTTTTTTTTGGAAAAGGAGGATAACCCCGTGCCTCCGATGCATACAACCACATATTATTAAGAATGCAAAATCCACCAGCTGAACAACATCGACCTGGAAATAAATGCGAAAAGATAATCCGAGGTTGCATGCCTTGCAACAGTAACTCCACCAGGTAACCACTAACCCTATGTTACAAGACGACCGTAAAGCGAAAAATACAGAACTCCTAGGCTACGCCTTCAAGAAGAAATCACAACACGTGCACCACTGATGGCAAGTCCATCACGAGGTTGAACTCTGGATTTTCATCCCCAAATCAAAGTTTCAATCCACCACTTTTAGCAAGGACACGATGCATGCGCATCGACATAGCCAAATACATCTGGAGAAGAAACCAGAAGACAAACGTTCCATACCGTCTGCCTCCCGCCACTGTCGCACCACCTTTGATCCAGCAGCAACATGCTAGACATGAGACCTCCGGCAGAGCCACTGTGCATCACATGCCAGTTGCAGGCATGACTTGACATATGCTACCTCTTGAGCTTGAGTTGGTTTTCCCTTGAAGAGGAAAGGGTGATGCGGCAAAGTAGCGTAAGTATTTCCCTCAGTTTTGAGAACCAAGGTATCAATCCAGTAGGAGACGACGCACAAGTCACCGAATACCTGCACAAACAATCAAGAACTTGCAACCAACATGATAAAGGGGTTGTTAATCCCTTCACGGTCACTCGCAAAAGTGAGATCTGATAGAGATAATAAAGTAAATATTTTTGGTATTCTTGATGTATAGATTGGAAAGTAAAGCTTGCAAAATAATAGATCGGAAACTAGCAAGATGTAAACGAGATTCAATAATATGGAAAAGAGACCCGGTAGCCATAGGTTTCACTAGTGGCTTCTCTCGAGATAGCATGTATTACGGTGGGTGAACAAATTACTGTCGAGCAATTGATAGAAAAGCGCATAATTATGATGACATCTAAGGCAATGATCATGAACATAGGCATCACGTCCATGTCAAGTAGACCGACGCCTGCCTGCATCTACTACTATTACTCCACACATCAACCACTATCCAACATGCATCTAGAGTATTAAGTTCATAAGAACAGAGTAACGCATTAAGCAAGATGACATGATGTGGAGGAATTAACTCAAGCAATATGATGAAAACCCCATCTTATTATCCTCAATGGCAACAACACAATACGTGACTTGCTTCCCTTACCGTGACTAGGAAAGGACACCGCAAGATTGAACCCAAAGCTAAGCACTTCTCCCATGGCAAGAAAGATCAATCTAGTAGGCCAAACTAAACCGATAATTCGAAGAGACTTGCAAAGATATCAAATCATGCATATAAGAATTCAGAGAAGAACCAAATAATATTCATAGATAATCTTTATCATAAATCCACAATTCATCGGATCTCGGCAAACACACCGCAAAAGAGTATTACATCGAATAGACCTCCAAGAACATCGAGGAAAACTTTGTATTGATAATCAAAGAGAGAGAAGAAGCCATCTAGATAATAACTATCGACCCGAAGGTCCGTGGTAAACTACTCACGCTTCATCGGAAAGGTAATGGTGTTGATGTAGAAGCCCTCCATGATCAAATCCCCCTTCGGCAGATCGTCGGAAAAGGCCCCAAGATGGGGTCTCATGAGAACAGACCCCACCGATTTGATCTATCCCGCGCCACCGATTTCATTTGACCTAGCCACTGCCACAAACCCTAATCACTTCGGTCTCACTGATAGGGATCTTGGTCTCACTGAGATGGGATTGCAAACTCTCTGTTTCCCTTCGTAACGTTTCGGTCTCACCGGAACGAGCGATCGGTCCCACCGAGCTCGCAATGCAAACTCCTTGTTTCCTTTTCGTAACATTTCGGTCTCACCAAAATGAGCGATCGGTCCCACCGAGTTTGCCTGACCAACTCTCTGTTTGCCTATTACTGAAATCGGTCCCACCGGGTTCATGTGATCGGTCTCACCAAGATCAAGTTATGCCCTAACCCTAGCACATCGATCCCACCGAGTTGATCATGTCGGTCCCATCGAAAAGCCTAACGTTCACATTTTGAGCTGAATCGGTCTGACCGAGTTTCACCATTCGGTCTCACCGAGTTTGGCAATCTGTGTGTAACGGATAAATTTTGTGTGGAGGCCATATATACCCCTCCACCCACTCTTCATTTGTGGCGACAGTCATCAGAACAAGCCTACACTTCCAGCATTCATTTTCTGAGAGAGAACCACCTACTCATGTGTTCAGACCAAGACATTCCAATCCAACCACAAGAATCTTGATCTCCAGCCTTCCCGAAGTTGCTTTCCGCTCAAATCATCATTCCACCATAGCCAAATCTATGAGAGAGAGTTGAGTGTTGGGGAGACTATCATTTGAAGCACAAGAGCAAGGAGTTCATCATCAACACACCATCTATTACCTTTTGGAGAGTGGTGTCTCTTAGATTGGTTAGGTGTCACATGGGAGCCTCTGTCAGGATTGTGGAGTTGAACCAAGGGGTTTGTAAGGGCAAGGAGATCGCCTACTTCGTGAAGATCTACCCAAGTGAGGCAAGTCCTTCGTGGGCGATGGCCATGGTGGGATAGAAAAGGTTGCTTCTTCGTGGACCCTTCGTGGGTGGAGCCCTCTGTGGACTCACGCAGCCGTTACCCTTTGTGGGTTGAAGTATCCATAAACGTGGATGTATGATAGCACCACCTATCAGAACCACGCCAAAAATCTCCGTGTCTACATTGCGTTTGCTCCCTCCAAACTCCTCCCCTTTACCTTCATATGCAATGATTTACATTCCGCTGCTATACTCTTAGAATTGCATGTGTAGGTTGATTGCTTGAGTAGTGCTAAGTTGCTAAAATCTGCCAAGAATTAAAATTGGCAAAAGGCTAGGTTTTTATTTGGCTAAGTAGTCTAATCACCCCCCTCTAGACATACTTTCAATCCTACATGTACCCATAACTGAGATAGTTGTGCACCGTCATCATCAATACGACTCTCATATAGAAATACTCTCCTTTGTTGGCATCCCATGTCCATGCCGGTGTTTTCCATAACATGTCTAGCTCCGCTTTTAGAAGCCCCATATATTGGTTAGTATTATTTCCCGGTTGTTTCAGCCCTTGAATCAACATGCTCATGTGTATGTACTTTGTCTTCATGCACTTCCATGGGGGAGGTTGTACGTCCATACAAATGTGCGAGAGATCAAGAGGGCACATGATTTTCTTGGCCTCCTCAATTAGGACACAGGTTCCCCGTGGGAAGAACTTTATTATGTAGATACTTCAAATGCTCATCTATGATTTTGTCTGCCCATTTTTTTTTGGCCTTCGCCTTTAGAAGTTCGCGCGTAAAACTCAAGCGGGTCACCTCGGGATCGCAACCGTCATACAATAGAGTCTTCGATTCTACTTCAAGTTGTGCCAGCTTGGTCACCTCTCTAGAAGCGGCTCTCCCGCTAGTCGTACTCTTGCGAAGGAGGTCTCGAACATGACGGTCCTGCATGAATGAACTTAGTAGCATCAGAGACTGTGGCGTGTAGTCTGCCGCCCCTTCTCCGCCATGTTCGGTATCTTCTTCGCCGTGTCCGAAATATTCTCCGCCGCCGCCGTGTCCGGACTCTTCCCCACCACCATGTCCGGTGCCATCGTCTTCGTGTTGGTCGGTCATCTCTTATTCTAGCCACATGTCGTTATTCCCTGCAATGTGGACATCCTCATCATCATCTTCACTTATCCACCGACTATAGCCATCCATGAAACCATTCATCAGCAGGTGCGCCTTCAAACTGCCATGATCAAAAGGGTCCAAAAGGACTCCTTTGCATCTTGTACACGGACATCTAATCCTAGTCCGGTTATTTGTATCACTACTAGGGAAAACCTTATACACAGAATCTTAGCAGCAGCGCGGCTTAAAAACAAATGCTACTGCTAATTAGTAGTAGCGAGCTTGACGAAAGCTCGCTACTAATAACACCGTAGAAGTAGCGCTCTAGGTGAAACAAGCGCTACTACTATAATTGCCACAACGTTGCCTCCTGGCTAGATATAGTAGTAGCGCCCTTCCCTGGACGCGCTACTTCTAAAGTACTTAGTAGCCGCGTTTTTCTTCAAAACTCGCTACTGCTAAAGTACTTAGTAGAAGAATTTTTGATGCGTGCTTAGACTTATCAGTAGCGTTTTTACGTAAAATGCGCTATTGCTACGTTAGCTATAGCACGTTTACTAAAGTGCGCTACTGCTAGTTCGACTTAACCACCCGTGGGCTCAAATTTTGCTAACTCCTCCATTCCCCCATGCCCCTACTCCTCTGTCGCCGCCGCCCAAGCCTGCTGATACGTCTCCAACGTATCTATAATTTTTGATTGCTCCATGCTACTTTATCTACTGTTTTGGACTATATTGGGCTTTATTTTCCATTTTTATATTATTTTTGGGACTAACCTATTAACCAGAGGCCCAGCCCAGAATTGCTGTTTTTTTTGCCTATTTCAGTGTTTCAAAGAAACGGAATATCAAACGGAGTCTAAACGGAATGAAACCTTCGGGAATGTGATTTTCTCACCGAACGTGATCCAGGAGACTTGGACCCTACTCCAAGAAGTTCCAGAGGCGGTCACGAGGGTGGAGGGCGCCCCCCTGGGCGCGCCCCC
This sequence comes from Triticum aestivum, assembly GCF_018294505.1. Classification (NCBI taxonomy): domain Eukaryota; kingdom Viridiplantae; phylum Streptophyta; class Magnoliopsida; order Poales; family Poaceae; genus Triticum; species Triticum aestivum. The sequence goes on along the minus strand of NC_057804.1, from coordinate 164,254,342 downwards.
CTACCTCGCGGGCCCCCTACTGCTCCACCACGTACTCCTTCCTCCTATATATACCTACGTATCCCCAAACAATCAGGACAGGAGCCAAAAACGTAATTCCACCGCCGCAACCTTCTGTATCCACGAGATCCCATCTTGGGGCCTATTTCGGAGCTCCGTCGGAGGGGGCATCCACCACGGAGGGCTTCTACATCAACACCATAGCCCCTCCGATGAAGTGTGAGTAGTTTACTTCAGACCTTCGGGTCCATAGCTAGTAGCTAGATGGCTTCTTCTCTCTTTTTGGATCTCAATACAATGTTCTCCTCGTCTCTCGTGGAGATCTATTCGATGTAATCTTATTTTTGCAGTGTGTTTGTTGAGACCGATGAATTGTGGGTTTATGATCCAACTTATCTATGGAAAATATTTGAATCTTCTCTGAATTCTTTTATGTATGATTGAGTTATCTTTGCAAGTCTCTTCGAATTATCCTTTTTGGTTTGTCCAACTATATTGGTAGTTCTTGCAATGGGTGAAGTGCTTAGCTTTGGGTTCAATCTTGCGGTGTCCTTTCCCAGTGACAGAAGGGGCAGCAAGGCACGTATTGTATTGTTGCCATCGAGGATAACAAGATGGTTTTTTTATCATATTGCATGAATTTATCCATCTACATCAAATCATCTTGGTTAAAGCATTACTCTCTTTTTATGCTAGATAGCGGCCAATGAGTGGAGTAATAGTAGTAGATGCAGAATCGTTTCGATCTACTTGTCTCAGACGTGATGCCTATATACATGATCATTACCTAGATATACTCATAACTATGCTCAATTCTGTCAATTTCTCAACAGTAATTTTTCACCCACCGTAAAATACTTATGCTCTTGAGAGAAGCCACTAGTGAAACCTATGGCCCCCGGGTCTATTCTCATCATATGAATCTCTATCGCTTTATTTACTTGCTTTGTTTTTACTTTGCCTTTTACTTTTTACTTTGCATCTATCTCTCAAAAATACCAAAAATATTATTTATCATCTCTATCAGATCTCACTCTCGTAAGTGACCGTGAAGGGATTGACAACCCCTAATCGCGTTGGTTGCGAGTAGCTATCGTTTTGTGTAGGTACGAGGGACTTGTGCATGGTCTCCTACTGGATTGATACCTTGGTTCTCAAAAACTAAGGGAAATACTTACGCTACTTTGCTGCATCATCCTCTCCTCTTCGGGGAAATCCAACGCAGTGCTCAAGAGGTAGCAAGAAGAATTTCTGGCACCGTTGCCGGGGAGGCTCACGCAAGCAAGTCAACTATACCAAGTACCCATCACAATCCCTATCTCTCGCATTACATTATTTGCCATTTGCCTCTCGTTTTCCTCTCCACCACTTCACCCTTGTCGTTTTATTTGCCCTCTCTTTCCCAATCTCCTCCTCTCTTTCCCGTTTGCCTTTTTCCCGTTGCCTTTCTGTTTGCTTGTGTGTTGGATTACTTGTTGCCATGGCGCAAGATAATACCAAATTGTGTGACTTTTCGAATACCAATAATAATGATTTCCTTAGCACTCCGATTGCTCCTCTTAATAATGATGAGTCTTGTGAAATCAATACCGCTTTGTTGAATCTTGTTATGAAAGATCAATTCACCGGCCTTCCTAGTGAAGATGTCGCTACTCATCTAAACAATTTTGTTGATTTGTGTGATATGCAAAAGAAGAAAGATACGGATAACAATATTGTCAAATTGAAGTTATTTCCGTTTTCAATTAGAGATCGTGCTAAAGTTTGGTTTTCGTCTTTGCCTAAAAATGGTATTGATTCTTGGAACAAGTGCAAAGATGCTTTTATCTCTAAGTATTTTCCTCTCGCTAAGATCATCACTCTTAGGAACGATATTATGAATTTTAAACAACTTGATCATGAGCATGTTTCCCAATCTCGGGAAAGAATGAAATTGATGCTTCGCAATTTCCCTACTCATGGTTTGAATTTATGGATGATCATACAAAAATTTTATGCCGGATTGAATTTTGCTTCTAGAAATCTTTTAGATTCGGCCGCGGGAGGCACATTTATGGAAATTACGTTAGGAGATGCTACCAAATTGCTTGATAATATTTAGGCTAATTATTTTCAATGGCACACCGAAAGATCTTCTAGTAAAAAGGTGCATGCTATAGAAGAAATCAATTTTTTGAGTGAAAAGATGGATGAACTTATGAAGATCTTTGCTCCTAAAAATACTCCTCTCGATCCCAATGATATGCCTTTATCTACTTTGATTGAGAATAATAATGAATCTATGGATGTGAATTTTGTTGGTAGGAATAGTTTTGGAAACAACGCGTATAGAGGGAATTTTAATCCTAGGCCTTATCCTAGTAATCCTTCTAATAATTGTGGAAATTCCTACAACAACTCTTATGGAAATTTTAATAAGATGCCCTCTGAATTTGAGAGTAGTGTTAAAGAGTTTATGAATTCACAAAAGAATTTTAATGCTTTGCTTGAAGAGAAATTGCTTAAAGTTGATAATTTGGCTAGGAACGTTGATAGAATTTCTCTTGAAATTGATTCTTTAAAGCTTAGATCTATTCCTCCTAAGCATGATATTAATGAGTCTCTCAAAGCCATGAGAATTTCCATTGATGAGTGCAAGGAAAGAACCGCTAGGATGCATGCTTCCAAAGGTGCCTTTATTAAAGCGTGTTCTTCCAATTCCTATGAAAATCAAGATGAAGATCTAAAAGTTATTGATGTGTCCCCTATCAAATCTTTGTTTTTCAATATGAATCTTGATGAAACTGAATATGATCTTCCTTTACCTAGAAGGCGTTCTAAGAATTCAGAGTTTCTAGATCTTGATGATGAAATTGATGAAAGTGGGATTGAAAGAAATAAAAACCTAGGTGTTGCTAAACCCACTATTTTGGATCTCAAGGAATTTAATTATGAAAATTGCTCTTTGATTGGTTGTATTTCCTTGTTGCAATCCGTGCTAGATTCTCCTCATGCTTATAGTCAAAATAAGGCCTTTACCGAACACATTGTTGATGCCTTGATGCAATCTTATGAAGAAAAACTTGAGTTGAAAGTTTCTATCCCTATAAAACTCTATGATGATTGGGAACCTACTATTAAAATTAAAATTAAAGATTATGAGTTTCATGCTTTGTGTGATTTGGGTGCTAGTGTCTCCATTATTCCCAAAACTTTATGTGATTTGCTAGATTTCCGTGATTTGATGATTGCTCTCTAAACTTGCATCTTGAGGATTCCACTATTAAAAATCCTATGGGAAGAATTAATGATGTTCTTATTGTTGCAAATAGGAATTATGCACCCGTAGATTTTATCGTTCTTGATATAGATTGCAATCCTCCATGTCCTATTATTCTTGTAGACCTTTCCTTAGAACAATTGGTGCAATAATTGATATGAAGGAAGGGAATATTAGCTTCCAATTTCCCTTAAAGAAAGCTATAGAACACTTCCCTAGAAAGAAAATAAAATTACTATATGAATCTATCATGAGAGCCACTTATGGATTTCCTACCAAAGATGGCAATACCTAGATCTATCCTTGCTTTTATGCCTAGCTAGGGGCGTTAAACGATAGCGCTTGTTGGTAGGCAATCCAATTTTATTTCGTGTTTTTTGTTTTTGCTTCTGTTTAGGAATAAATAATACATATAGCTTCTGTTTGTATGTGGTTTTATATTTTAATTAGTGTTTGTGCCAAGTAGAACCAATGGGATAACCTACGATGATAGTTGATTTCATTCTGCTGAAAAACAGAAACTTTGCACGCACGAATATACTTTTTTTAAATCACAGGAATGTGCTTTTGCGTTGATTCTTTTTGCTGCTGTTAAATAAACAAATTTACCAGGACTTCCTATTTTGGTAGAATTTTTAGTGCTCCAGAAGTTTGCGTTAGTTACAGATTGCTACAGACTGTTCTGTTTTTGACAGATTCTGTTTTGCGTGTGTTGTTTGCTTATTTTGATGAATCTATGGCTAGTAAAATAGTTTATAATCCATAGAGAAGTTGTAATATATTAGATTTAACACCAATATAAATAAAGAATGAGTTCATTACAGTACCTTGAAGTAGTCTTTTGTTTTCTTTCTCTAACGCAGCTCACGAGATTTATGTTGAGTTTTGTGTTGTGAAGTTTTCAAGTTTTGGGTGAATTCTTTTGATGGATTATGGAACAAGGAGTGGCAAGAGACTAAGCATGGGGATGCCCATGGCACCCACAAGATAATCCAAGGACACCAAAAAGTCAAAGCTTGGGGATTCCCCGGAAGACATCCACTTGAAACTAGTCCAGGTTCTTTCACCCCATGATGTAATAACTCATTATGATGTAAAAACAATCTCTAAATTCCTGTTGTATGAAAACTTGTGTAAAGGTGTATGAATACAACATGAAATAAAAAAGAAATAAAATACGAAATAATAGTAGTAGCACGGGCAGGGAGAAGCGCTACTACTAATTACCAGTAGCGCTCCTCGGGGAAAGCGCTAATACTAAGTCGATATAGCAGTAGCGTGGGTTGAGGCACGCTACTGCTAACCTTTAGATGTAGCGTCGTACCAGTAGCGCTCCAGCCCGCGCAACTGATAGACCTAAAACCCGCGCTGCCGCTAGGCTTTTCCCTAGTAGTGCATACATGTCCATCGCCGCGGATTCCAAGTATCGCTCCACCTTCCATCCACTCACCTTCATGATCTACTGCACGGTACAACAAGCAAAAGGGTTATAAACAAAATGCATGCATGCATCAATGTCAAATAAAAATTTGCATGACCTTGCCTAAAAATAGGACATATCGAGTTTGCTCAAAAGTCACCGAAACATAAATAAATAAACATTTCGAAAAAACATAAGCAACTCGGGGGCATGTCCATATCTCAAACACACATATTCCCATTCTTGAAATGCACAACTTTTTACTCACTTATCCCCCGAGAGAGATCGAGCACAGTTAGATGAGGCCTTCGCTACCTATAGGGATGATCGAAAGTGTGTGGATGGCTAAATAGCTAGCTAGATCTAGTTGTTGGGAGGAGAGATGAATCTAGCTAACTAATGGAGAGGGGGAGAGATAAGCTAGCTAGATCTATACGTATGGAAGGAGGGAGAGCCAGATAAATGAGGTAGCTAGGTAGAGAATAGAGGCCATTTATGGAGGAGAATTATGGTGGAGGGGCATTAATGGGCAGAGAGGAGAGAGGTAGAAGGAAAATAGAAGAAGTGCAACAATGGTGGAGAACTAACTTAGAGAGGGGGGATGAGCGAGAGGGGGAGAGGGGGGTTCAAAAGGTGGCACACCAGCCACGCCTAGCAGTAGCGTTGTTTTCTAGAGAGCGCTACTACTTTGGTGCTTACTAGTAGCGCTTGCCAAGAAAAGCACTACTACTAAGTGGGGCCCACTAGCAGTAGCAGTGTTGTCAAAGCAAGCGCTACTGCTAAAATCTTAGCAGTAGCGCAGTATTTTGGGTCGCGCTACTACTACAGCTAGCATCGGTGGGCTCGTTGGGTCCCACTTAGTAGTAGCACGTTTTTCATTTCCAGCGCTACTGCTAAAGCAGCACTTGTAGCGCTGCAAGAGACCAGCACTACTGCTAATTAGCAGCAACGCTTTTTATTTTCCAGCGCTACTATTGATGTCCTACCTATAAGCATTTCCCTAGTAGTGGATGTCTATATACATGATCATTGCCTTGGATATCATCATAATTATTTGCTCTTCGATCATTTGCCCAACAGTAATTTGTTTACCCACCGTATGCTATTTTCTTGAGAGAAGCCACTAGTGAAATCTACGACCCCCGGGTCTATTTCCTATAATATTGTTTTCAGATCTATTATTCCAAAAACCCTAACATACCTTGCTGCACTTTTTTCTTTATTTATTTTATTTTGTGTTTTTGTCAGATCTATTTATCAAATATCATACAATTTAATCTATCTCAATACCGAGGAGGGATTGACAACCCCTCTTACGCGTTGGGTTGCAAGTATTTGTTATTTATGTGTAGGTGATGTTTACATAGTGTTGCTTGGTTCTCCTACTGGATTGATAACCTTGGTTTCATAATTGAGGGAAATACTTACTGTTGTTGTGCTGCATCATCCTCTCCTCTTTGGGGAAATACCAACACAGATACAAGCAATCAATACTCATTTTATATATTTCTATTATTTTTAGTTAAATACAATAAAGTTCCATGAATATCTAGTTTTTTGAATTGTCCGTGCAATAAAAAAGTGCCCAAAAGTGAAAGTGCTCAAAATGACCTGAAATTTTAACACAATTTTTCTGAATATTTGAGAATTTCTAGAACTGAAAACACCACATGGGGCTGCCCCAGGTGCCCCATGGCGTGCCCTGGTGGGTAGTGGGCCCCACAAGGACCACCTCTCTTACTCCCTTACCTCACATCGTCACTCACCTCCTGAAAAAAACATGTAGCTCTCTCTCTCTCTCTGTGTGTGTGTATGTCTTTGTCTCTCTCTCACTCTCTCGTGTCTTGCTCTCAAAACTGAGATTTTCGATCTCTTTGACCGGAGCTCCATTTCCGATACTATTTTGGGGGATTGCTGCTGATATGTCTCCAACATATCTATAACTTTTTATTGTTCCAAACTGTTATATTATCATTCTTGGATGTTTTACAATCATTTTATAGCAACTTTATATCATTTTTTGGGACTAACCTATTGACATAGTACCCAGTGCCAGTTGTTGTTTTTTGCTTTTTTTTTACTTTGTAGAAAATCAATATCAAATAGAGTCCAAACGTAGCAAAACTTTTGGAGATTTTTTCTAGACCAAAAGACCCAAGATTGGCCAAAGAAGTACCAAAGGGGTGCCCCGAGGAGGGCACAACCTAGGCGCGCCTGGGGGCCCAAATGCGCCCAAGTGGGTTGTGCCCACCTCGGTGGCCTCCCGCACCGCCTCTTTGCTCTATAAATACCTCAAAAATCCAGAAACCCTAGGGGAGTCGATGAAACACAAGTACAGCTGCCGCAAGTTCCAAAACCATGAGATCCAATCTAGACACCATCACGGAGGGGTTCATCATCCTTATTGGTGCTTCTCCAATGATGCGTGAGTAGTTCATTGTAGACCTGCGGGTCCGTAGGCAGTAGCTAGATCGCTTCTTCTCTCTTTTTGATTATTAATACAATGGTCTCTTGGAGATCTATTTGTTGTAACTCTTTTCACAAAAAAAAATACACTTCCGTGATGATACGTGTTTGTCACAGTAGGTCGAGTTTTTTGTCATGCATGTACATCCATGATGATTTTATGACAGAATCAAAATAGTCATACCTGTGCTGTCGTAGAAGTGTTCCATGACATTACCAAAATTATCATCGCGGAAGTGTCCACTTCCATGACGATAAATCGTGTGTCACAGAAGTTCTTTCATCAAGGGTGACCGACACGTGGCATCCACCGTAACGGAACGCCGTTAAGCTATCGAGTCCAGTTTTGGATCCGATAACCCGTTAACAGCCCCGACCAATGGGGATTTTCCATGTGTAAAATCATCATTGGCTGGAGGAAACACGTGTCAGCTCATCGTTGGGACAGATGTCATCCACTCATTGGACAGAAGGTGCCTATGATACGTTGACACGTTGCACGGCCCAACAGAGGCCCATTCCTGTGAAAAGGCCGGCCCGTTTGACTTGGTCAAAAGGTGGCGGGCCGGCCAACTGAAAGCCTGTTAACGGCCTGTTCGCATATATCCCACTTATAGCCCGCTAACCCAGGGCCTTTTACGACCTATCCGAATTAGGTCCCGTAGCATCATATGGGCCATCCAACATGATTCCAGTCCGTTTTAACTTCCGGCCCATGTATGGCCCATGACGTCTTTCGTCCCATATGAGACCTTGGTAACTCTTGGCCCATTAACGACCCGTGGTGAAACTGGACCGTAATAAACAGTGTATCACTTTATACCCATTAACGGCCCATTATTCCATTGGGCCTTTTCCAGCCCATGTTATCTTTCAGCCTTCTCAGGGCCCATTTATTCTTGGGCTCATTTCCAGCATTCGGTTACTTACGGCCCATTACTGTCATTTCTACTTGTGGGCCAAATTCAGCCCGTTGTTACAGTCGGCCCGTTTGTGTCCCATTAATACATTGGGCCGTTTTCATAGTGTCATCAAATACGACCTATTGACGACGGCCCGTTATGGTCGGCCCATGAACGGACGATTCCATCTCTAGCCCGTTTACGGCCATAATGCGGTCTGTTATTGGCCCATGTTTGGCCAATCGATCATACGACCCATATAAGGCCCATTGATGATACAGCTCGTAGAAGGCCCATTGTTTATATGGCTCGTAGAAGGCCCATTGTTTTCTACGGCCCGTAGAAGGCCCATTGTTTATACGGCCCATAGAAGGCCCATTGTTTCTATGGCCGGTAGGAGGCCCAGTGTCACTACAGTAAATATGTAGCCCATGGTTATTGTGGCCTAGTTTTTAAAAATAGGTAATTGCGGCCACTAGCAAACCGTGGAAAAAGAACTGCACTGATTACAAGAAAACAGATAAACAAGACAATAAGGAAATAAATAAGCAAGCAACTAATGCTAGGCTATCACAGCTATTACACATATTACATCCACTGGGCATCAAAGTTCGCCACCAGTGAAAATATAGGGAACAAAGCAGCATATCATATACAATGGTTGTCAAAGTTGGCGACCAGCGCAAATAAATGCCGGAGCAAAACAAATCCAGAACTAAAAGCACTTCAGAAGATGTCAACTAACAATATCCTGGGTACCCATAATGCTGGCAAGATGCTTAGCAAGCTTATTAACTTTGTCTTTTTTGGCGCTTAAATCCTCCAGCGCTTGCTGTTGCACCAGGAAGTATGCATCTGAATTCTGTAGGGACTTCCTCAGTCCTTCAGCTTCCTATCGCAGCACATCTGATCAATGTCTTTCAACTTGAAGTTGAGACTCAAGAAGACGAACTGATTCAGGCAGCGAGTTCGAAGAGCTTGTGCCAGCAGTAATGGCCAGTAACTCGAACACTAGATCAAGACAGGACTTTTGGGTTCTCTCACTATCGTCAAGGTAGTTTTTATCAGCTTTCTTGGAGACCAACTGGTATGTCTCACTATCTTGAACCTTATCTACATTACTTCCTTTACCATTGCATAACGCGGTACTGTTCTCCAATATTTTGTCCGCATTCTAAAAGAGAAACAAGCAGACACATCACAGGTTTACTGTAACGCCCTCGATGCGGCTATAACTCCCACGTGTCGAGGCACGACTTAGAGGCATAACCGCATTGAAAGCAATGTCGCAAGTCAGGCAATCATTACAACATCCCATGTAATATATAATAAAAGGGGGAGATAACATAGTTGGCTTACACTCGCCACGTCACATCAGAGTACATAAATAACATCCATCAAACAAGCACTCATGGCCCGACTACGGCGCCAAAATGGAAAAGACCCCCAACATGCGACAAGGTCCTGAATCGATAACCCCAACTAGGCACCACTACTGATCATCCGGAAAAGATACGTAGTAACGCTGAGAGTCCTCGTCGAACTCCCACTGAAGCTCGTAATCGTCAACTGGAGCAGAAACACCTGAACCTGCATCTGGAGTTGTAGTATCTGTGAGCCACAAGGACTCAGCAATCTCACACCCACGCGATCAAGACTATTTAAGCTCATAGGAATGGATAAGGCAAAATATGTGGAGCTGCAGCAAGCGACTAGCATATGTGGTGGCTAACTTATACGCAAAAGAGAGCGAGAAGAGAAGGTGAAGCACGAGCGAGAAGCTAAAGGAACATCCTGCGCAAGCATAACTCCAACACCGTGTCCACTTCCCGGACTCCGCCGAGAAGGGGCCATCACGGTAACACACACGGTTGAATCATTTTAATTTAGTTTAGTTCAAGTCATCTACAACCGGACATTAACAAATTCCCATCTGCCCATAACCGCGGGCACGGCTTCCGAAAGATCAATCCCTGCAGGGGAGTCCCAACTTAGCCCATGACAAGCTCTCACGGTCAACGAAGGAATAGACCTCCACCCAAGACACACCGATCAGACTCGGTACCTTGGTACAACAAGATGATTCGACAGGTTAAAACAAGTCCAGCAACACCGCCCGAATGTGCCGACAAATCCCGATAGGAGCTGCACATATCTCTTTCTCAGGGCACACTCAGATGAGACTAGCTACGAGTAAAACCAACCCTCAAGTTTCCCAGAGGTGGCCCCGCAGGCAGCTCAGTTTGGACCAACACTCAGAGGGAGCACTGGCCCAACGGGGGCTAAAATACGATGACCCTCGGGCTCCGGAAACCCAAGGGAAAAGAGGCTAGGTGGCAAATGGTAAAACCAATGTTGGGCATTGCTGGAAAAGCTTTAATCAAGGCGAACTATCAAGGGGTTCCCATTATAGCCCAACCGTGTAAGGGACGCAACAATCCGGGAACATAACACCGATATGACGGAAAACTAGGGCGGCAAGAGTGGAACAAAACACTAGGCGAGAGGCCGAGCCTTCCACCCTTTACCAAGTATATAGATGCATTAAGATAACATAGCAATATAATGATATCCCAACAAGTAAATAAATGTTCCAACAAGGAACGGCTCCAATCTTCACCTGCAACTAACAAGCTATAAGAAGGGCTGAGCAAAGCGGTAACATAGCCAATCAACGGTTTGCTAGGACAACGGGGGGTTAGAGGTTCGACATGGCAATTGGGAGGCTGACAAGCAAATGGTAGGCATCGTAGCATTGGCAAAGCAAAAGAGCGAGCAAACTAGCATAGCAAAGATAGTAGTGATTTCGAGGGTATGATCATCTTGCCTGCACAGTTGTCAGAGTTGACTGGATCCTCACAAGCAAACTCAACGGGCTCCTCGGTAGCGAACTCGTCTCCCGGCTCTACCCAAAGACAAACAAGCAACAAGGACACAATCAACCACGGGCAAGACCAAGCAATATGATGAAATGACGATATGCTATGCGGGATGCGATGCGGGATGCAAAATGCAAGATATGACAGGAAATGCATGAACCTGGCCTCAACTTGGAAAACCAAGTGTGCCACTGGATAGAGGGGATGAAATCGCTTGAAAACGATATAAAGATCATTGGAATTGGAGCTACGGTTTGGAAATGGCGAGCGTTTTAAGATATGACACCGGTCTGCGATTCACAGCAAGTAGGCATTGAAATGCAACGAAATGAACATGCTACAGCCACCAAACATGAAAACAAAATACATGGCAGTGATGTACACAAGATGGTTGACAAAACACTAGCACTGAGCCATAGGCAAATTCATCCATTAAGAGGTTCAAACAAGCATGGCTAAAATGCAAATGCAAAACAGATTTCAGACTTAGTGAAATTAACACTAGTCTGAAATTTCAGATCACGAAGCTCTCTTCGGAGCAGCAAAACAACATGATAGAAAACCTGAACACGACAAGTAAGAACATGGCATGGAGCTACTCAACAAGCTTAATAAAACACCCAAAGTGACCTGGGGCCAAAAGGGTTCACAAAATACTCTACCGAGCTCACGAACATCGCTCGAACACAATCAGTTTCCAGACTTAGTGAAAACTGAGACATGCTGAAATTTAACTCACGAAGGCATGTAAACGAGCTCGATGCACTCACTACGGTGCAAGTCATGGCAAGGAAAGCATATGACCAGAAAGAAGGCACAAAGTGCTAGCTACTCAAGGCAAGAACAAAGGCATATCATGCATGGAACACTAACGGTAGCATCGGCGAAATCGCAAACAAGTTGACGATCTGCCCAGATTAACAACGAAGCAAAAGTTGAGCTCGATTGAGTCAACCTAGAGCACTCCACAAATGCCAACAAAGACATGGATGGATAGAGCATAACATAAATATCAAAACTCCCTTACTGATCATCCTCAAAATAGGCACGGATCATTAGGAAACAAGCTGGACATATAGCATCATGAACTAAAATATCCCAGACTTAGCGAAAATCACTAAGTCCCTGAAATCTGCAATCTCAGGTACCCTACTTCGCAAGCTTGCACAAGACAACACACACATCCTAAAAATGCATGGGTGGCACCTCTGGAAAGAAGACAAAATGCTTCACAATACATCCCAAAGGGGCACAGGCATATCATGCACGGATTAAATATAGCAAAAATGACAAAAGTGCATGATGAACTAACGGATCTGCAATTTAACTCACGAAGCCTCCTTCTAACAGCATTTTGGGTATCAAGATGACCTCAAATGCAAATGATGCAATGGAATGAAATGATGTACATGTCGAGGCGAACATTTTGATATATCATACGCCCACAACGGAGCTACGGTTGCAAAGTTACGGGACCTCGAACAGAGCAACATGGATCAAAAATTTTAGGACTTGGCAAAAAAAATCGGGGTTAGGGTTTACTGTTCACGCGACCGGATCCAGATCGGGATCACGGCGCGGAAGCCGAGGCGGCGCCGGCGGCGGAGCTCGAGCTCGCCGGAGCCGGTGGAGGAGGGGGAGGCCGGCGAGGCGGCGGCGAGGTGGACCGGCGAGGTGGACCGCGGACGAGGGCGCGGCCCCGGGGGCGCGGGCGCGCGGCGAGGAGCGGACGGGCGGCGGGGTCCGGCACGGCGGCGGCCGGTGCGGTGGCGGCGACGGCGTCCCGCGGCGGCGCCGGTCGCCGGAGGCGCGGAAGGCGGCGGCGCTCGGGGAAGGAGGAGGCGCGGGGGCGCGGGCTCGCGGGGGCCCCTCCTGGGCCTCCCGGGCCGGGACGGCGGCGGCGATGCGGTCCCGCGGGGACACGTGGCGGCGGCGGGTTGGATGGCGGCGGCGGGCGGACGATGTCCGGCCGGGGGCGGACACGTCCGTCGGCGCGGATCTGGCGGGGATGTTTTTTTTTAGGGTTTCGGGGAGAGGGAGAGATCCGAAAACGGAGGGGTGTATATATAGGCATAGAGGGAGCTAGGAGAGTCCAAATGAGGTGCGGTTTTCGCCCACACGATCGTGATCGAACGCTCTAGGACATGGAGCAGAGTTTGGTGGGTTTTGGGCCAAATTTGGGGGGTGTTGGGCTGCAACACACACGAGGCCTTTTCGGTCCCTCGGTTAACCGTTGGAGTATCAAACGAAGTCCAAATGACCCGAAACTTGACAGGCGGTCTACCGGTAGTAAACCAAGGCCGCTTGGCAAGACTTGGTCCAATCCGGAAATGTTTAAACCCCACACAAGAAAGAAAGGTAGAAATGACCACCGGAGGAGAACGAAACGCCGGAATGCAAAACGGACAACGGGGAAAATGCTCGAATGCATGAGATGAACATGTATGCAAATGCAATGCACGTGATGACATGATAAGAGATGCACGAAAAAGAAAACAACACACGGAGACAAAGACCCAAACCCGAGAAATAAATATAACTTAGCGCCGGAGACGGCAAGAGTTGGATACAAATATGGAAAGTATATCCGGGACGTTACAACACTCCACCACTACGAAAAGATCTCGTCCCGAGATCTAGGACTGAAAGAACTCCGGGTACTCAGAACGGAGGTGATCCTCGCGTTCCCAGGTAGCTTCACGGTCGGAATGGTGTGACCACTTGACTTTGAGAAATTTGATTGACTTGTTGCGAGTCTTGCGTTCAGTCTCTTCGAGAATAGCAACTGGGTGCTCACGATAGGAGAGATCTTCTTGGAGCTCAATGTCCTCGAAGTTGACGGTGCGGTCAGGAGTCTTGAAGCACTTTCGAAGCTGAGAGACATGGAACACATCATGAACATTTGCAAAGTTTGAAGGAAGCTCGAGTTGATAGGCGAGGTCGCCTCTCTTGCTGACAATCTTGAAAGGTCCCACGTATCTAGGGGCAAGCTTCCCTTTGATACCGAAGCGACGAGTACCTTTCATGGGAGAGACGCGGAGGTAAACATGATCTCCGATCTCGAAAACCAGATCACGGTGCTTACTATCATAGTAGCTCTTCTGGCGGGACTGGGCTGCTTTGAGGTTATCACGAATGACTTTGCACATTTCTTCTGCTTCTGTGATTAAGTCATTACCCAGCAGCTGACGTTCACCGGTTTCAGACCAGTTGAGAGGGGTACGGCACTTCCTGCCATATAGAATTTCAAAGGGGGCCTTGCCCGAACTTGCTTGAAAGCTGTTGTTGTATGAGAATTCAGCATAAGGAAGACAATCCTCCCACTTCATGCCGAAGGAGATCACACAAGCCCTGAGCATATCTTCAAGAATTTGGTTGACACGCTCGACTTGACCGCTTGTCTGAGGATGGAAAGCTGTGCTGAAGCGGATGTTGGTGCCCATGGCCTTCTGAAAAGAATCCCAAAACTTGGAGGTAAAGATGCTGCCACGGTCTGAAGATATCACTTGAGGAATACCGTGCAGAGAGACAATGCGAGAGGTATAGAGTTCCGCCAATTGAGCTGCAGTGATTGACTCTTTGATAGGCAGAAAATGAGCCACTTTGCTGAGCTTGTCGATGACAACGAAGATAGCATCATTGCCACGCTTGGACTTTGGAAACCCAGTCACGAAATCCATTTCAATATGGTCAAACTTCCATTCTGGAATGGCAAGAGGTTGGAGGAGACCAGCTGGCCTTTGGTGTTCTGCCTTCACTCTTCTGCAGACATCACATTCGTTCACGAATTGAGCGATCTCGCGCTTCATTCGAGTCCACCAATAAGCTTGCTTGAGGTCCTGATACATCTTCGTACTACCAGGGTGGATGGAGAGGAGAGAGTTGTGAGCCTCGTTCATGATCACCTTACGAAGTTCACCTTTGGGCACAACAATTCGATCCTCGAAAAAGAGAGTGTCCTTGTCATCAAGTCGGTAGCACTTGTACTTGGACTGACTCTTTGCAATACCAATCTTCACCTTCTTCACCATAGCATCAAGAAGTTGGGCTTGGCGAATCTGGTCTTCTAAGGTAGGAGAGACTTGAAGGTTGGCGAGGAAACCTTGAGGAACAACTTGCAGATTAAGTTTGCGGAAAGCTTCACAAAGCTCGGGTTGATAAGGCTTGAGAATCAGACTGTTGCAATATGCTTTTCTGCTCAAAGCGTCAGCAATCACATTAGCCTTGCCTGGAGTATACTCGATACTCGGATTGTACTCTTGAATCATTTCGACCCATCGAGTCTGCCTGAGGTTGAGATTAGGCTGAGTGAAGATGTACTTGAGACTCTTATGATCAGTGAAAATATCCACTTTTCTTCCCAATAGAAGATGTCTCCAAGTCAACAAGGCATGCACAACTGCCGCCAACTCGAGATCATGAGTGGGGTAGTTCTTCTCATTAGGTCTCAACTGACGAGAGGTATAAGCAACAACTTTCTTCTCTTGCATCAGTACAGCACCGAGACCTTGGAGAGAGGCATCACAAAAGACCTCGTACGGCTTGGTTTCATCAGGCGGAGTCAGAACTGGAGCAGTGACCAATTTCTCTTTCAAAGAGTTGAAAGCAATATCACACTCCGGAGACCAAACGTACTTGACGTGCTTCTGAAGAAGATTTGAGAGAGGCTTGGCGATCTTAGAAAAGTTTTCAACGAATCTTCTGCAATAGCTTGCGAGACCGAGAAAACTGCGGAGTTGCTTCACGTTCTGAGGAGGTTCCCAATTCACAATTGCGGACACCTTCTCAGGATTCACGGAAATGCCCTTGGCAGAGATGATATGACCAAGATAAAGAACCTCATCGAGCCAAAATTCGCACTTCGAGAACTTGGCGTAGAACTGATGTTCTCTGAGCTTGTCAAGAACCAAACGCAAGTGCTTGGCATGATCTTTCTTGTTCTTCGAGAAAACCAGAATGTCGTCGAGATAGACCAAAACGAATTCATTGGTGTAGGGGTTGAAGATGAAGTTCATCATGCGAGAGAACGTCGGAGGAGCGTTGGCGAGGCCAAAAGACATGACGGTGTATTCATATGAACCAAAACTTGTTCTGAACGCCGTCTTGGGAATATCTTGCTCACGAATACGAATCTGATGATAACCCATACGGAGATCAAGCTTGGAGAATACTTGAGCACCCTTGAGTTGTTCGAACAGCTCATTGATGTTGGGAAGTGGGTATTTGTTCTTGATGGTCTTCTTGTTTACTGGACGGTAATCAACACAAAGTCGACTCGATCCATCCTTCTTCTTCACAAAAAGAACACCACAACCCCACGGAGAAGTACTAGGCCGAATGAGACCCAATCTTTCTTGCTCATCGAGTTGTTTCTTCAACTCCTTCAACTCTTCGGGGCCGAGCTTGTAAGGACGTTTGCACACAGGTTCCGTACCGGGCTCAAGTTCAATAACGAATTCAACTGGCCGGTGCGGAGGCATCCCTGGAAGCTCTTCTGGAAAGACGTCTTGATACTCACAAACAACCGGAATCTGCGAAATAGCATCCAATTCACCCTTCTCATTGAGAGAAAACAACCGGACGGAATTATCCCGAGCGGCAAAGACAATGAACTCCTCAGACGAATGAGTCAGTTGAATCTGCCTGGCTGCACAATCAAGCTGAGCTTTATGCTTAGAGAGCCAGTCCATCCCGAGAATAAGATCGATATCCGAGTTGCCAAGAACCATAGGAGAAGCAAGAAACTTGAAATCGCCCATCAAGATTGAAATATCCGGCACCTCCATGCTGGAACTTAGTCGCTTAGCTGGAGAGACGACTTGCATAGCTCTAGGTAATGCCCTAGTGCTAAAATTGTTCTCCGATGCAAACGGAAATGACATGAAGGAATGCGATGCACCAGAGTCAAAAAGAACTTTTGCAGGAATATCATTAACAGGAAGGTTACCCATAATGACATCTGAAGAATCCTCAGCCTGAGCTGCATTCACATATTGACCTTGGCGTGCTTGGGATTGTGCTTGACCACCGCTGTACTTGCCGATCTGACAGGAGGAGGAGGAGGAAGACGCCTCTGGTTGGTACACTTGTTGGCATAGTGACCCTTCTGTTGGCACTTGTTGCACGTGACCTCTGAAAGCGGACGGTGATACGGAGCACTCGATCTTGGAGCTTGAGACGAAGCCTTGTTCTGAAAGCCTGGGTTGGGTGGGTGGGAGAAACCACCGCCACCTTTGCTCTTCTGCTGATACGGCTGACGGAACGGAGGAGGAGGAAGCCAATACTTCTGCTGCTTGACCACTTGAGTAGAGGAAGACGGAGTAACATCTCTGGCACGCTTCCTGGAAGCATCACATCTCATCTGAGCAGCCTCTTGCTTCAGTGCCATGTTGTAGAACTCATCGTATCTCAACGGCTCAAAGAGGACAAGAGCGAGCTGAATTTCCTCACGAAGACCACCCCTGAACTGATAGATCATGCTCTTCTCATCAGGAACATCCTGCTTGGCAAAACGGGCGAGCTTCTGGAACAACTTGTTGTAGTCATAGACAGACAAAGAGCCTTGCTTCAGATTGCGGAATTCCTGACGCTTACTCTCAACCACACTTTGAGGGATGTGATGAGCGCGGAAATCTTGACGGAAATCGTCCCAAGTGATCAGACGTCCACCTCTGGAATCCTTGTACTGCTGGAACCACTCTGCAGCCTGATCTTTGAGCTGGAAAGAAGCGAACTTGACGAAATCTTCAGGCCTGACGTTGCTGCATTCAAAATGCTTGCCCAGATCCACTAGCCAATCGTCAGCATCGGTAGCCTCAACACAACCGCTGAACGTCTTTGGGCCATTAGCAAGGAACTGGTTCAGAGTAGCAAAGTGGTGCTGATTATGGCCTTGATTCCCTTGACTGCCTTGATTGCGCTCTTGAAGGATTTGCATGATCAACTGTGTGTTTGCATTAGTAGCGGCCATCACAGCTTGCCATGCTTCCGGAGGAGGCGGAGGTGGAGGCGGATTAGGATTCGGAGTCGTGCGCGTTGGAGGAGCCATCCTGAACAGGTTGACCACCATTAGCACATAGATAGACAACAATATAGAAGCTGAATCCAACGGAATGAAAAATTGCAACATATAGTCTTCACATCCGAACAAAATGAACGAATGCATTCCTCTTCAAATGATCACATATCCATAAATTGCGAAGCCACGAAGAATTAAGGTAGAGAAATAAATCAACAAGGTACGGATCAAGAACGAATAATCGGTAAGAAATCCCAATCTCAAACCAATATCCGTGGAAGAAGAACTAGAGCTACTAGAATTCCCACCTATGAAACTCCCGAACCTTTCCGGTTATGCAATCAGGTGTTGGGGATACAGGGGAAGCACAATATCTCACCCAAACTAGCAAATCCTACATCCAGCTGTATCCATCCTTCAACACATAACCAGGAAAACTTCGGAAACCATCTACCTCAACCTTCGAAAAGCATCCGTTATACAAGTTATGGCGATACTCCCGAACTCCCGCCCCAGTACTGGGTGGCGTCGAGGTTATCTCACCAACGAACTGCATAAAAGAGATTTTCGATGTCGGCGAACATATCTCAAGTATACCAGAATTGCAACGATAAAATTGTGACGACAACACCTCGGAGCTCAACTCCCCGGGACACTGCCACAACCCCTAAAGACAGGAGGCACCAAGAACAATGTTCTCGTCACAAAACCATCGGAACAAAACCAAGATACTCGCGTGAACCTAAAAAAAATTTAGTGAAATTTTAGAAGAGAAGAGTCAAAACTCTACGCCAGGATGCCTTACCAGAGCGATGAGGAGACTGGGAAGTAAAAAGAATTCCTAAGCTCTCCGATATATAATTCCTAAGGACTCAAAATATTTTTCTAGACACAACTCGGCTGCTAAAAACGATCAAGCAATGGGGCTCCTAAGGTCAGGGAAGGCTCTGATTACCAACTTGTAACGCCCTCGATGCGGCTATAACTCCCACGTGTCGAGGCACGACTTAGAGGCATAACCGCATTGAAAGCAATGTCGCAAGTCAGGCAATCATTACAACATCCCATGTAATATATAATAAAAGGGGGAGATAACATAGTTGGCTTACACTCGCCACGTCACATCAGAGTACATAAATAACATCCATCAAACAAGCACTCATGGCCCGACTACGGCGCCAAAATGGAAAAGACCCCCAACATGCGACAAGGTCCTGAATCGATAACCCCAACTAGGCACCACTACTGATCATCCGGAAAAGATACGTAGTAACGCTGAGAGTCCTCGTCGAACTCCCACTGAAGCTCGTAATCGTCAACTGGAGCAGAAACACCTGAACCTGCATCTGGAGTTGTAGTATCTGTGAGCCACAGGGACTCAGCAATCTCACACCCACGCGATCAAGACTATTTAAGCTCATAGGAATGGATAAGGCAAAATATGTGGAGCTGCAGCAAGCGACTAGCATATGTGGTGGCTAACTTATACGCAAAAGAGAGCGAGAAGAGAAGGCGAAGCACGAGCGAGAAGCTAAAGGAACATCCTGCGCAAGCATAACTCCAACACCGTGTCCACTTCCCGGACTCCGCCGAGAAGGGGCCATCACGGTAACACACACGGTTGAATCATTTTAATTTAGTTTAGTTCAAGTCATCTACAACCGGACATTAACAAATTCCCATCTGCCCATAACCGCGGGCACGGCTTTCGAAAGATCAATCCCTGCAGGGGAGTCCCAACTTAGCCCATGACAAGCTCTCACGGTCAACGAAGGAATAGACCTCCACCCAAGACACACCGATCAGACTCGGTACCTTGGTACAACAAGATGATTCGACAGGTTAAAACAAGTCCAGCAACACCGCCCGAATGTGCCGACAAATCCCGATAGGAGCTGCACATATCTCTTTCTCAGGGCACACTCAGATGAGACTAGCTACGAGTAAAACCAACCCTCAAGTTTCCCCGAGGTGGCCCCGCAGGCAGCTCAGTTCGGACCAACACTCAGAGGGAGCACTGGCCCAAGGGGGGCTAAAATACGATGACCCTCGGGCTCCGGAAACCCAAGGGAAAAGAGGCTAGGTGGCAAATGGTAAAACCAATGTTGGGCATTGCTGGAAAAGCTTTAATCAAGGCGAACTATCAAGGGGTTCCCATTATAGCCCAACCGTGTAAGGGACGCAACAATCCGGGAACATAACACCGATATGACGGAAAACTAGGGCGGCAAGAGTGGAACAAAACACTAGGCGAGAGGCCGAGCCTTCCACCCTTTACCAAGTATATAGATGCATTAAGATAACATAGCAATATAATGATATCCCAACAAGTAAATAAATGTTCCAACAAGGAACGGCTCCAATCTTCACCTGCAACTAACAAGCTATAAGAAGGGCTGAGCAAAGCGGTAACATAGCCAATCAACGGTTTGCTAGGACAAAGGGGGGTTAGAGGTTCGACATGGCAATTGGGAGGCTGACAAGCAAATGGTAGGCATCGTAGCATTGGCAAAGCAAAAGAGCGAGCAAACTAGCATAGCAAAGATAGTAGTGATTTCGAGGGTATGATCATCTTGCCTGCACAGTTGTCAGAGTTGACTGGATCCTCACAAGCAAACTCAACGGGCTCCTCGGTAGCGAACTCGTCTCCCGGCTCTACCCAAAGACAAACAAGCAACAAGGACACAATCAACCACGGGCAAGACCAAGCAATATGATGAAATGACGATATGCTATGCGGGATGCGATGCGGGATGCAAAATGCAAGATATGACAGGAAATGCATGAACCTGGCCTCAACTTGGAAAACCAAGTGTGCCACTGGATAGAGGGGATGAAATCGCTTGAAAACGATATAAAGATCATTGGAATTGGAGCTACGGTTTGGAAATGGCGAGCGTTTTAAGATATGACACCGGTCTGCGATTCACAACAAGTAGGCATCAAAATGCAACGAAATGAACATGCTACAGCCACCAAACATGAAAACAAAATACATGGCAGTGATGTACACAAGATGGTTGACAAAACACTAGCACTGAGCCATAGGCAAATTCATTCATTAAGAGGTTCAAACAAGCATGGCTAAAATGCAAATGCAAAACAGATTTCAGACATAGTGAAATTAACACTAGTCTGAAATTTCAGATCACGAAGCTCTCTTCGGAGCAGCAAAACAACATGATAGAAAACCTGAACATGACAAGTAAGAACATGGCATGGAGCTACTCAACAAGCTTAATAAAACACCCAAAGTGACTTGGGGCCAAAAGGGTTCACAAAATACTCTACCGAGCTCACGAACATCGCTCGAACACAATCAGTTTCCAGACTTAGTGAAAACTGAGACATGCTGAAATTTAACTCACGAAGGCATGTAAACGAGCTCGATGCACTCACTACGGTGCAAGTCATGGCAAGTAAAGCATATGACCAGCAAGCAGGCACAAAGTTCTAGCTACTCAAGGCAAGAACAAAGGCATAGCATGCATGGAACACTAACGGTAGCATCGGCGAAATCGCAAACAAGTTGACGATCTGCCCAGATTAACAACGAAGCAAAAGTTGAGCTCGATTGAGTCAACCTAGAGCACTCCACAAATGCCAACAAAGACATGGAAGGATAGAGCATAACATAAATATCAAAACTCCCTTACTGATCATCCTCAAAATAGGCACGGATCATTAGGAAACAAGCTGGACATATAGCATCATGAACTAAAATATCCCAGACTTAGCGAAAATCACTAAGTCCCTGAAATCTGCAATCTCAGGTACCCTACTTCGCAAGCTTGCACAAGACAACACACACATCCTAAAAATGCATGGGTGGCGCCTCTGGAAAGAAGACAAAATGCTTCACCATACATCCCAAGGGGGCACAGGCATATCATGCACGGATTAAATATAGCAAAAATGACAAAAGTGCATGATGAACTAACGGATCTGCAATTTAACTCACGAAGCCTCCTTCTAACAGCATTTTGGGTATCAAGATGACCTCAAATGCAAATGATGCAATGGAATGAAATGATGTACATGTCGAGTCGAACATTTTGATGTATCATACGCCCACAACGGAGCTACGGTTGCAAAGCTACGGGACCTCGAACAGAGCAACATGGATCAAAAATTTTAGGACTTAGCAAAAAAAATCGGGGTTAGGGTTTACTGTTCACGCGACCGGATCCAGATCGGGATCACGGCGCGGAAGCCGAGGCGGCGCCGGCGGCGGAGCTCGAGCTCGCCGGAGCCGGTGGAGGAGGGGGAGGCCGGCGAGGCGGCGGCGAGGTGGACCGGCGAGGTGGACCGCGGACGAGGGCGCGGCCCCGGGGGCGCGGGCGCGCGGCGAGGAGCGGACGGGCGGCGGGGTCCGGCACGGCGGCGGCCGGTGCGGTGGCGGCGACGGCGTCCCGCGGCGGCGCCAGTCGCCGGAGGCGCGGAAGGCGGCGGCGCTCGGGGAAGGAGGAGGCGCGGGGGCGCGGGCTCGCGGGGGCCCCTCCTGGGCCTCCCGGGCCGGGACGGCGGCGGCGATGCGGTCCCGCGGGGACACGTGGCGGCGGTGGGCGGCGGGCGGACGATGTCCGGCCGGGGGCGGACACGTCCGTCGGCGCGGATCTGGCGGGGATGTTTTTTTTTAGGGTTTCGGGGAGAGGGAGAGATCCGAAAACGGAGGGGTGTATATATAGGCATAGAGGGAGCTAGGAGAGTCCAAATGAGGTGCGGTTTTCGCCCACACGATCGTGATCGAACGCTCTAGGACATGGAGCAGAGTTTGGTGGGTTTTGGGCCAAATTTGGGGGGTGTTGGGATGCAACACACACGAGGCCTTTTCGGTCCCTCGGTTAACCGTTGGAGTATCAAACGAAGTCCAAATGACCCGAAACTTGACAGGCGGTCTACCGGTAGTAAACCAAGGCCGCTTGGCAAGACTTGGTCCAATCCGGAAATGTTTAAACCCCACACAAGAAAGAAAGGTAGAAATGACCACCGGAGGAGAACGAAACGCCGGAATGCAAAACGGACAACGGGGAAAATGCTCGAATGCATGAGATGAACATGTATGCAAATGCAATGCACGTGATGACATGATAAGAGATGCACGAAAAAGAAAACAACACACGGAGACAAAGACCCAAACCCGAGAAATAAATATAACTTAGCGCCGGAGACGGCAAGAGTTGGATACAAATATGGAAAGTATATCCGGGACGTTACATTTACCATGTTGTATATAAAACTAATTTTGGTAAATGAGTTCAGTAGTAAAGTGGACAGGATAACAGCATGAAACAAACATATATCTATGTACCATGGTCACTTTATGGTCTATATCATTCTAGTTTTTGTTGCCAAATCAAGATAGAGACACAGTTCAAATAATATTTGTTCAGACAAAGCAGAATAGACAGAATATAAGTGTGGGAAACTGTAGAGCAATAACAACACTTGTAATGTGCATGACATGAGAACATAACTATTTATTCAATTGAAACTAAAATCAACATAGAGCAGGTTACAATAGCAAACTAGTTAAAGAAACAGGTTTAAAACATACCTGTTGCACCATTGGAGTTTCAGTTCCATCCTTCAAATTTGAAAATAGTTGGTATGAGTAAATACAGTAATGCAAGAGCAAAGGAGTATGAACCATAGCTACAGAACCTAACCTAAGAACAAATCTTCTTCTCCTTTAAGCGTTGAGATGGGATTCGGAGTGGTGGTCCTCGTGCTTTGGGCACTGCAGTTCCCTTACTAACTGCTCATGTTTGGGTGCTCTATGGTGGAAACGGTGCTGTGTCAACTGGAACTGGGTTACTATCTGCCGGGGTTGGGGTAAGAAGCGGTGTAGCTAGTTCTATGTCCAACTGGGTAGGGGTAAAATCTGCGAGAGTTTGGGTTATGTGTGGTGGATCTGGTCCTTGGGCAAGTACAACCGTGGTTCTATCTGCATCAACTGGTAGCACTATCTTTTATGAAGACCGTGTTGTTACTCCCTTAGATACTGACATCACCCTCTCCAATTCAAATGGCTGATAAACAAGAAAAGTAATTGAAAGAATAGACATTTTTTGATAGACATGTGCAATGGATAGTGGGGAATAAAAGCGGGCATCAAATAATTCACATTTATGTTGTCTAACCAAACATGATAGCATGACACAATTTCACATATATGATGGCTAACTAAACAGGATAGCATGACACAATTTCACATTATGATGGCTAACTAAAAAAGATGGAAAGAATAGTTCAAAATATGATGACTACGTAAACATGATGACATGATATAACTATATAATGTGTTTATTAAATAGGTTGGCATGCCATAATTCACATACATTCACGGATAGAATGCCATAATTCAAAATATGATGACTGTAAACACTCAACAGGATGAGATGATATAACTATATGATGTCTTTATTAAATGGGTTGCCATGTCATAATTCAGATAGATGGTGTGTATGTACTATGTAAACATGATGGCATGATAAAATTCAAATATATGATTTATATAGTAAAAACTAAGCAGATGGCAATCCATATATGATTTAAAAACTAAGCAATGCAAGACAACATGCATGACATGGGTAATATAACCCTGCCAAGTTTGAGCATAGACCTCAGGGGGGAAATAGGACTGGTCATCAGTCTCTGAATTCTCCTCTGAGGAGCTCTCTATAACCAGCAAGATGTCTGCTTCAGCAGGTAGCATTATCTTCTCTAAATACCTTGTTTTCACTCCAGATACTTCCATCACCGCTTCAAATGGCTGATGCATAGGAAGAGTAGTTGAATATACAAACGTTGTCGACAAATGGAACACATAATGCAAAAAAATGATAGCATGATATAATTCACATACATGATGATTGGCTAAACAGCATGGCATTGCATAATTCACATATATAATGCCTTTGCAACAAGATAGCATTGCATACTTCACATATATAGTGTCTTGCAACAATATGGCAATGCATAATTCACATATATGGTAATTAGACAATGAATAGGTGGCATTCACACAAAGCATGTCTAAACTAACCAAATGACATAGCAATGCGAGACACCATACGCACGATATGAGCAACATAACCCTGCCAAGTTAGAGCATACACCTCGGGGGGGGGGGGATAGGACTGGTATTTGTCTCTGAATCCTCCTCTGAGGAGCTATACGTAACCAGCGAGATATGCGCTTTGTCAGATAGCATAGTCTGCTTTGAAGACCTTATTTTCACTCCAGAATTTGCCATCACCGTGTCAAATGGCTGATGCACACAAAGAGCAGTTGAATGTACTAACATTGTTGACAAATGTAATATATAACGAAAAAAAAGGATGGCCTGATATAATTTACATATAAGATGACTGGCTAAGCAGGATGGCATTGCAAAATTCACATATATGATGCCTAGCTAAACAAGATGGCGTTGCATAATTCACATAAACAATGAATAAACTAAACAGATTGCATTCGCACGGAGGATGTCTAAACTAAGCAGATGACATATTTGATGTATAAAGTAAGCAATGCAAGGCACCATATGCATGATATAACCAACATGAATGCCAAGTTAGAGCGAAGACCTCAGGGGGTAAATAGAAGTTGTCTTATCCTTCTGAATCCCCCTCAGAACAGATATCTTCCTCTCGATTACAATTTGAAATGCGTGGAGGGGGGGCTGCCTTTGCACCTACCATGGAGCGACGTCTACATGAAATTTTATTGCCACGCAAGGCTCGTCTCTTTTACTCTACATGTTCAGTTCCATTGTTTACAATACATGTCATGCATAGGAACACTACTAGGGAAAAGCCTAGCAGCAGCGCGGGTTTTGGGTGTATCAGTAGCGCGGGTGCCCGCGCTACTGATACGGCGCCACAACTAACTTGTAGCAGTAGTGCGTGTTGACACACGCTACTGCTATACATGGTTAGCTGTAGCGTGCATTGCAAACAGCTCTACTGCTAATTAGCTGTAGCGGGTCTTATACCCCGCGCTACTGCTATTACTTTCAAAAACAAAAAAAATCTCGATCCCGTGCATGTTGCCAATGGCAGCAATGGTAAGATCTAGCGATGATTGGCGTCGCCGAAGGCATAAACGGACAGCGGAAGACCAGATCCAACAGTGGCTGTTGGAGAGGGCCCGTTTCTATGGCAGAGCCAGGCCGCGGCGTGGGGCTCCTCTTCCCGACCATGCCAGATACCTCCGGGTCATCCATGGCGATGACCTGCACGGGCATGGACATGGGAGGGTGAGTCAAACCAGAGGGAGAGAGGGAAAAGGAAAACCGAGGGAGACAGGAAGGTGATGTAGGGAGTAGCGGAGCTAGTCACCGGTGGCGAGGTGCTCCGGTGTGGTGGCGCGGGGCGGCGGCCTCCTAGACGTCGGTGGAAGACCGGCGAGCTCCTAGACGCCGGTGGCGCGAGGCGGCGGCCTCTTTCGGCGCCATGGAGGAGGATGGGTGCATGGGCAAGAGGTCCATGTGAGAGTGTATGGAAAGTGAGAGGAGAGAGTGGTGGAAGAGAGGAGGGATTTGGGGGAGGAGATGGGGATTCGGCCGAGGATATGGCGACTTCACCTACCTCGTACCTAGTAGTAGCAAGGGGTACAAAACCGCGCTACTACTATCAATTTAGTAGTAGCGCGTGTTTATACCCCTCGCTACTACTATGGCATGTGTCGGTGGGCATGGTAGAGACCGCTTAGTAGTAGCGAGGGTTAAAAACCCGTGCTACTACTATCAACTTAGTAGTAATGAGGGTCAAAAACCCGCGCTACTGCTAATTAGCAGTAGCGCTTCTTTTTGTGTCGTGCTGCTGCTAAGATTCTGTGTATAAAGTTTTCCCTAGTAGTGGAATAAAACATAGTGAGATTATATAAGGAGTCCATGCAGAAATCCAGAGTGATGGTAGCAACCTGTGGATAGACCCAAAACTAAGAGTAGCTGGCAGATAATGGCTTCAGTTAAAAAATACAGATAATGGCTTCTTTATTGTTTGTTTCCCACCCAACATGAAACTCATAGTAGACACCGGAGATTAACTAGATAGTAGAGAGATAATATTGATTGCGGCCCCGCTATGTACTCCACAACCATTTAAAACTCAAGTTTAACCATTAGTTTGGAGCTGACTTAGAGTCTAATCGGTGAACAGGACGCTAAAGTAGCATGTAATATTAAGCGATGCATAACGTAAGCAGACACGAAAGAGTGAGACCTCTCTTGCGGACCCGTGTAGTCCTCGAGATCATCTGCTCGGTTGATGATGGTAATGTAGTTTTCATGGCTATCGGCGGCAGGGAAGAAGATCTGAGGCGGCAAAAGATAGTCTGGAGGCCGGATCCCAGCTGTGCTTGACCCTTCTGTCGTTGGAGCAGCTGAGTTGGGGTGGACGACGGCGCAACATGAGCGGGACAAACTACGCAAGGTTTTATTTGACAACTATCTGTTTGTAAGGGCTCATTTGAATTGGAGGATTCCAACAATGCAGGGATAGGAAATAGACAGGAATAGGATAGGAATGCACGTGCAAAACAGAGAATTTAAAAACACAGGATTTTTGCCAATCTGGGTGTTTGATTCACAACAATTGGAAGATCACAGGATGCAAAGAAGCATGGTGAGATTAAGTCAAACCACAAGAAAATGTACAGTTATAATGCTATTATGCTACTATCTCTTAGTGTTGTGCTTCATGAATAGGAATTTGAGAAGGAGGACAAGTGAAAATTAAAATTCCTACGTTTTTTCTTTCAAGTGGACACTAAAGTAACAAATCCTACAGTTTTCCTTTGGTCCATTCCTTTGAACCAAATTCATGAATAGTAGTACCATAGGAAACTTTCATTCACTTTTCCTTTCAAGCACTGGCGATTCTACTACGCAGGCTTGAGCAAGGAAAAGCCTACAGTAAAAAAATGTTTTTGTGCTACTTTGGACCCAGGCCACTGCCCTACTAGCTCAACTCCCTGGGCCATCGACAAATGCATAGCTCAAACGCGCAGAGCTAAATAATGATGGCGTTCAAGAGAGTCCATCACGGATAGCTAAGTTGCCTGGTACCTCACTGCTTGTCATATAGTAGGATAAAATAATCATATTTCCTGTTACTACGTGTGCTCAGTGGACATTATATATAACATGTAGAGTAAAAAAAGAGATGCAACAAGTGTACAACCTCTTTGGCGAAGCCATGTCGATCTCAACGTGATTGGGTTGGCCGGTGAGGATGCTCCGGCTGATTTGGCTGTCGGAGGAGGAGAAGAAGATCTTAGGTGTCTGGAGATTGAGCCCGAGGTACTGCTCCGCTGTGATGGAGGGTTTCGTCGTTGGAGCAGCTCCGATGAGTTGTACGACGCCGAGGTTGAAGCAGGACAAGAGATACAATGTTAACCTGAGTGGAATTTTAATAGCATCTCCAATAGATGACGTAAAATACATAACCACAAAGTGATAGATGTAAAATGCATCAGCCGCTCATCTCTGAACTTAACTTTCGAAACTGAATTTAACTGTCGAAACTGAACTTAACTATCGAAACTGAATTTTGCTGTCGAAACTGAATTTTACTGTCGAAACTGAACGCACTAGCAAGGTGAGGCTACACGTAAATCGACTAACTTTTTCATCTCTGGTCAGTCAATTTTGCAGCCATTGGATACGAAATCAAGGGCATGTAGTTCAACTTCAACCTCCACCCCCCTGAGCCGCCAGCCACCACCAGCCAAACAACAACCCCCCTCTGCCCGCTGCCGGCGGTGCACCGCCCCGCCCGCCCCGAAAACACTCCCCACCGCCGGTCCGCCACCACCCCGGTCATCCCTCTAGCCCCCCCCCCCCCCGTGCCAAGCTTTTTCTCTGGCGATCCCCACGCCACCACCCCACCACTGCCGGCGACCACCGCCCCCACCCTGAGCCCTATGATAGATCATGGGGTACCTCTCCGGCAAGCCCCACTCCCCGCTACGGCTGGTTCTTCCTTCACCCCGGCAAGCCCCCCCACCCCCTGAAAATCTACTGACCCAAAAGTCGATTAAGTCGACTGAAGTGTAGCTAAATCGGAGCAGCATCACAAGCAAGAGCAAGAGCGAGAGCAGCAGCGCGAGCAAGAGAAATAGCAAGAGAAGACCAGGCAGGGGACCAAGAGCAAGAGCAGAGCAGCAGCGCAAGCGAGAGCTAAAGCAGCAGCAACTCCTACTGATGTGGACGTCACCGCCGAGGGAGGGACGCCATGGAGGAAGTGGTCGGTGACACCACCGTGGATGGAGCCACGCTGTGTCGGCTCGGGACCGAGCGCCGGCAGCACCGCGATATCGAATCAAGAAGAAAATGCGGCGATTAGTGTAGAACCTCTTTGGTGGCACTGATTAGGCAGCAACTTCATCCGAGGAAACGGTGATGATGATGCTCTTCCGGTGGTGCAGGTGAAGACGGCGGTGTGCGAATGGAGGTGGCGCAAAAGATGAGGGGAACATCTGGGTAGCTCCTTGGAGGTGGAGGGCGGGGTGGCTGAACCGGCGGGACGACGAGATCGACGATGGATCCTCATCCGGTACGGTGGATGAGGGACGTCGAGGTGTTGTTGTGGACGACGTCGTCGGGGAAGAGGCTCTGGCTGGGTGGCGGACGGAGGAGGGTGTGGGGCTTCGCCGCGAGTTTTCACGGCCTCGGTGTATGAATGGCTGGGCGGATGGGATGGGACTGGGGAACCATGGCTTAGGGACACGCTTGTCCGAAATGTGGGGTAAGTTACGAAAGTACCCCCACCGATTTGAGGCGGTTCTTTCAGTTCAGGGGTACCACGGGCATTTCGCATGTCGGGATTTCATAGGAGGTGGGAGTTTTCGTGAGTGTTGTAATTTTGGAATAGCAAGGTGCGGGTTGAGATGGAGGGAGTTGTCGAAGCACAACGAGACAAAGATATATCTTAAATATTTCGGGCTAACAAGGCGCGGGTTGAAATTTCCAGACAAGCCTAACGTGTACTGTACCAAATCAATTCGCACTACAAATGTCATTCAAAACTTTGAATTCATGTTATGTTCAACTAAAATATTTCACTACGTGTATAATGCATGCAACCTACTACTCAAATGAACGTTTTAGTGCATTCCAAACGTATATACTACTGCTTCAATATGAACTAAATTTTAATTCGTTTCTCTATCTGAATAAGATCTACAGTAATGGTTGTTGTGCAGTCAAAGCATTTGAATTCGTTTCTCTGTTTTAATAAGATCTACAATCATCATTATTGTCAAGTTAAACCATCGTTTGTGTACTATCTTCACAGCACACCACATGATTAGTCTCGAGTTACATATGAACTATGTGTACTATATGAACTCGAACTCAATTTTTTGAATCCACTTTATATTGATTTCAAATCACATTACATTTCTAGCTCTAGCTAGATCTTCATAATCTAAACCATGACTCATATATATAATGTGTTTATCACATTATTTATGGTGCCCCGCCCCCTACGCCTACATGTATTTAGATTTGAGTTGCAAACACCACAAATTACCACAAATTCAAATAAAATGTGAGACTGTTCGATATATAGTATTGTTTAGATTGTTCGATATTTAGTTGTAAGCTGCAAATGCCACACATTATCACAAATTAAAATAAAATGTGAGATTGTTTGATGTATAGTATGGTTTAGATTGTTCGACATTTAGCTGCGAGTTGCAAACGCCATGCATTATCACATTATGGTATAACATGTGCACAGCACGCGTATCACCGCTATATTCATGCATGCATATGTTTAAAACACTATGATCCCCTATTCAAATATATGAATCCACTTTCATATCAAATTATGATCTTTGTTAGTCTCTTACACCCACACAATCCTCTAACCTTTGTAGCTACCACTAACTTTCTCTCGTGCATGCACAGACCCTCCTCGCCCTCCCCCTCCCCCACCCTCGGCATTCTATCCACCGGGCACATTCATTTTTTTTCTTTAGGTCATTCTCCCAGAGTCTCCACAACTCCTTTCCGACACACGCTGATCGATAAACCTCTCTAGTGATGCCTGCCTACAACATACACACGCACCTTCAATCTCCACCTTTATGTGTCCTTGCCTCGTGTCTCTCATACGGTCCCACACACGTGTAAACTCTCGCCCCTCTTTTCATCGATCTCACAACAGCACACTCCTCCCCCTATCTAGCTAATAGCTGGGCCTCTCGCACCACCTCCTAGCTCCATTCTCTCTGTCTATCCGTCTCGCTGGGCCTTATTTGCCTCTAACAAATGGACGTACATCGACCGATCTCCCGCTATACACATAGCTAGCTAGGTCCTTATAACTCGTTTTTACACACGCATCCATCGATCTACCTCATTAGTTATGTCTCTCCCTTTCTTTGACAAACAATAATTGATCTACCGATCTAGTTAGATTTGCCTACCAAACACATGGTTCCCCTTCATCATCCATGGATGCGTCCCGACAGATCTATCACGCACAGGCACACACAGAAACACATCCCCACTCTTACTGATAACATTGCAGTTCCACCCTCAGTTTGTCTAGTAGGCCTCTCCCACCATCTTCGAGAAGCAACTCCATCACCCATCAGCACTCTACCCCTCTCCCTCCCTCCCTCTCTCTCTCCTCTCTCTCTCTGTCCCATCATATTTCCCGTCCTTCAGTTATGTATGGATGTCGACCGATCTCCCTCAAGACATAGTTGGGTCTCTCCTTCTCAACACATATACGAGTCGTTCTACCTCTATAGTTAGGCCTTTGCCTCCCCCTCCCCCCACCCCCTCCCCCCCACACACCGATACATCGAGCGCTCTAGTCATGTCTCCTTGCCACACACAAACTTGACGTGTGCCCTCTGACGTTCCGGTAGGTCTGTCGCCCTATATCTTTGACTTGCACACACACACACACACACACACACAATTTCGATGGCTCTCTTCATCGATCTCGCACCCACCCACTTGACCCTCTCTTCGACTCTATCGATATCTATGACCCCTCCCTCTCTTCTCGTGGATCGCCCGACCCTCTATATATGATATGGATAGGCCTCCATTTCACACACATTGCATGCAAAATTTTGTTTGAGATGTCATCGACACATATTCCCACAAATACATTCACAAAATCAACCCCTCCATCCCCCACCCCCCATCCCAAAAAAACACTCACGAACGCGGTTTGTATCTCTCACACACACCCACATAGGTGGGGACGTGCACGAAGAGAAGAGGTGCATGCACGGCGCACATACTCCCGTCTCTTTCCCAACCACACCCGCGCGGGTACATGGTGGAGCTCATTTCGGTACGAAAAGGCAGCCCACATGGTAATTTGGCACGTGTACTGGTTGTCCACTTGGTGGAGGGAGGATCGTCTACCACGAGTGAACAAACAAATTGCGACTTGACGTGTTATGTTATAAAAAGAAGCAAACCATGTGGGGCCTACCTTAGAGGCAAGGCTCTATACACTGGAGTATTTTTGATGTGTCCCGTCAACTCGCAGAATGAGGACAAGCTTTCTTAGTACTCCCTCCATTTGTTTTTTGTCTGCATATAAGATTTGGTCAAAGTCAAACTTTGTTAATTTTGACTATGTTTATAGAAAAAAATACCAAGATTCACAATATGAAATCAATAATATTAGATGAATCATGAAATTAATTTTCATACTATATAACTTGAGTACTATAGATGTTGATATTTTTGTCTACAAAGTCGGTCAAACTTTACTAAGTTTGACTTTGATCAAATCTTATATGCAGACTAAAAAGAGATGGAGGGAGTACACCGTCTCCCCCGCCCACGGGCGCGGTGGCTCGCAGGATGAGGTGAAGCTTGTTTATTACTGTACGCCTTATGCCCGCTCCCTCGCCCACACGCGGGGTGGCTCGCAGGACGAGGAGAAAAATTTACTACTCCCTCCGTTTACTCCTTGTCCCTACTACCTTGGTTATAGAGATTATATCATATTGTTTGGAATATATATGTACTTTAGTAGATTTCAATATGAACTACTAGTACATACTCCAAACACTGATGGATATAGAAGTATTTTAGAGTGTAGATTCACTCATTTTGCTCCGTATGTATCACTCTCCCTCGCCCCTCGACCCTCGCCCACGTGCTAGACGTGCAGCAATTCATTCGGTCTCATATAGCCAGAATGATATATACTGCACTACCATTATTGCTCGACTTCCCGAAGAGGCGAAGAGCCAATCGCAAGGTTAATATTTTCGAGATGCCAAGCGCAAGGTTATAGGAGAATGAGTAGTAGGTGCCACGTCATTTATAAATTTCTTCAGTGGCACGTACCAATATGATAGGTTAATATGGAGAGAAAAGGAAACCGCTCCACTATATACATAGTCAGGATGGGCCAGCCTACACGGTTGCTGGCTGGGGTTGCTCTCTTCACACTCTCTCGCACAAAACGATTGTGGCCACATCTCTAACATCCCAGTGGATCACGTCGGCCGGGGGAAGGGGTGGATGCTTAGTGTAGATGCGGTCGCCGTCGTCGACGGTGAAAACCCACTGTCGGCACGTCCCGATCAGGGGTCCCCGCTGTTCTCTCTCACAAAGCTGGTGAGGATGCCTTCGTCCCTTGCTCACTGCTGCGACGTGGGCAGTTGCCGCCTCCCGCCGCCCTCCTCAAGGTTGATCTACGTCCCGACATCCCTCAGGTACAACTTCCTTTACTGCTGGCTTGCACCACTGCTCCAGCAGCCCACATCACTCCATGTGGATATTTCTCTACTTCTTTGCCCCGCACATACCTCTACTGGCTTCTACGTACTGTATTTGTGATGAGTTTATGTCTCATCAACTAGTCCCAGTAATCTTATTCTAATCACGCTTCTTCAATTTCTTTGCCACAGGGATGCTCATCTCGATTTTGGTGAAACTGCACAAAATGATACGATGGTCAAAAGGTTTTATTGAATGCGCACTGTAGGGAAAACCCCCACAGCCTATCATTTTATTCCATCCCAACAGGTTACAATATACACAAGGTTATGAAGAATAACCCCAAAGAAAAGCCTATACTAAGCAAGAAAAAAGGGAAAGTACATCAAGGGGGAAGAGAGGTTACCCAACGAACAAGGCTATCCTTGAATCTAGGCTTAATCCTAAAGGAGAGTAAAGATATGTCATGTACAAAAGATCTCCTCCAATGATTGAAGCTAGGTCTGATATGCCTAAAAACTTTAGCATTCCTAATCAGCCAAATGTTCCAGCAAGCAGTGAACACCACTTTAGCAGAGAATGGCTTATTGAAATCCCTTCTGGCATTGACAGCAATTTCTGTCATGTTGTTACCTTGAGGCCAATCAATCTGAAGGTAATTCCACACAAGCTGGCTAAAGAGACAATTGAAAAAGAGATGATCCCTGTGTTCCCTGACCTGCAAATGACAAGCACACAAGATATCCCATCTTCAATATGCCAATGCCTTCTCTCAACACTGTCCTTAGTATTTAACCTGTCCATGATCATCATCCAAGTGAAAACCTTGATTTTCATTGTGCAAGAGCTTGACCAAATCCAATTGAGAAGGGGATTAAAAGGCAGATTCAAATGCATTTGGATGTAAAACCTCTTGGGGGTATAAGATTTATCAGATCCATGCTAGTACCACACATCCTTGGAAGAAGGATCAAGCAGCAACAAATCTTTAAGAGAAAGAAACTCCATGTAAGCCTGCTCAGATAAAGGCAAATTGAACCAAGAAATAAGGTCTGAGCAAACCAAGGCCTCTTTGACGGTTGACAGAGCATCTATGCAGTAAGAAAAGAGCCTTGGGAATCTTTGCTGCAAAGGGGTAACAGAATTTCCTAGCTGCCATTTGGCAGATCAGAACAAAGCAGTATCCCGCTGATTGACCTTAATCCATGTCACCTCTCTGAAATTATCCACCAACTTGAGAATATCCTTCCACCAAAAAGATCCACATGAAGATGTACCCTGTGGTACAACTCCATGATAGTAAGAATTCCAGACAAGATTAACCCAAGGCACTGCAGCCTTATTGAAGAACTTGTTCAAATGCTTTAGAAGAAGACCCACATTCTGAAATCCAAGATTCAAAATACCCAACCAACCTATATGTTTAGGCATACAGATCAGCTCCCAAGTAGCCAGAGAGGGGGCAGGGGGCAGGCTCTTGTCCGTTCTTTCTCCACAAACACTGCCTCTGAATCCTTTGTAACTGCTTTAAAATTCCAGGATTAATGAGGATACTGCACAGGAAAAAAATAGGAAGAGATGACAGAGCAGAGTTTAAGTACTGAAGCCTCCCCCCTTGGGCCAAAAAGGAGGAGCTAGCAGTCATTCTTCTTTCCATGCAATCCACCAAGGGCATAAGATCAATCATTTTAGGCTTAGTAGTGCCAACAGGAACACCCACGTAAGTAAAAGGCATAACTCCTACTTGGCAACCAAAGATATCAGCCAATCTCTTTGTCTCCGCCTGAGAAACATTGATTGGGATCATGCAAGATTTATCATGTCCAGCGGATTGAGAGAAAACCAGCAGCATTCTCTTTAGAGCCAGCAACTGACTGTCCACAGTAGGCACAATTATCAAGGTGTCATCAGCATATTGTATGATTGGATAATCTTTATCATGGCATGGAATTGGCAACTGCAGATCACCCTTGGCATGAATCTCATTAACAACTAACTGCAACAAATCAGCAACCAAAACAAAGAGAAGAGGTGAGACGGGATCACCTTGCCTGACCCCCTTTTTGCACAAGAAGTGTTTACCAGGCACACCATTAAGCAACACTTAAGAAGAAACAGTAGTCAAAAGCTCCCTGATCCAACCAATCCATTTCTTATTGAAGCCCTTATACTTCATGATCTCAAAAATAACATAGTGCTCAATGGAGTCAAAGGCTTTTTCAAAGTCAAAATTAAGTATGAGAATGGGCTTCTTTGATTGATGACACTGATGCAAATACTCCAAAGTCCAACCAATACAATCCTGATTTGTTCTTGATTTAATGAAGCCATACTGATTTTTATGAATGCATTCCATAATGAACTCTTGGAACCTATTGGCAACCATCTTAGATAGAAATTTTACCCCCAAGCTAGTTAAAGAGAAAGGTCTGTAATCCCCCACTCCCTTAGGAGCAAGCTTTTTAGGGATCAAGGTAATATAAGAGGAGTTCAAATTAGCAAGGTGAGCAGAGCCATGAAAGAACTCCTGTGCAAGAGCAATAACATCCTTTCTAATAAGAGGCCAGCATTTCTTGAAAAAGAGACCATTAAAAACATCTGGTCCAGGGGCCTTGTCCACTGGCATATGCTTCACCACATTCTGAATCTCCTCTACTGTGAAGGGTTTGGTTAAAGCATCTAAGCCTGGAACAAGTTTAAGGAGGGTTTTAAAATCAAAACCCGTATTGATTCCCCTAAAAGTGCCCATCCTGCCCTTGAAAGCAGACCAAATAATGCCTTCCATCTGACTATGTTCAGAGATTACAGTACCATCCTGCAGCTGGAGACTAGGAATAGAGTTTCTTCTGTGTCTTTCAGTAGCCATTGCATGGAAGAACTTAGTATTCTCCTCCCCCACTTTAATATATCTGATTGTGCACCTTTTTTCCCGTACAAGAACTGTAGATGTAGCAGATGCTCCACATGCAGCTTTCCAATTTTCCTGAAATTAAATTCTTGCCTAAACAAGGGCCTCAACTAATCAAGATTATCTAGGATGATCACCACCTTATTACATTTATCAATCAAAATTTTTAGCTTAGAAATCCCCAACTACCATTTCTTCAGATCCCGCCTGAGAGTTTTTAGTTTATCAGCAATAATAGAAGATATATGTGTTTTCCTTGAGGGTTTCTCCCTAGACTGCTTCACACAATCATAAAACCCCTCCATTTTAACCCAGAAATTCTCAAACCTGAATATGTTAGATTTAGGAATGTTTGTACTGATGACAACCACACAAGGGACAAGGTCAGAAGCAGTCCTAGCCAAAGGAAGCACTTCAGAAAAAGGGTAGCAAGAAATCCAGTTGGTTGAGGTAAAAAAACCAGTCAAGCTGCTCTAAGACTGGAGCATCCTGCATATTAGACCAGGTAAAGGATCTGCCCTTCAAAGGTAGCTCAAGCAAACCTAGGTGCCCAATAATCTCATTAAAAATGAAAATGTCATTAAGATCCCCTCCTCGCAGATTCCTATTTTCAATGGGTCAATTAAAATTAAAATCTACAAGGAGCAGCCAGTTGTCCTCAATAGGGATATTCAAACGATAGAGCCAATTTACAAAAATGTCCCTAGGTTCACCTTGACAAGGCCCATAAACAAATACTAAAGTCCACTGTTCATTATTGTGTCTAGAGGTAAAATTAATAACCACAGCAAAAGGATGGTTTTCCATAAGCATACCAAATAAAATTGTGGAGTTCCAGACCACAAGAATACCCTAGAAGCACCCTCATAGGGAGCAAAAGTGAAGGAATCAAATTGTTTGGGACAAATAGCCCTAATATCTCTGCAGTCAAAAGAACTGCATTTAGTTTCTTGGAAGCAGGCCACCACACATTGGCTTTCCTCAATTTTTTGCTTAACAGCACGCTGCCTAGCAGGGGAATTAAGACCTCGCACGTTCCAGCAAAGCAAACTCCATTTCCTAAACGATGTCTGATTCATGATAAACAACATAGGAGCAGCAATAAAGCAACACTATGTAATAGTGCCCAAAATATAGAACCGAGTTCCACCAGATATGACAGAGTGCATTATTACAGACCATGACAACCACTGGAAGATTAACAGATAAAACGAGAGAAAATATTCCTATAGCACAAACAAAAGTAGCCCAGACATAAACAACCAAATTAAGGGCTTGCCAAACCCAAGGGAACACTCTGAAATCAAACATCAGACGCAACAGGGCGATCTTCAGATGGTTCAGCCATAAGCCGATCCACAGATAGCTTTTCTGGTGCTATGCCCAGGTCTTCTCCAACATGCTGAAGGGTGGGAATTGGAGTCGGAGGAGGCACACCATGGAGGTGGTCTTCATCATTGTTGCCATGGCCCTGCTGATGAGCATCCTCAGAAGGAACGGCCACAAAA
The DNA here is from genome assembly GCF_018294505.1 of Triticum aestivum. Classification (NCBI taxonomy): domain Eukaryota; kingdom Viridiplantae; phylum Streptophyta; class Magnoliopsida; order Poales; family Poaceae; genus Triticum; species Triticum aestivum. Next base: position 164,216,264 of record NC_057804.1, on the reverse strand, counting down.
GGCTTGCTCCTAGGCTTCTTCTTATTGGGCTCAGAATACAACTCCTGGAAGACAGGCTTGAAACCATCCCGCTTGATTGATCCCGTAGTACACCTGTGGACAGAAGTTTCCACACTAGGCGTTGGCGCCAGTGTTTTGCGTTCAGCAGAGAAGGAAAACTTTTCATCAGAAACTGTCTTTTCCACCACTGAAGAAGCGGGGACAGAATCCAAAGCAATAGTGCTACTTGAAACCACAGAGTCCACTAAAGGAAACAATTTTCTTGCAACAGGCCTTGTTGAAGATGGGCTTGCAGAAAGAGCTTGAACCAACTGAAGCTTAGAAAGCACCTGAACATCATTAAAAGCCAGGGCCCAGCTCCTCTTGGAGAGAACAATGGGCTCAACATCAACTGAGGGCATTGGCATGGGCTTGGCCAAAGGAGGGCCAAACTGAAGTAGAGAGTCAAAAGTCCGTTTCCATGCAAGCTCAGGTGGAAGGACTCGACCAAAAACAACCTTAACAGCACCAACAAAATTCCTCTCATACTGAATAAGTGGAGGATGATATGGTACAATAGCCCAGTCATTAACATCAAGAGGGGCCTCATCAACATTCTCAGGAGCTGGTAGAAGATCAAGCTCAGGCACATCAACAGGAGGGGCAGCATCATCAATCTCAGGAGCTGGCTCAAGAGCATTCACAGGCACATCGACAGGAGCGGCCACAATATCATCCCCAGGTGGAGGCTGCAGAACATTCTCAGGTACATCCAAATGCACTTCTGATTCAGAGAGAGCAGGATGATCAATCACCATGGACTCCTGGTCTTGCACTGGCTGCTGCTCATTAGCATGATGCATATTGTCCTCATCCCCCCAAACTGCATTGCCCCAGTTATCATCTGCAACATAGTCATCGGCTGGTGGTGGTATTGGTGGCAAGTAATTCCACCCAATGGCAGGGTATGGATGCAGAACAAAATTGTGCTCAACAGGCAGAACATGACCAGGTAGCGGATGAGGGTTTCCCTCCAAAGGCATGGGGTCCTCATCTTCAGGCATCTGTTCTGCAAAGTTCGCCCCCAAAATGTAACAGGGAGCTATCTAGGAAACCTTCGCTCCACCATAAGGAGCGTAATCAGTGAAAACCACATCTCGTGGGACCAAAATATCCTTTGGGAATGAAGCAAAAACAATGGAGCAAACCAAATATGGATCATCACTCACCCAATGCTGGAACTTCCCAAAAGTATTAACTGTAGCTCGAATATTTTCAGTAGTCCTAAGATCCAAAGGAATGCCAAGAAACATCAAACATCCATCGTGAAAACCCTGAGTGCCTCTATAACCAACTCCCTCATCATGCTTATGAAATCTGACGAATCTATCACCCACCAATGCTTGAGGTGGCAATTGCAGCAAACGGAAATGAACGACAACATCTCTAAGCTGGAACAGACCAACACCACATACCCAAGGCTGCGCAGATCTAACCTGAATGCTCATGTTCTCCAGAAGTTCAACCACTTCTTTGCGAGTAGGCCCCACTTGATCAGGAGGTGGCAGAGGCATAACTTCTGCCACCATGAACTCCTCATGGCGACGAACAATGGGGGCAGGAGGCGTGACAAAAGTCCGAGGCAATCTGTTGCCTCCACCATCAACAATAAGGTCGCCAGCCAGAACATAGCGGTGGGCATCAAGAGCGAAGTTGGCCATCAAAAGCTCAGGAGGCTGGAGTGGAGAATCCGGAGGCGGAGGTGTCACCGGCGGAGAGCCAGTTGGGGTTTTTCGTGAAGGAGAGCAATGAATAGATGTGACTTGGTTGTCAGAGGAGGCGGCAACTTCGATACTGGTATTGGGAACTGAAGACATCGGGGAAGATTTTGGCTTCCAAAACAAACCTTGCTCCAAAGAGATCCTCCCGCAGTCCCTGTGACTATGGCCCACCCGCAAACATGCCAAACAAACTAACGAAGAGGGGAAATCTTTATCAAAATGACCAGGAAGAGAACATTTTTGACAGGTAAATATTTTATCCACCATATTATCAACCATGTCATTGAAAGCAATATTTGCATCTTGCGAGGAAGGAATGTCATCTAAAGATCCATTCGGATTGAGGGAAGGCCCTAAAACTTGGGCCACCACATTAGAACGCCCAACAGGCCCAACAGGCTGAGTGACAGAAGGCCCATCATGGGAAATCAAAGCAGGCGAGATCCCGCCCAACAAATCCGCCAAAGATGACGGCTCCTGAGGTGGTTGAGCATGCAAAGCAAGGCGGCGGCGCACAATCGGAGATCCAACCGTACCAAAAATGATCGGCGGCGGCGACACCGTCCAATTAAGATCATGAGTAGGGGGAGCACGAATGACAACCCTTTCACTCTCAGGAATCTCATAACCAGCATCTTGAGCAGTAGCAATGCAATTATCAGTAGCAGGATACCTATAACCTTTGCAAACCGAATAATTCTAAAACATAGCAAAGGAAAGCTTTTTTTGAACACCAGAGCATGATTTGATGGTTGACTTAACTGGTTGATTGTGCATGGCTAAAATACCAAGAGCATCCCTACGCTTAGAAGGACTAACAAGAACCCACTCAGCCTCACACTCCTTCTTCCAGATCTTAAACTCATGAACCCAATTGGGTCCACCATTTCCCGAAAGATGAAACTAACATTTGAATTGCGGGCAAGAGTAAGATCAAAGATTCACTATATAGAAACCAACACCTTTGCAAGAAACATTAAAGCTGAATACCCTATATCCAATCTGAGACACCAGAAGATCAATGGCCGAACCCCTAAGAGTTGATTCTAGTGCAGCCGCCACAGAATCCTCATTAAGACAAAATTCGTCCCTACTAAAAGACACCACTAGAGTGAAAGATCCCATATTCTCCATAGGATGAACAGTGAATCCAGAATCATTAAAGATCTCATCTGCAAAAACCCTACCTTGGAGAAATCCAAGCCAAGGGTGGATCCATAAGGAGAACCCATTAGGAAGGGTATTGAGGAGAGGATCAGAGGCCGCTGGAGAGGTTGATCGGATCAGAAGATCAAATTAGAGGCTAGATGTGGAGGTCGCCAGTGGGCGGTGGTCTAGGGGTGGGGGTGGGAGGCATGGTGTAGGGGTGGGAGAGTGTAAGGATTACCAACTTCATTTCTTAGGAAGCTCGAACGTTGCCAGCAAATTGAAGCCTGGTTAGGGTTCATGGTTCAAGGGCTAGGGACTGCATGGATCGTTTTTTTCTTTAACTGACTCTATTCCAAAATAAGTGTCAACTTTAGTAGTAATATAAGTTTGTACTAAAGTTTGCATAAAGTTGAGACACTTATTTTGGAATAGAGGGAGTACATATTTGCTATGATCTACCAATCATTGAGATGCAATAGCATGCATGTTAGTCTCCTTTGTATTTGATGAAATGTTGCAACGGGCAACCTTGGATGCAAGATACATGTAAGAGAAGCTGGAAGCTTCATAGCATTGTACAAATTTATCTCGCCGATGAATTAGAGTACGTACTATACTAGTACTTCCTCTCTTCCTAAATATAAGTCTTTGTAGAGATTTCAACATGAACCACATGTGGATGTATATAGATGCATTTTAAGTGTAGATTCATTCATTTTGTTCTATATGTAGTTCACCTAGCGGAATCTCTACAAAGACTTATCTACTAGTAATAGCTAGCCCCCACTACTAGAAATTCTATATCCTCTCCTTGAGCCACATCATCAAAATTAATGTAGCCGTTAGATGAACTAAATTAGTCCATAGTAGCCGTCTGATCTAGACGTTGAGAGGCTCCGCACTAAGCCACATGCAAGCATGCAGAAATACCGTGGCATGCATGTGAGTGGGTTTTAAATCACATCAACATGTCTGCATGCAAGCATGCACCGGTAGCATGCATTTAATTGAGCTTTTAAGTCCCATTAACATGTTAAAAAGAAAAATATAATCCCATTATGCAGTAGGAGTTGGCTGATCTTTTTTCCTTATGTGGGATGATCTAAATGATGATGGGAGTTTTTTTAGTTTGGCTACCACATTTGTCATGCGGTTATAGAGGCTTTTTTAGTTCTATGAAATCTATAATTTTACGCATAGAGATATACGGCTGTTCCGCGGCAACGCGCGGGGACTCATCTAGTATTTAGGAACGGGGGGACTACTATATAAAGAGTTAGGTGTCGCACGGTGTCCAGAAAATATGGTGATAGTGTGTGGTGGGCCATGTAATCACTGAGCCTACGTATTTTCACTCCTCTTGCACTCCTCTGCTATAAGAATGGACAAAATTGTAATCTAGTAGTACCTCCTTTCGTCGAATGCGTGGGACATCCAGCAGTCCTACCACCTCAGTAATAAAGACCAATGAGCCACCAAATCACGTAGACCCAGTAGTAAGTTGGACGGATGAAGCAACCATCACTCTTGCGCCAGTGAGAGGTCGCGTCCGCTCTGCCTGGGCATGAATGCGACACCGGTTCTTTGGATGGGCCAGGCTGGTCAGGAGCGGGCATGGCAGTTGTCCGCCTGTCCCTACCGGACGCCCGGAAACGAGAGGATGCACCGACTCTCGTGGCTAAAATCGTACACTACACACCATCTCTCTGTAGGCCACATGAAACGATTATGATTTAAATCCCAATGACTCCCACACAAAAAAACACGGCATGCTTGTCACACGAATGCAGGAATGTATACAAGGTTATTTTCCTCTCGTTGAACATAACGGGAGGGTTTTATAGCTGGTTAGCCTGTTCGCTCCTGTTCGCTCATCAAACTTGAGGTCTCGGGTTCGATAACTACACTTGAGCATAATTCGCGCCATGAGGATTCTTTGACTGGTCAAAATGGATGGATATGGAGATATACGATCTCGTTGTGACCGTATAATCACCTCATCACGTATAAACTACAGCCTCGGCACTTGTTTTCTAGGGTTTGCATGCTTCACAATCTCTCTCCAGTATATATATATATATATATCTATATACACGCTGGAGCCTCAGCGCTTGTAGTTCCTCTCTTCACACTCTCTCACCCTCTCCAGATATAAACAAGACTTCGTTCGCCTCTCTCTCCCCTCACTGCTGGTCAAAGAGCCGATAGGATCCATCCGCCAAGAAGGGAATAAGGCTTAACATTGTCGCCGTCGGCGAGGGAGGGAATCCACTACCAGCGTAGCTGTTCACTTTCACCCAGCAGCGGCGCGGGAGGGCCTCCGACCCCTTCTTCTTCGTTGTTGTCCCCTCGCCCACCGAACCACGCCCCAAGAACCTTAAGGTATAATTTACTTATTCCACATGCATTCCTCTAGCTGCTTGTGTACCATGAATCTAGGACGTGGTTCAAAGAGGAAAGGAGTGGGGGAAAGTAGTGGGAAAAGTTGTATAGCATGAATCTAGGACGTGGTTCAAAGAGGAAAAGAAGGGGGAAAGTAGTGGGGAAAGTTGTATAGCATGAATCTAGGACGTGGTTCAAAGAGGAAAGCAATGGGGGAAAGTAGTGGGGAAGGTTGTATCGCATAAATCTAGGACATGGTTCAAAGAGGAAAGGAAGGGGCAAAAGTACTAGTACAGACTGGCTATCCAGCACCTACGTTGGTCAAAAAGGGAAAACAATGACAAACGCAGTACACACATGTGTAACAAACTGATATTTTGTTTTGGGGGACAAGGCTATAGAGTTTGAGCAGGACTAGATTTGCTGCGCTCACATAGGGAAAGGTGTCTAAAGATAACAAAACTGGGACCAACACAAATATGCTCCTTGGTTGTTTGTTCTTTTTGCAACAGACTATGCATGACCACAGTACATCGGTAGATGCACATGGTGCTGGTGCGTCCACTGTACCATGCAACTCTTTAGCTGTTGTTAATCTAAGGCCCTGTTGGTTAAAAACTCCCTAGTCCCTACCTGCTTGGTTCCAGGGACTAAACATGGATTAGAGGTTATTAAATGACATGCTAAATGACCATGTTACCCCTAGTGATGAACTAATAGAGACAAGGTGCGATGCATGGCAGGGGCAACTATTGGAAAAAGTCCCAAAAAGACTACCTCGGGGTCTTCTTTCTTTAGTCCCAAATGCCCACTTTTAGCCCCTAAAAGTCCCTCTAGTTTGGTTTAGATGGGACTGAAACGGAGTTTTTTTAGTCCCTACAACAAAATGTCCCCGTAAAAAAACACCCTCTAATAATACCGCTGGAAAATTGATGCAATGCCACAGTTAAAAGCAAATTACATCTTCAACAAATTTTATTATTAATATAATCTCTATGTTAATATTAATCAATGCCACCGTCTGAGAAGTGCTACTGTCTTGCTTTCTTTCCCATTTAGATAAGGTAGATGCTTCTTTTTGTTGGCTTCTATGTCATCCACCATTATTGACCACTAGTTGTTTTCTTTGCACCTCTGTGTAAACAGGGTTATCTACTTCACCTCGTTGTCATTGTGACCTTTCGTTGCACTGCACAAAACACTTTTGTTTTAAGAGTGTTTTGTGCAGTTCAACCAAAATGTCACACCGACAATGTTGCTTGATTGCTTGATCTTAGTGGAACTGCACAAGAGGAGATCTTACTTCCTATCTGTGTTGGCAAATTTGGTTCAGATCTTCTTCTTGTGAGTTGTTTGAATTCCGCATCATGAGAGGTCAGTACTAGCCTTCTTTCACATGATTCTGCAGTGTGCTTTCATATGTTGTGCTACTTGTATGGTAATGTTGCTTGATTTTAGTGAACTGCACAAATGGAGACAAGACTTCCAATCTGTATGTGCACCGTAATATCCCATTGAGGTAAGATAAGGATATTTCACAACTATTGTCCTGTATTCTGCTACTTTCTTCAGAAAATTAATGTCATTTTGTAGTCCTATACTTGTGATCCCTAATTGACATGCCAAATCTTACATTGATCGCGAAGCTTGTCTGTTATTGAACCAAGTGATGAAGGGGAAGAACAAGGGGAAGAAAAACAAAAATCAACTCCTCGTGCTGTAATGAAGCACTGGAACTGTGATGACACAAGTAATGATATAGTTTTGCATCTTAATTTATTGCTATGGCTGGAATGAGCAATTGTTTTGCCACTGATTTGATGCCACTCTTAATGTAATACATAATTATCTACTTGTGCAAACAGGGATCTTCTTTGAAGATACCATATATTTTAGTGGAACTGCACAAGAAGATGTTGGAAACATTAAACTCATCGAGGAGTATATAGTAAGCACGCCCACCACAGTAGTTAGCAACATATGGTTCCGGAGAAGTGCTTCATGTGTATGCTGTACACAATAATCCTCCTGACAAAGGTTGATACTCGCCCACTGATTTCATCCATATGATTGAGCTTTGTCATCTCTATTGGTGTTGTGCTACTGCTTAGATACTGTCATGAAAAAGTGGTATTGTCCTTGAGAAGTGCTTCATCTGTGCTGTTTTAAATATTTCCTTTCCTTTTTTTCGAGCAAACAAGGATGCTAGCATTTAGTTGTCCTCTTGTCTTTGCACAACAGGATCATCTTGCTTTGAAGAAGAATATGGAGTACGTGAAGTGACTAGTTCCGATTATGCCAGGATGAAGAAGCCCAGTCTATCTTCTCATCAGAAGGAGCAGTTGAAGGATGGTTACATTACTCCCCAGAAGACCAAACTAACTTCAGCTCAGAAGGACTGACAAATCTCCATTTTTTTGCTGTCATGCGTGAGTACAATGTTGTTCTAGGATTCTTTCTGGTGAGTTCCATTTTTCTAAAAGTGTGCTCTACATGGACCATGTAGGTGCCTATTTAAATTGTCAATTCATAGTACATTTTGCTTTATACTAATCACTTTTTTGTATTTGTGCAAACAGGGGTGCTCAGCTTGATTTCAATGGGAACTGCACAAAATGTTCATGAATACATTGAATAATTCATTTCCACCACAAGAAAGGAGGTGCCGATAAGTTCAAGGCGTTGCAACATATAAGGGCAAAATCATACAAGCTACGCGCGAATTTGGTTGATTTTGGTGGAACTGCACAAAAAAGAACAGCTGGTTTATTTAGCACGAGGTGTCGTGTCAATGCTCGAACTGATGGCAAACCCTGCCCATTCCACAAAAATAGGCATTTGATATTTTGGTATGGGACAATCTTGTCAAATTTTGCTCATTGATTTTAGCAAGAAGACATGCGTTTGATATTTTTGAATGGGACGCCCTTTGCTGTCAGTAGCGTCGATCAATTTTTTTCTTTATTCTTTAGTTGTGAAGTAAATATTGCCTCTGACATGTGAGTCGCTGAGATGCATAATCATTGTTTGTTTTGAATGTTCTCTATGAATTGCCAGCCCTGTGTGTTAGATTGCAATGTACAGGAACGCTAAAAAGCTGCTCAAACTCTTTGTACTCCTTCTGTTCCTTTTTACTTCACACATTGTGAAAGTGCATACTTTTTTCTATAAGATTGGTCAAAGTAGAGATACTTTGACTGCAGACAAAACTTGTATGCAGACTAGAAAGGACCGGAGGGAGTACATGTGAAACTGCTGCAAACGAGGTGATCACCCTAGGAATAATGCTAGTACGTATTATTTTGCATGTTCATCCAATGCCAGTGATAAAGGAATTTGAACTAATCGAAATAAATTCATTCATACATGGTCGGATTTCATATAAACATGCCAGATTTCATTACATTTCATACATTCTTCAACTAAAAAGTGGTGCGCTGGAGGTATAATTAATTAACCAAAGCTACCCACCTGTGTCTCGCTGAGCCGAACAAAAGCTTCAGTGACCTAACTGTAGGTGCAGTTGCGTAAATGACATGTGGCCTATTGGGCCCATGTGTCAGTCAGCCAACTGCACCAGCAGTTCAGTAGAAGCAACGTTCTTCTCCAACACAGCTCTCCGGCTCCACGTCGCCGCCAAGAAGCTAACCGGGCATCAATGGTCAACCCTCCTAGCTTGGATTCAGCTGGAGGGTAGCATCGGTGGTCTTATTTGGACCCAAGCGACGGCGACCTACCGTGTTCTACTCTTCCTCGTTTTCTGTGTGGCGCGGCCTCGTTGGTATCGGGGCGGGGTCTCGGTGGAGCCGACGATGTCCTCTATCTCGTTGCCGGCGGGCGGCGCCTCAGCGGAGCGGTGGAAATCCTCCCCCTCGTTGCCGACAGGGTGGGTCCTCGGCTGAGCCAGTGATGTCCTCTGCATCATTGTTGGCGGGACGGGGCCTCGGCGGAGCCTGCGGTGTCCTCTGCCTCGTTGTTGGCGCCGCGGGGCCTCGGCAGAGCATGGCCTCGTCGACGCCAGCGGAGCAGGGACTCATTGGAGCCGACATTGTCCTCTGCCTCATCCTCGGTCTCGCCAAACAGCGCCTCGCCTGCTTCATCGCCCTCTTTGTAGGCGGCCGTAGCCTCCGCCACCCGCATCCGGTACCGCCAGCGCTCGAGGCGGCTCTCGCGGGTGGAGCGGTATGAGTCGAGCAACGCCTCCTGCTCCGTCCGCTCCGCGGCGATCTGCTCCTCCGCCTGCAGGAGCTCCTGGAGGAGAGGGTGGTTGTAGGCGGCGTCGGCCTGTGCCTCCCGGAACTGCTCCTCGCTCATCTGCCTCACCGTGTCCATATATTGGGCACCGGCCTCGCCGATGGTCATGGTGCAATGCACCGACGAGGATGGTGGGGAGGAGGGGTTGGCGCCGGATTGTTGACTACCATGTTCTCCATTGGGACGTTATCGTCCTCCGGCTGCCTGCCGGCCAGCCGGTCGGCAGCAATGGCTTCCATCTCCTTGTGGTCTGTCGTTCGCCCGTCCCGAAGAGCGCTAGAGCGCGAGGAAGCCATGGTGGGCAGTGGTGGTGTGGACAGGAGAAAGGGAACGTATGCGGATGACTATGGCTATAGCCGGCGCATCAGTATATATAGAAATGGTGGGCGGCAGAGGGACAGACATGTGGCGTCGGAGTAGCTGCCTCGGCAACCGCGTATCATTAATGTGGGCGGCAGATGGACAGACGGACGACACTTGTGTTCTTTGAAGGCGGAGCAATCTCCTACACCGGGAAGCGGGGCAGGCGACGCTGACTGTTTTGGGCGGAAAGCGCGCGCGGGCAAGGAGATGACTTTACTTGGAGAGGATGACAATGGGGACCCACCAGGGCCATAGCCTCACGTACGCAAGTGCCTCCTTATTATATAAAACTATATTTTTTTGCTTCCTCCTGGTTTCCCGACATCACGGTCCCACACCATTGTCAACCTATGTAGTCAATAAAAGAGAGAGTTGCACAATAAGCGGCCGACAGCTAGGACCAAGCAGCTCGAGCAGTTTTTGTGTTTCTGAGGTGTGAGCACTGCAGTGTTTTTTGATGTTTAGCCCAAATATTAATTTTTCTCCTCTGAACAAGAACGAAAACATCGCTGCAGGTATTAACTGGGCGCGTTGTGGCCCGTCTAGCCCAGGCCAGATAACCAGCCCAAATATTAATTTTTTTTCAAGCTGAAAATGGCTAGCCCAGCTATACTTTTTTTAGGAATACCCAGGCAAGGTCAAGGTGTTATTCTCCACCCCGCTGGGCTGCAAATCTTTCCTAGGAGGGATGTATTAGGCTGAACAAGAAAATGAGCTTTAAGAAATAATAAATGGGATGTAATTATAAAAATTGGGGGCAGTAACTATAAAAAAATGCACCAAACACGTAATTACTTTATAAAATATTATTTTTGGACATTGAAAATTTTAATTTCATTAATTTTTGCGAGTGCAATGTTTCGTTGGAATTTTACGTAATATAAATTTATATTGAAATTGTATTTAATCTGACTAGAAATTTCGGGATAAAAATATTTCGGATCCCATCAAAATGTGGGAAATTTTATTGAATTCTATTTTGAACGGTTCATTCAAATGGGCTGTACTTTTAACAAACTGTAAATGGGCTGTAGTAAATTCCATTAGAATTCAAAAATGGGCTGCACATTCTTACAAATCTCAAATGGGTTATAAGTTCTCTGCCACACACTTGTGGCCTTACTAAGTTGACGCATCCCTTAAAAAAAGAGTTGACGCGTATGCAAGGCTTTGTCAACTTATAGTCAACACACGGTTCTAGCAGCAGTGGTCGTTGGATGTCCATCCAACGGATGCCGTGCTTCTTCTTCAATCTCAGATATTCTAGCTTCACCCGCCCCAAAAATGATTCCTCCCCTGACATCTGGGCGCACCGTTTCGGAAGATGACCTGTGGGCCTACTAAGTTGACGCGTACCAAGGGCTTTGTCAACTTAGTCAATATAAATGATTCTAGCTGCAGTGACCGTACGATGTCCATCCAACGGCCGTCATGCTTCTTCAACCTCTGGTCTTCTTGCTCCAGCCGCCCAAAGTAGCATCGGTCGTGCCGCCTGCTCCTGCCTCCCGTGGCCAACTGTGCTGCCGCGGAGGCCTCACCACCCCCTACTACTCCCACCGCTGGCCAGGCCATCCCTCCACTCACCCACACCCCTTGTGATTCTGCAGCGACGGTAGCCTCACTCCACAGCCGAACCAGTGAACCCTCGTACTCCTCTCCGCATGTGCATCCACTGCCGCGTCTTCCCCGGCTCCGCAGCGTCCCCTTCCTAGGCCTCGCCGTCGTCCACCGCCGTGGTGCTCTCGGCGCGGCATGGTCAACGTGGTCAAGGAACGACTTCCATCAGGCGTGGACTGTACGTGGAGAGGCTGACAGCTGGGTCCACGGCCGCTACAAGGAAGTGCCTCCTTATTACGCGGAAAATAATGATTCCTCCACCTAACAGCTAGGACCCACCATATGGGCCATTGTATTTTGCGAAAAAAACATTTCCCCCCTGACTGCTGGGACCCACCAGCTACATCTTCACATGCAAGGAAGTGCGTCCGGGAAAAAAACGATTCGCCCCCCTGACTACTGGGACCCACCAGCTACATCTTTGCACGCAAGGAAGTGCGTCCAGGCAAAAAAACGATTTGCCCCCCTGACTGCTGGGACCCACCAGCTACACCTTCGCACGCAAGGAAGTGCGTCCGCGCAAAAAATGATTCGCCCCCCTGACTGCTGGGACCCACCATCTACATCTTCACACGCAAGGAAGTGCCTGATAGTCGGGACCCACCCGGTCGAAGCGTAAGTAGCATTGTCATTCTGGTTGTGAATGTGTACGTACATACTAGTGGATGTCGAGAGACGCACGTGACGTAGTAGAGGCACACACGTGTCGTAGTAGAGGCGCGCACGTAGCGTGTACACGTACATACAGCGGCCAGTGTGCAAGGAAGAAAATATGGCCACATACATACATACGGGCGGGGTCTCGAAAGCCTACTTGCGCATACGTACGGCCAGGGCTCATGTACATGGCTGGGTCAGAATGGACAAACAGCATCTTCGCCGTGTTCATGGGGAGCCAACCGGCTGGGTCGGAACAAAATGTGTCGTTGTGTCCATCGGGAGGGCTTGGACGGAACAAGCGATGGAAACGAGGCATGGCATACCGTAGAAAGGAGGAAATGGCCTTGTGTTCGACCGGCCATGTTCGAAACGGGATCCTGTTCATCGGGAGGGGTCTGGCGTTCCGCAAAACGGAGGAAATGGAGTTGTGTTGGACCTCCTACGGTTGAAACGGGGTCCTACTGATCAGGAGTGGTGTGGCGTACCGCAAAACGGACGAAACAGACTTGTTTTGGAGCGCTAGGTCGAAACGGGGGTCCTGTTCATCGAGAGGGGTGTGGTGTACCGCAAAACAGGACTCCACGGGATACTGTTCATCTCCACCGTCGACCTCCTCCAGCCTCCACGGGCTACTATTCATCCACCGTCGACCTCCTCCAGCCTCCACCTGCGACTGTTCATCCACGGGCTCCTGTACATCCAGCCTCTACCACGCGCTACTCCATCGGCTACTGTTCAATCACCCCTCTCCACGGGCTCCTGTTCAATCACCCCTCCATGGGGTACTGTTCATCCACCCCTCCACCGTCTACTATTCATCTAGCCCTCCACGGTGTCGTCCTGTTCATCCAGCCCTCCATGGGGTCCTGTTCATCCAGCCCCAACCGGCCCGATCGATCGGGGTCCTGTTCATCCAGCCCCAACCGGCTCGATCGGTCGAGGTCCTGTTCATCCAGAGGCAACGCCATGGGGTCCTATTCATCCACCCCCACCGCTCACTGTTCATCCAACCCCCCCCCCCCCCCCCCCGCAACACTCACTGTTCATCTAGAGGCAGCATTGATTGGCTTCAGTTAGTAGCAGTAGCGAAGGAATCGCTCGATCGGGTTCAGTTAACAGCCATCGATCGATCGGTTAGGTTCAGTAACGCGTAGCCGGCAGTGCATTTGCTCCGGTTTAGTTAGGCAACGCCTCGCTGGGGTTCAGTTAGAGCCCAACGCCTCGCACACACATGCGTACGTGTATGAGAGAAACGTGCATCGCTCGGCCCCCGACCACCCACAGTAACCGGGAACTCCCCGAAATTTTCCTCGCCCTCGCTTCTACCACGGTTTTTTCAGTCATGGACGTCCAAAAGAATGTCATGCAGCTGCGTCTTCGGCCCTCCCAGGACAAAAAGCCCATTTTCCATCATGATTTTTAGTCATAGAAGTAGGAGCCCATCACATCTATGATGATACCGGGTTTTGTCACAATTATCGCCATAGAAGTGTCATAAGTATGACAGAAAAAATTCGTTCGGCGCAAAATGTCACGGATGTGTCTTTTTTTTGTAGTGTTTGCGATGAGTTTGTTGGGATCCGATGAACTTTGAGTTTATGGTCAGATCTATTTCATCCATGAAAGTTCTTTGAGTTTTGATCTCTTATATGAATTGTTACTTATAACCTCGTATTTCTTCTTCGAATCTTTGGTTTAGTTAGGCCGATTAGATCAATTTTTCTTGCCATGGGAAGGAGTTCTTTGTGATGGGTTCGATCATGTGGTGTTCTTTCCCAGTGATAGAAGGGGAAGGAAGACACGTATTGATTGTTGTATTAAGAATAACAAGATGGGGTCTATTCCTACATGAGTAGATCTTGTCTACATCATGCCATCGTGCTTATTGCATTACTCCATTTCTCCATGAACTTAATACACTAGATGCATGCTGGATAGCGGTTAGTGTATGGAGTAATAGTAGTAGATGCAGGCAGGAGTCGGTCTACTAATCTTGGACGTGGTGCCTATATAATGATCATTGCCTGGATATCGTCATAATTATTTGAAGTTCTATCAATTGCCCAACAGTAATTTGTTTACTCACCATATGCTATTTTCTCGAGAGAAGCCACTAGTGAAATCTACGGCCCCGGGTCTATTTTCTCATCATATATTTTAATATCTGCTATTTGACCTTTCCTTTATTTGCATCTTTTATTTGCAGATCTATATTATCAAAAACCCAAAAATATCTCATTGAATTTTATTTCCCATTATTTTATTTGCATCTACCAATCTATATCTTTACCAATCTTTTACCCGAGAGGGATTGACAACCCCTCTTACGCATCGGGTGGCAAGTATTTGTTCTTTGTGTGCAGGTACCATTTACATAGTGTTGCTTAGTTCTCCTATTGGTTCGATAACCTTGGTTTCATAACTGAGGGAAATACCTACCGTAGTTGTGTTGCATCATCCCTTCCTCTTCGAGGAAATACTGACGCAGACATGAGCCATCAACTACTTTGTATGTGACTCCTCTGTTGCTCCAATTAGATTTTGCTTTAGTGTTTTATATTTTGAGTAATTAGATACTCTTGGTGCTATTGAAAATGAGCTTGCGTGTTGAATTCTTTGAGTTCCAAGTAGTTTGAATGCTTGATATAGCCTCTAGACATCCATATGAGTAGTTGCTATCAGTTTTCTGAAGTTTTATTGATATCATTTTGTGGCCCAAAAAATTCAGAAAGATGTTCATAGGAAAAATGAACATCTTCCGGAGGAGTTCCTCGAAGAGAAATGCCAAGGGAGTGTTGGGTGAATCCTCGGACAGTGACATCAACACTCCTCGTTGGGCGGAGGTCCGGCCGTGCGAATGGCTGCACATTGCCTTCATGAACGAAGTTGGATTGTACCAAGAGTTCGCGCAATTCATTGCAAATGCTGGACTTATCGACTTCCTATAGATGAGTGTGACCAACACCACCTCCTTACAAATTCCTTTGTGGAAAACTTTCATTTCTTGAATAGGCTCGAACCCCCTGAGCTGCGCTTTGACTTATATGCTAAGCATCGTCAGATACCACTTGCTGAATTCTGTGAGATATGTTCGATTCCTTTTGATGGGGAATTAAGAGAGCCTAGAATAGTGGAGTTTGATGGTTTTATTCTCACCTTAACCGTGGGAGAGGAAAGGGGCGCATCGAAATACACAACCGCTAGTTTACAATTTCCTTCTGTGTATTACTTCGTTTTATTCATAGGGAAATGTTTGACTGTGCTACCTCTTGAGCATGCATTCGTTTTTGCTTGAAGACAAAAGGGTGATGCAGTAAAGTAGCGTAAGTATTTCCCTCAGTTTTTGAGAACCAAGGTATGAATCTAGTAGGAGGCTACACTCAAATCCTTCATACCTGCACAAACAAATAAGAACCTTGCAACCAACGCGATAAAGGGGTTGTGAATCCCTTCACGGCCACTTGCAAAAGTGAGATCTGATAGAGATAATAAGATAAATATTTTTGGTATTTTTATGATATAGATAGGAAAGTAAAGATTGCAATATAAAATAGATCGGAAACTTATATGATGGAAAATAGACCAGGGGGCCATACGTTTCACTAGTGGCTTCTCTCAAGATAGCATAAGTATTACGGTGGGTGAACAAATTACTGTCGAGCAATTGATAGAAAAGTGCATAGTTATGAGAATATCTAAGCATGCTCATGTATATAGGCATCATGTCCACGACAAGTAGATCGAAACAATTCTGCATCTACTACTATTACTCCACACATCGACCGCTATCCAGCATGCATCTAGAGTATTAAGTTCATAAGAACAAAGTAACACATTAGGCAAGATGACATGCTGTAGAGGGATAAACTCAAGCAATATGATATAAACCCCTTCTTTTTATCCTCGATGGGAACAATACAATACGTGCCTTGTTGTCCCTGCTTTCACTGGGAAAGGGCACTGCAAGATTGAACCCAAAGCTAAGCACTTCTCCCATTGCAAGAAATATCAATCTAGTAGGCCAAACCAAACTAATAACTCGAAGAGACTTGCAAGGCTAACAACTCATACATAAAAGAATTCAGAGGAGATTCAAATATTGTTCATAGATAATATTTATCATAAACCCACAATTCATCAGATCTCGACAAACACACTGTAAAAAGAATTAAATCGAATAGATATCCAAGAAGATCGAGGAGAACTTTGTATTGAGATCAAAAGAGAGAGAAGAAGTCATCTAGCTAATAACTATGGACCCAAAGGTCTGAGGTAATCTACTCACACTTCATTGGAGAGGCTATGGTGTTGATCTAGAAGCCCTCCGTGATTGATTCCCCCTCTGGCGGAGCGCCAGCAAAGGCCCCAAGATGGGAACTCACGGGTGTAGAAGGTTGCGGCGGTGGAAATAGGGTTTCATGGTGCTCCCGGATGTTTTCAGGGTATATGGGTATATATAGGCGAAAGAAGTCGGCCAGGGGAGCCACGAGGGGCCCACGAGGGTGGAGGCGCACCTCCCTGCCTCCTGGCCGCCTCGTTGTTCCAAAAACGAATCTCCCAAAGGTTTCATTCCGTTTGGACTCCGTTTGATATTCCTTTTCTGCAACACTAAAATAGGCAAAAAAATAGCAATTTGGGCTGGGCCCCCGGTTAATAGGTTAGTCCCAAAAATAATATAGAAGTGCATAGTAAGCCCATTAAACATCCAAAACCGATAATATAATAGCATGGAACAATAAAAAATTATAGATTCATTGGAGACATCTCAAGCATCGCCAAGCTTAATTCCTGCTCGTCCTTGAGTAGGTAAATGATAAAAATAGAATTTTTGATGTGGAATGCTACCTAACATAATTCTCAATGTAATTTTCTTTATTGTGGCATGAATGTTCAGATCCAAAAGATTCAACATAAAAGTTTAATACTGACATAAAAATAGTAATACTTCAAGCATGCTAACCAAGAAGTTTATGTCTTATCAAAATAACATAGCCAAAGAAAGCTTATCCCTACAAAATCATATAGTTTGGCCATGCTTCATTTTCATCACACAAAATGCTCCCATCATGCACAACCCCAGTTTCAGCCAAGCAATTGGTTCATACTTTTTAACACGCTTCAGCCTTTTCAACCCTCGTGCAATACATGAGCGTAAGACATGGACATAGCACTATGGGTGGAGCAGAGTATGATGATAGGGATTATGTGAGAAAACAAAAAAAGGAGAAAGTCTCACATTGACGGGGCTAATCAACGGGCTATGGAGATGCCCATCAATTTATGTCAACACGAGGAGTAGGGATTTCCATGCAACTGATGCACTAGAGCTATAAATGTATGAAAGCTCATAAAAAAGAAACTATGTGGGTGTGCATCCAACATGGCTGCTCACGAAGACCTAGGGCATTTTGAGGAAGCCCATCATTGGAATATACAAGGCAAGTTCTATAATGAAAAATTCCCACTAGTATATGAAAGTGACAAAATAAGAAACTCTCTGTCATGAAGATCATGGTGCTACTTTGAAGCACAAGTGTGGAAAAAGGATAGTAACATTGTCCCTTCTCTCTTTTTCTCTCAATTTTTTATTTGGGCTTCTTTGGCCTCTTTTTTTTATTTGGGCTTCTTTGGCCTCTTTTATTTTTCATAAAGTCCAGAGACTCATCCCGACTTGTGTGGGAATCATTGCTTCCATAATCCTTTCCTCACATCAGACAATGCTCTAATAATGAAGATCATCACACTTCTATTTATTTACAACTCAAGAATTGCAACTCAATACTTAGGACAAAATATGACTCTATGTGAATGCCGCCAGCGGTGTACCAGGATATGCAATGAATCAAGAGCGACATGTATGAAAGAATTATGAAGGTGGTGTTGACACCAGATTTTGGCACGGTCAATAACTTATTTAAGATGACCTTGAATGGAGAAGTGATCTGCATGAAAGAGTTCCGTATTGTCGATATGAACATCTTTGAAGTTTGGGTCATCGCAGTCCGATTTAATCTCGAAGGCCAAAACTATGCTCAAAGTACTAGTATCTTATATTCAGAGTACAGTTTGGCTGATTAAGCACCCAAGACGACCTCAGATGGAAACATGATCTACACGGATTGTCTTCGTCTCGTCCAAACGATTGATTTCGATATAAAAATCGTTCAAATACGAGTTCGTATGCAAAAGTTAGAGCCATCGGAATGTAGCCCTGCCAGGAGGCGAAGTGTGGCGCGCCCCACTAGACGCCATGTCTGATGGGTAGCGCGAGCGACGGATGTTTTGCGTCACAGTCCGTTTTGCGCGAGCTATTTGACCGTCAAGATGACCTCTGATAAAAAATCGTTCAACACAAAAGTTTTTCATCTCGTCGAAACGGTCATGATTGCTTTTGGACTCGTTTCCATCCGAGGTCGTTTACTACCTCAAACATGACCCGCAAGGTGCAGCCAGGTTGTAAACCGAACCGTTTTGGAAAGTTCGGATAAAACCAGTCCGAATTTGACTAGAGTTTTGGACGTGAATTGATGCAATTTTATTGTAAGGAAAGCCTAGATGAATCCTTTTCTTGTACGGGAAGTCCAGCCGCCTCTTATATATGTTGGGGGTGACGGCCGATTGGACAACACACAATCGAACAAATCATCTACCACTTTTTATCTTTTATCTTTTCTCCTTAACCCTAGTTCTTCTTCTCCTCGTTCTTCGTCTGTTCTTCTTATTGCAGGGCGGCGAACCTCGAGGCCCTAGGGGCGATCAGGTTGACCTAGGTCATCCCATAGCCGCCGCGCGCCCTGACGGGGTCCCTCCCGGACGTGTGGGGTTTCGGGTCTTCAAAAGCACCCGTCGGATTGCCTGCGTACCGCGCTTCCGGAAGGGTCTCCTTCAACGTGAGCTGCGGTGTATCACCCTCGGCGTTGGAGGTACACGGTGACGTGTTCGTGTGCGAACAGGTGGCTTTGCCAAAATATAATGTCAACTACATGATCATGCAAAGCAATATGACAATGATGGAGCGTGCCATAATAAACGGAACGGTGGAAAGTTGCATGGCAATATATATCGCAATGGCTATTGAAATGCCATAATAGGTAGGTATGGTGGCTGTTTTGAGGAAGATATAAGGAGGTTTATATGTGATACAGTGTATCGTATCACGGGGTTTGGATGCACCAGCGAGGTTTGCACCAACTCTTAAGGTGAGAAAGGGCAATGCATGGTACCGTAGAGGCTAGAAAATTGCGGAAGGGTAAGAGTGCGTATAATCCATGGACTCACGTTAGTCATAAAGAACTCATATAGTTATTGCAAAAGATTATTAGCCCTTGAAGCAAAAAGTACTACTATGCATGCTCCTAGGCAAAGGGTTGGTAGGAGTTAACCATCGCTTGATCCCGACCTCCACTCATAAGGAAGGCAATCAAATAACACCCCATGCTTCAAATTTGTCACACAACATTCACCACACGTTCATGCTACGGGATTTGCCAACTTTAACACAAGTATTTCTCAATTTCACAATTACCCAACTATCATGACTCTAACATTACCACCTTTATATCTCAAAACAATTATCAAGTATCAAATTTATCATAGTGTTTAATGCACTCTATTATGAAAGTTTTTGTTGTACCTATCTTGGATGCTCATTATATTAGGACTAATTTTATAACAAAAGAAAATACCATGCTGTTCTAAAGGGCTCTCAAAATAATATAAGTGAAGCATTAGAGATCAATAATTTCTACAAAATAAAACCACCGCCGTGCTCTAAAAAGATATAAGTGAAAGACTAGAGCAAAATTATCTAGCTCAAAAGATATAAGTGAAGCTCATAGAGTATTCTAACAAATTCCGATTGATGTGTGTCTCTCCCAAAAGGTGTTTATAGCAAGGATGATTGTGGTAAACTAAAAATCAAAGACACAAATCATACAAGACGCTCCAAGCAAAACACATATCATGTGGTGAATAAAAATATAGCATCAAGTAAAGTTACCGATGGACGAAGACGAAAGAGGGGATGCCTTTTGGGGCATCCCCAAAATTAGGCTTTTGGTTGTCGTTGAGTTTTACCTTGGGGTGCCTTGGGCATCCCCTAGCTTAGGCTCTTTCCACTCCTTATTCCATAATCCATCAAATCTTTACCCAATAACTTGAAAACTTCACAACACAAAACTCAACAGAAAAATCTCATGAGCTCCGTTAGCGAAATAAAACAAACCACCACTTTAAGGTACTGTAATGAACTAATTCTTAATTTATATTGGTGATAAACCTACTGTATTCCAACTTCTCTATGGTTCATACCTCCCGATACTAGCCATAGATTCATCAAAATAAGCAAACAACACACGAAAAACAGAATCTGTCAAAACAGACCAGTCTGTAGTAATCTGAAACATCCGAATAGTTATGGAACCCCAAAAATTCTACCAAAATAGGAAGTCCTAGATAATTTTTCTATTAATCTTCTTAAAAAATAACCAACTGAAAATCGCATTTCTGTGATTTATGAAATTTATTCTCGTGCGTGCAAAAGTTTCTGTTTTTCAGCAAGATCAAATTAACTATCACCCAAGATGATCCTATAGGTTTTACTTGGCACAACCACTAATTAAAACATAAAACCACATATAACCAGAGGCTAGATGAATTATTTATTTATAAACAGGAACAAAAAGTAAATAACAAAAATAAAATTGGGTTGCCTCACAACAAGCGCTATCGTTTAACGCCCCTAGCTAGGCATAAAAGCAAGAATAGATCTAAGTATTGCCATCTTTGGTATTCAATTCATAGGTGGCTCTCATAATAGTTTTATAAGGTAATTTAATTTTCTTCCTAGGAAAGTGTTCCGTGCCTTTCCTTAATGGAAATTGGAATCTAATATTACCTTCTTTCATATCAATAGTTGCACCAATCGTTCTAAGGAAATGTCTACCAAGAATAATAGGACATGAAGGATTACAATCTATATCAAGAACAATAAAATAAACGGGCACATAATTCCTATTTGCAACAATAAGAACATTATTAATCCTTCCCATAGGTTTCTTAATGGTGTAATCCACAAGGTGCAAGTTTAAAGAGCAATCATCAAATATACGGAAACCTAACACATCACACAAAGTTTTTGGAATCGTGGAAACACTAGCACCCAAATCACACAAATCATAGCATTCATGATCTTTAATTTGAATTTTAATAGAAGGTTCCCACTCATCATAAAGTTTTCTAGGGATAGAAACTTCTAATTCAAGTTTTTCTTCATAAGATTGCATTAAAGCATCAACAATATGTATAGTAAAAGCTTTATTTTGACTGTAAGCATGAGGAGAATTTACCACGCATTGCAACAAGGAAATACAATCTATTAAGGAACAATTATCATAATTAAATTCCTTTAAATCCAAAATAGTGGGTTCATTGCTATATAAAGTTTTGGCCTCTTCAATCCCACTTTTACCAATTTTTGCATCAAGATCTAAAAACTCCGAATCATTGGGACACCTTTTAACTAAAGTTGACTCATCTCCAGTCCCATCATTATCAGGATTCATATTGCAAAACAAATATTTAATAGGGTACACATCAATCACTTTTAGATCTTCATCCCGATTATCGTGAAAACAAGAAGAACACGTTTTTACAAAGCAATCTTTCTTAGCACGCATCCTAGCGGTTCTTTCCTTGCAATCATCAATGGAAATTCTCATGGCTTTGAGGGACTCATTGAAATCATCAGTGGAATAGATCTAAGTTTCAAAGAGTCAACATCAAGAGAAATTCTATCCACATTCGTATCCAACTCATCAATCTTAGGCAATTTTTCTTCAAGCAAAGCATTGAAATTCTTCTGACAAATCATGAACTCCTTAACACTAATCCCAAAATCAGAGGGTAACTTATTAAAATTTCCATAAGAGTTGTTGTAGGAATTACCATAATTATTGCATGAATTACTAGGAAACGGTCTAGGATTAAAGTTTCCTCTATACGCATTGTTACCAAAATTATTCCTACCAACAAAATTCACATCCATAGATTCATTATTATTCTCAATCAAAGTAGACAAAGGCCTATCATTAGGATCAATAGGAGCACCCATATTAGAAAACAATTTCATAAGTTCATCCATCTTTCCACTCAAAACATTAATCTCTTCTATCGCATGAATCTTTTTACTAGTAGATCTTTCGGTGTGCCATTGAGAATAATTAACCATAATATTATTTAGGAGTTTAGTAGCTTCTCCTAAAGTGATTTACATAAAAGTGCCACCCGCGCCGAATCTAGAAGATTTCTAGAAGCAAAATACAATCCGGCATAAATTTTTTGTATGATCATCCATAAATTTAATCCATGTGTAGGGCAATTGTGAATCATTAATTTCATCCTCACAAGATTGTGCAACATGCTCATGATCAAGTTGCTTAAAATTCATAATATCGTTTCTAAGAGAGATGATCTTAGCAGGAGGAAAATACTTAGAGATAAAAGCATCTTTACACTTATTCCATTAATCAATACTATTTTTAGGCAAAGACGAACACCAAGTTTTAGCACGATCTCTAAGAAAATACGGAAATTATCCACGTCTTTCTTCTTTTGCATATCATACAAATCAACAAAGTTGTTTAGATGAGTAGCAGCATCTTCACTAGGAAGGCCAGAGAATTGATCTTTCATCACCAGATTCAACAAAGAAGCATTGATTTCACAAGATTCAGCATTGGTAAGAGGAGCAATCGGAGTGCTAAGGAAATCATTATTGTTGGTATTGGAAATCACACAATTTAGTATTATCTTGAGCCATCGTGACAAACAATCCAACGCACAAGCACACAAGAGGCAAGCGGAAAAGAGGCGAATGAGAAAACAAGGGCGAATAAAACGGCAAGGGTGAAGTGGGGGAGAGGAAAACAAGAGGCAAATGGCAAATAATGTAATGCAAGGGATAAGAGTTTGAGATGGGTACTTGGTATGCCTTGACTTGTGCGTAGACCTCCCCGACAAGAGTGCCAGAAATCCTTCTTGCTACCTCTTGAGCATGCGTTGGTTTTCCCTTGAAGAGGAAAGGGTGATGCAACAAAGTAGCATAAGTATTTCCCTCAGTTTTTGAGAACCAAGGTATCAAATCCCTCGTACCTGCACAAACAAATAAGAACCTTGCAACCAACGCGATAAAGGGGTTGTCAATCCCTTCACGGCCACTTTTAAAAGTGAGATCTGATAGAGATAATAAGTTTTTGATATTTTTATGATATAGATTGGAAAGTAAAGATTGCAAAATAAAATAGATCGGAAACTTATTTGATAGAAAATATACCCGGGGGCCATAGGTTTCACTAGTGGCTTCTCTCAAGATAGCATAAGTATTACGGTGGGTGAACAAATTACTGTCGAGCAATTGATAGAAAAGTGCTTAGTTATAAGAATATCTAGGAATGATCATGTATATAGGCATCACGTCCGCGACAAGTAGATCGAAACGATTCTGCATCTACTACTATTACTCCACACATCGACCGCTATCCAGCATGCATCTAGAGTATTAAGTTCAGAAGAACAAAGTAACGCATTAGGCAAGATGACATGATGTAGAGGGATAAACTCAAGCAATATGATATAAACCCCATCTTTTTATCCTCGATGGCAACAATACAATACGTACCTTGCTTCCCTTGCTGTCACTGGGAAAGGACACCACAAGATTGAACCCAAAGCTAAGAATTTCTCCCATTGAAAGAAAGATCAATCTAGTAGGCCAAACCAAACAGATAATTCGAAGAGACTTGCAAAGATAAAAAATCATACATAAAAGAATTTAGAGGAGATTCAAATATTGTTCATAGATAATCTTTATCATAAACCCACAATTCATTGGATCTCGACAAACACACCGCAATAAGAATTACATCGAATAGATCTCCAAGAAGATCGAGGAGAACTTTGTGTTGAGATCCAAAGAGTGAGAAGAAGCCATCTAGCTAATAACTATGGACTCGAAGGTCTGAGGTAAACTACTCACACTTCATCGGAGAGGCTATTGTCACACCCCTAGCTTCTGGCAATGCACTAGTACCAGTCTTTGGTGATGCATCATGTTTACTTTTACAGAAAGTTGAAATGGGGATTGACTAAGCCCTAGCACCAAATGAATTCAACTAGGGTCAAAATAAAACCTTTTTCATTGAACTCAAAATGTCCTCTAAAAATGTTCAACATTTCTGGTTTGAGGTGGAAGCATCTACCAAAAATGGTTTATATTTTTGCAGGACATATTTGGTCACTGAATTAAATCATATAGTATTTTCATTTGGGCATTTAAATGCTATTAACCATTTCAAATGCTCAAATAATCATAAACTAAAATGTTTACTGTTGGATATATTCTAAACAGTAGCCATGATTAGTTTCATGATTTTTGAAAGTGTTTGAGTATTTTTAATAAAGCCCTAAATTTATAGAATAATAGAAAACTGAGATGATTAGAAAAAGAGAGAGAGAGAAAGACCCGTACCTGGGCCACTTACCTGTAGCCGGCCCAGCTTCTGCTCGGCCCGTTACTGTGCAGCCCAGCTGCCAGTCATCTTCCTCCCCCTCGCCCCGAAGCAGCTGCGTGCTGGACGCACGCGCGCCGACGCCGGCCACCTCCTGCTTCGTCGTGGCAGCCCCCCCCCCCCGACTCCCTCGCGACGCCACGGAGACGCCTCGCCCCCTGCACCTCCCCTCTCTCCCCCTGGACCCCATTCCCTCCTCTGTTTCCCTCTCACGCACACCACCGAGCGGAGCTCGCCGCCATCGTCGCCGTACCCATGGCCACCCCTCGCCTCGCCGATGCCTCCAGAAGAACCGCCGCGCCTTCTTCTTCGTCTCCACCAACCCATGTGACGCCGGAAGCCTCGGAGCGCCGTCCCCGACGTCTTCTTCCTCCTCGGGCCACCGAGATCGCCGGCGACCTCCCGTCGTCACCAGCCCCTCCCCGAGCACACTGACCACCCCTGCGGACTCGACGTGAGCTCCTCTTCGTTTCCCCTCCGTATTTTCGTTCAATTTCGTGCCGTATCCATCGTCTCCGCCGAGCCCGAGAGCCCATTGCCGCCGGCCACGAGGTCGCCATGGCTAGAGCTCACGCGCGTCACGTCCAAGCACACCACCATGCTCAGCACCACGCCAGGATCCCAAAACCCTAGTCTATCGCTCCTGTGGCGCACCGTAGCCACCGCCCGCACCCACGCCCGAACTCCGGCGGCCACAACCGAGCTCGCCGCCGTCGATGTAGGTCGCCCCCGGCATAACTGACTACACCACTCGACGCGCTGGATCACCAGCTGCCCGTAGGTGGTCTCCTCCGTCCGTCTGGACGCTGGAGCGCGAAACCCGCAGCTCCTCCGCCGCGTTTGACCCCGCCGGCGGCTAAACGCCGGTGGGTTTGACCACTTGACCCCGACGGGACCCTCCCCTGTGTCCATGACAGGTGGGGCCGGCCTATTAAATAGGTTAGGATTAGTGTTAACTAAAATTAGTTAGACTAACAGACGCAGACAGTGGGCCCCGTAGCGGGTCAAAGCCCGAGTCAACGCGGGATTAGCCCCTGTGTCACTGACGTGTGGACCCCACACGTCAGGTTTGACCCGAGCCGGCCCCTGTTGACTTGCTGACGTCATGCCAACGTCATGCTGACGCAGTAATGTTTTCTGGATTTAATTTAATTCTGAAATTCCAGAAAATGAATATAAACTTCTAAAATTCATAGAAAATTAACCGTAACTCCAAATTAAATAATTTATATATGAAAAATTATCAGAAAAATTCAAGGAATCCATCTGTACCATTTTCATGCATGTTAGAACAACTTATAGCTGCTGTTTAGCACAAATCAAATAAAGGGCATTTAAATAATCACATATGGAGTTTGAATTTGAATTTTATATTCAAACCAACTTCATTTAATCTGTTGCTAGTTGCATTAGCCAAAACACATTCATTTTGCCATGTCATGATCATGCATCATATTGTGCATTGCATTGATTGTGTTCCCTTCTGTGTTGCCGGTATTTGTCCCCTCTCGATAGACGTGATACCGATGATGTGATCGTTGACACTGATGAAGACTCAATGTTATCTTCAGAAGTGCCAGGCAAGCAAAACCCCCTTGTTCATTCCGATAAAATCCCACTCTCTCGCTCCTGCTCTCTTTTACTGCATTAGGACAACATTGATTCATCTGTTACTTGCTGCGGTAGCTGAACCCCTTTATCCTCTGCATGACCTGTCATTCCACAGTAATTAGATGAAACCCACTAGCATGAGTAGGAGTTGTTTGAGCCCTATTGTGCCTACTCATTCATGTTTGTTTGTCATGCCTGCTACTGCTTAGAGTTGAGTCAGGTCTGATTCATCGGGGATGAATCAGAGGCGTGTGAACATGTCCTACTGTGTGTGAGCTAAGTGTGTGAACACGATTTGGTAAAGGTAGCGGTGAGAGGCCATGTAGGAGTGCATGGTGGGTTGTCTCATTGCAGCCGTCCTCAGGAACTGAGTTCTGTGTTTGTGATCCATGATTCAGCTACTACCATACATTGGGCCCTGAAATATGACCCCGCTCGACTTCTTATTCACCCTTGTCCTCTGTCCAGGAGTTGCAAGTAGTTTCTGGTGTTTGTAGTATGCTGGAGGCCGTGGACAGCGCTGACCGTAGGGGTGGGCTGTGATGCGGTAGGCACGTGGCCGGGTAAACCGGGCGCCCGTTTGGTGTCACGGAACCCTGTTCACATCGTTTGGGGCTGTGAGCGAAACTCCGGCCGGATCTCCTCATGGATGGAACCCGAATAGGCGATAAACCTGGACTAGAGACTTGAGTGTTTAGGTAGGTCGTGGTCTACACCCACGTCGGCTTTCGCTTGAAGTCTACCGAGCACATGTCGTGTGCAGACGCTAAGTGGTGGAAACGTGTATGAAGAAGTACACCCCTGCAGGGTTAACATCATCTATTCGAATAGCCGTGTCCGCGGAAAAGGACTTCTGGGTTGCTTATATCAGTTCATAGACAAGTGAAAGTGGATACTCTAAAATACGCAAGATAAGCGTGAGTGCTATGGATGGCGTTCTCGTAGGGGGACGGGAGCGGATCCATAGTGGTGTATTCCTATGGTGAATATGTGGACTCGTGTGCGCCACCTCAAAAGAGTTACATTGCAGTCGTAGTTTAGGATAGCCACCGAGTCAAAGCTGGCTTGCTGCAGTTAAACCCCACCATCCCTTTGTTGATAATGATGCATATGTAGTTAGTTCCGATGTAAGTCTTGCTGGGTACATTTGTACTCACGTTTGCCTATTTTATGTTTTTGCAGAGAGACTTCAGTCTCACTAGTAATTCCGCGTGGTCTTCGACGTTTAGCTTGATACCTCAGCTACGATCTTGTGCCTCGGCAGGATCTGATAGATAGTCAGGCTTCTCAGCCTTTTTCATTTATAGTTGTCTGTACTCAGACATGATAGCCTCCGCTTGTGCTTTGACTTGTATGCTCTGAGTGTTGGGTCATGAGACCCATGTTTGTAATATCTCGCTCCTCGGAGCCTATTGAATAGATTACTTGAGTCGTAGAGTCATTTTGTGATGCCATGTTGTATTGCACATATCGAGCATATTGTGTGTATGTTATTGAAATGCTTGGTATGTGTGGGATCTGACCATCTAGTTGTTTATCTTTAGTAGCCTCTCTTACGGGGAAATGTCTCCTAGTGTTTCCACCGAGCCATGGTAGCTTGCTACTGCTCCAGAACACTTAGGCTGGCCGGCATGTGTCCTTCTTCGTTCCTGTGTCTGTCCCTTCGGGGAAATGTCACGCGATGAATACCGGAGTCCTGTTAGCCCGCTACAGCCCGGTTCACCGGAGTCCTGCTAGCCCAGTGCTACAGCCTGGTTTCACTCGCTGATGACCGACACGTTCGATGCTGGGTCATGGATGCATGTCCCTGTAAGTCTGTGCCACTTTGGGTTTACGACTAGCCATGTCAGCCCGGGCTCCTTATCATATGGATGCTAGCGACACTGTCATATACGTGTGCCAAAAGGCGCAAACGGTCCCGGGCTAAGGTAAGGCGACACCCGTGGGAATACCGTGCGTGAGGCCGCAAAGTGATATGAGGTGTTACATGCTAGATCGATGTGGCATTGAGTCGGGGTCCTGACAGCTATGGTGTTGATGTAGAAGCCCTCCGTGATTGATTCCCCCTCCGGCGGAGCACCGGAAAAGGCCCCAAGATGGGATCTCATGGGTACAGAAGGTTGTGATGATGGAAATAGGGTTTCGTGGTTCTCCCGGATGTTTTCAGGGTATATGAGTATATATAGGCGAAAGAAGTCGGCCAGGGAGCCACGAGGGGCCCACGAGGGTGGGGGCGCGCCTCCCAGCCTCGTGGCTGCCTCATTGCTTTCTTGACGTCCACTCCAAGTCTCCTAGATTTTGTTTGTTCCAAAAACACTCTCCCGAAGGTTTCATTCCGTTTGGACTCCGTTTGATATTCCTTTTCTAGGAAACACTGAAATAGGCCAAAAAACCACCAATTTGGCTGGGCCTCCGGTTAATAGGTTAGTCCCAAAAATAATATAAAAGTGCATAGTAAGCCCATTAAACATCCAAAACAGATAATATAATAGCATGGAACAATCAAAAATTATAGATACGTTGGAGACGTATCAGACTACTAGAGAACAAGCCAGTATACTCAGTGCCCATGACCTTGCCATTTTACACCATGCACTGCACAGTGACCTCACCTATAACCTAGGGGCTATCATTGCACGTCGCCTGCATAATAATAGAACTAAGGGTAAAATTCATGGTGGTATATATGCTACTCGCTTAGCTAGATGCTTTAATATTTAGATATGCCCCCACGATTACTTGTTGCCTAGAGTTTATTTAGATCACCAGTCAATGGAGGACCACCACTTTATTAAGTGCCTCCTCATCACATTCATTATAACTTGATTTTTAGTGAGGATACCCATGATATTATTCCGTTGCCAGCACATGCTTTGTTTGACTCTTATGCTAGGAATGGATACACCACCCTACCAAAGGACATTGTTACCTACCGGAACGCACAAGCAACGATAGAGGAGGAGCCCCAGGAGTTGGACAGTGAAGTGCTACCGCCTCAGCATTTTCACATTGGATCGGATGGCTACTACGGATGGTGATTACCAAGCTAGGCAAAAGCCTAAGCTTGGGGGAGTATGTATTTCCGACCGACATTAAATTCATGTTCGCACATTTCATTCCAAGTTGTCGGTATTCATACTTTTTCTATGTATAATCCATGTTAGTTTTATTTTCATGCTTTCTTCTTGTGTGTTTGAAAAACTTTAAGAAAATCCAAAAATATTTCTCTCTTCTTTTCGGTTTTTTCCTTCTAGTTTAATTTAATGTAATATTGAAAGAAAACCCAAAGATATTTCTTATTTCTTCTTTTGCTTGTTGGGAGCTTTCCCGTGTAAATAGTTTCTCTCGTTTTTTTTCTTTCTTTAATTTGCTTTCTTCAAGAAAAAATGAAAAACTCCAAAAATATTTCAGTGTGTTTCTCTGAAATTCTTTTCTTCTGTTGAGTCAAAATGAGGAGAATACCACAATGAAAATGTTGAGTGGGTCTCATATGCATTATTGTGGATCTAACAAAGAGCCCATATTATTTTGTCTTCTCCTTTGAGTAAAATGTATGCATATTCCAGAATAGTCCACGACACTCTTGCATTATTATTATTTTCATATCATTTGGTCATGCAAGTGAAAGGCAATAATGACGATATTTGATGAAGTGACTATGGCAAGGAATAGCGGGTATGAACTGAACTTCTTTTTGTTTTGGTAAATATGTTTAACTGAGTATCCATGATCAAGCATATTATGATTAACCATGGTTGTGATGACAATTATAGATTATAGTTTCTGATGCCATGTTTAAGTGGCTAGAAGTGGATAATTATTTATCTTGGGTGTCAACATGCATTAAAATGATTGTGATGTAGTATGATGATTTGGTATCCTAGTTTGAATGTTTCAAGTGGGTTGACTTGGCACATTTTCACGCATGTAGTTGATTCAAGACCAACATAGCATCCATGATATTTATGTTCATGGTGTTTATATCCCACTAATGCTACTATTCAATGTTGATTATTTATAATGCATGATTACGACCGTTTTTGCTCTCTAGTTGGTCTCTTCTCAACCTATTTGCTAGCCTTCCCCTGTACTAAGCGGGAACACAGCTTGTGCATCCAAATCCTTAAACCAAAGTTGTTCCAAACGAGTCCACTATATCTACCTATATGTGGTATTACTCTACTATTCCAAGTAAATTTGCATGTGCCACCTCTAAAAATTCAAATGAACATCTATTTTGTGTGCCCGTACTACTCATGGAGTGACAGGGGGTGGTCAGTATCTTCCATGCTAAGAGGGTTATTCTCACGATGAGTGTTTATTCACTCGTCCTTGCTACAAGAGAGGGGTCGGTAACCGGGATGCCCAATCCCTTAATCAAATTGCAATAATAATAATAAAACAAACTCCCATGGACTGTTGTTGGTATGGAGGATACCCAAGGATTCGGGTAGCCATGGCTTGTGTTTGTAGGTGGAGGGGGGCTAAACTTTACTTTTTACCGCTTGGGAACCGCCGCTAGTTTGTTTAGCATGGAAGATGTTGAAAACTCTTGGTCATAACATTGACAGGAAAGGTATACCTCCCAAAATTATATTTATGTCCAATTTGAACTTCAAGCTCTAGCACCTCTGCAAATCACTACTTCCCTCTGTGAAAGGCATATCTATTTACTTTTATGTTGTTTTACATTTATTGTTGAGTCATCAGATTCTCCAACAAGCTCCTGTCCTGAGACTACTATTGTCATTCTCATGCATTGTGTATAGTTAATGTTGCGTGCATCATGACTGGATGTCTTCTACCATGAATTACAATGTTTAGTCGCTGCTTAAACTTTGGAGGTCCTCTGCGTTTATGTTTTGTGGTCATAGAAAGGGCTAGAGAGATACCATTATTGTTTATATCATGATTGTTTTGAAAAAGTGTTGGCATTTGAGATATTTTATTATTGCTCACTAGTTGATTACTCCATTGATACTAGTGAATATAATTTCTAAGAGTTATCATTTGCATGGTTAGTCATGATCTTTGCTCGAAACCTAGGTATTATTTAAGCATATATATGGAGACAAGAACAAAAGAGTTCGTAGAAGCTTTCTTTATCACTTTCAGTTTGTCAACTGAATTGCTTGAGGACAAGCAATGGATTAAGCTTGGGGGAGTTGATACATCTCTGTCGTATGTACTTTTCCTAATGCTTTTGCTCTTGTTTTGGACTCTAATTTGTATGATTTGAATGAAACTAACCCGGACTAATGTTGCTTTCAGCAGCACTACCATCGTGTTGTTTTTGTGCAGAAATAAAAGTTCTCATAATTGGATGAAACTTTTTGGAGAATTATTTTGGAATAAAAGAAAATTAATGGAGCAAAGACCCACTAGAGGGGGGCCCTACTTCCCACTAGGCACCAGGGCTCGCCACCCTGTCTGGCACTCCTTGGTGGATAGTGGGAACCACGAGGCACCGTTGACCCTGCTACATCTTGAACTTGCATTGGTTTTCCTCGAAGAGGAGAGGGTGATGCAGCAATATTAGCCTAAGTATTTCCCTCAGTTTTTGAGAACCAAGGTATCAATCCAGTAGGAGGCTCCTCAAAAGTCCCACGCACCTACACAAACAAACTGAGAACTCGCAACCAACGCGACAAAGGGGTTGTCAATCCCTTCACGGCCACTTGCGAAAGTGAGATCTAATAAAGATAGTATGATAAAATAGATATATTTTTGGTATTTTATAATATAGATGCAAAAGGTAAAGATGAAAATAAAAGTGGATTGAAAGCAAATATGATAAGAGATAGACCCGGGGGCCATAGGTTTCACTAGAGGCTTCTCTCAAGATAGCATAAGTATTATGGTGGGTGAACAAATTACTGTCGAGCAATTGATAGAAAAGCGCATAGTTATGAGATTATCTAGGCATGATCATGTATATAGGCATCACGTCCATAACAAGTAGACCGACTCCTGCCTGCATCTACTACTATTACTCCACACTTCGACCGACACCTGCCTGCATCTAGAGTATTAAGTTCATAAGAACAGAGTAACGCATTAAGCAAGATGACATGATGTAGAGGGATAAGCTCAAGCAATATGATATAAACCGCATCTTGTTATCCTCAATGGCAACAATACAATACGTGCCTTGCAACCCTTTCTGTCACTGGGTAAGGACACCACAAGATTGAACCCAAAGCTAAACACTTCTCCCATGGCAAGAAAGATCAATCTAGTAGGCCAAACCAAACTGCTAATTAGAAAAGACTTGCAAAGATAACTCAATCATACATAAAAGAATTCAGAGAAGATTCAAATATTATTCATAGATAAACTTGATCATAAACCCACAATTCATCGGATCTCGACAAACACACCGCAACAAGAGTTTACATCGAATAGATCTCCACAAGAGAGGGGGAGAACATTGTATTGAGATCCAAAAAGAGAGAAGAAGCCATCTAGCTAATAACTATGGACCTGTAGGTCTATGGTAAACTACTCACAACTCATCGTAGGGGCAAGGATGTTGATGTAGAAGCCCTTTGTGGTTGATTCCCCCTCTAGCAGGGTGTCGGTGAAGGCTCCAAGATGAGATCTCGCGGATACAGAAGGTTACGGTGGTGGAAATTGTGTTTTGTGGTGCCCCAGGATGTTTTCGGGGCACGTAGGTATATATAGGAGGAAGAAGTACGTCGGTGGCCGCCCGAGGGGCCCACGAGATAGGGGGGCGTGCCCTCCTATCTTGTGGGAGCCTCGGCTGCTTCTTGACTTGCACTCCAAGTCCTCTGGATCACGTTCGTTCCAAAAATCACGCTCCCAAAGGTTTCATTCCATTTGGACTCCGTTTGATATTCCTTTTCTTCGAAATACTGACATAGGCAAAAAAACAGCAATATGGGTTGGGCATCCGGTTTGTAGGTTAGTCCCAAAAATGATATAAATGTATAAAATAAAGCCCATAAACATCCAAAAGGAGTAATATAATAGTCAAAAATTATAGATACATTGGAGACGTATCAGACCCTAATCTGGATACTATAAATTCCTATTTCACGAGAAAAAATAGGGAGGAAGTTTCATCGCATTTTAAGATACGGAGCCGCCACCACCTCCTTTTCTTTATTGTGAGGCCATATCTGGAGTCCGTTCGGGGCTACAGAGAGGGGGATCTTCGATCTTCAACATCATCAACCGTCCTCCATCACCAATTCCATGATGCTCAACATCAGGAGTGAGTAATTCCTTCGTAGGCTTGCTGGATGGTGATGGGTTGGAAGAGATTCATCATGTAGTTGAGTTAGTTTTGCTAGGGCTTGATCCCTGGTATCCACTATGTTCTGGGATTGATGTTGATATGACTTTGCTATGCCTAATGCTTATCACTAGGGCCCGAGTGCCATAATTTTAGACTGAATCATTTATGTTTTCACCAATATATTTGTGTTCTTGATCCATCTTGCAAGTTATACGCACCTTCTATGTGTTATGATCCGCATACCCCAAGGTGACAATAATTGAGATTCTTTCCAGTGATTACCGTAGTTTGAGTAGTTCATGTATTCAATATGTGTTAATGCTTTGTTCCGGTTCTCTATTAAAAGGAGGCCTTAATATCCCTTAGTGTCCATATGGACCCCCTACAACGGGAGGGTAGGACAAAAGATGTCATGCAAGTTCTTTTCCATAAGCACGTATGACTATTTACGGAATACATGCCTACATTATACTCCCTCCGTTCCATTATATAAGGTGTATTTATTTCTCCAAAGTCAAAGGAGTGCAAGTTTCACCAAGTTTTCAGAAAAATATATCAATATTCACAATATGAAATTTATATCATTTGATCGATCATGAAAGGCCTTTTCATATTTTATCTATTAGGTATTGCAGATGTTTCTATTTTGTTCTATAATCTTGGTCAAACTTTCAAATGGTTGACTTGCATGGAAACCAATACACCTTATATTCGGGAACAGAGGGAGTATTGATGAATTGGAGCTAGTTCTGTGTCACCCTTGGTTATGACTGTTATATGATGAATATTATCCAACATTATCACCGATCCAATGCCTTCGGGCTTTTCACATATTGCTCCTGCTAAGTGACTATTGTTGCTGCTACGGTTACAATTGCTACAAAACTATCACTGCTACTATTGTTATTAGTACTATTGCTACCAAATAATCATACTACTATGCTACTGATCACTCTACTGCAGATATTTAGTATCCATGTGTGGTTGAATTGACAACTCAACTACTAATACTTACAAGTATTCTTTGGCTCCCCTTGTGTCGAATCAATAAATTTGGGTTGAATACTCTACCCTCGAAAACTATTGCGATCCCCTATACTTGCGGGTTATCAGTATGAGGCAAGATTCAAATGTATGAGTTTAGTTGCAAGTTTCAGGACTCTGGAGACTCGTTCATCCTTTTATGATGGAGAACCTATGCCATGGAAGACAAAGGACAAACCCATCACCATCACCGAAGAAAGATACTTGAGTAGACGGGTATGGGCACTCTCCTTGGCTTGTGTCAAGCTTGGGAAGGTGCCCCGGTATCGTATCACCATCACTTTTATTATCTTTACCTATTTTTAGGTCGATCCTTAGTTATTTCGTGATTTAGTTGAATAAAAGTTTAGTATGATCTATTTTCTGAGTACTAGTTTCATGATCTATCTATCTGTGTAGCCGAATTGAGTGTTATATAATAAAGAGTAGTTTGAGTTTTTTGCTTCTTTACTTTTATGTTTCAATCCTAGCAATGAAAATAATGAAAAAGATCATATGCTAATCTTATGGAAAGTAATGACATTACATAAGGAAAAGTATAAGTGGTAAAATTTATTGAAGGTTAACAAACATAGCATTGGTCAATGATGCAATTCATGAAAAAAATTAATAACAGAAGAGAAGATTCACATGCAAATACACTATCTTGGACAACATTCATGATTGTGAGCCCCCATTGAGTATTCTATGTCAAATTGTTGACGTTGGACAAGGAAGACAACATAATGAATTATGTTTGCTTAAATTCAGATAGAAGTTATATTGTCATATATCCTCCAACATGTGGTGCTTGCCCAAGATCTTTGCTAGCCAAAAATCTGCACCAAGTAGAGATATTACTTGTGCATCCAAAAACCTTAAACCCAGTTTCATGTCACCAGAGTCCACTATACCTACCTATGGATTGAATAAGATCCTTCAAGCATGTTGTCGTCTGTGCATAA
Source organism: Triticum aestivum (assembly GCF_018294505.1). Taxonomy (NCBI): domain Eukaryota; kingdom Viridiplantae; phylum Streptophyta; class Magnoliopsida; order Poales; family Poaceae; genus Triticum; species Triticum aestivum. The sequence goes on along the minus strand of NC_057804.1, from coordinate 164,180,653 downwards.
AGCAATAAAAATTGCTTCAAAATATGTAAGATCTTTTATTGTAAGGGAAAATAAGCTTTGTACGATCTTGTGATGGTAAAGAAATAAAAGCGACAGACTGCATAATAAAGGTTGCTATCACAAGGGGCAATATAAAGTGACGTTCCTTTGCATTAAGAGCTTACACATCCAAAAATAGAAAGCGCATGACAACCTCTGCTTCCCTCTAAGAAGGTCCTATCTTTTACTTTTATGTATTTACTTTTTATGCAAGACTCAATAGTATTCTCCTCTATTCCTTTTTGTTTTTCTCTTTTGTAAGCATCATGTGGTGGGGAAAGATCTAGGCATATACATCAAGCTGGATATGAGTGATCATGAGTTATTATTGTTGACATTACCCTTGAGGTGAACAAGTTGGGAGGCAAATTATAAGCCCCTACATTTTCTATGTGTCTGGCTGAAACTTTTTGCTCCATATATACATTATGAGTGTTACAATCATAGAAGACTAAATGATGGTTGAGTATGTGGACTTGCTAAAAAGCTCCTACATGAGACCCTTCATGAAAATATGATGAATTGGAATTGCATTGTTGATCGCAAACATAGTTTGTCAGTTTTCAAGAAAGTTTATGCCTTATACTTCATTGTTGTGATGAATTGTTACTGCTCATGAGAAGTTCTATGATAATGAATCTTGCTACTATAATAATCATCATGATGCTACTATGTCTGTATTTTGTTTTTATCGACACCTCTCTGTCTAAACATGTGGACATGATTATCGATATTGGCTTTCACTAGAGGAAAAGCAAGGTCTAAGTTTGGGGGAGTTGCTACGTCCATTTTGCATCATGTTTTCCTACTGTTATTTGATACGTAACGTATCTATATTTTTTGATTGTTCCATGCTATTATATTATCAATCTTGAATGTTTGATATGCACTATTATGCTATTTTATATCATTTTTGGTATGAACCTATTAACCTAGTGCCAAGTGCCAGTTGATGTTTTTTCCTTGCTTTTGTCTTTCCAAAAAATCAATACCAAACGGAACGAAACCTTTTGACGATTTTTCTTGGACCACAAGACACCCTAGAAGGTTTAGGAGGAGGCCAGAAGGGCCACGGAGCAGCCACAAGCTCGGAGGGTGCACCTTAGGGGGAGGGGCGCCCCCAAGCTTGTGGTCCCCTGGTGGCACTTCCAACCCTATTTTTTCTTCTATAAATACCAAAATATTCCCCGTAGACTAATGGGCAAACCAAAATACTTTTTCACTGCCGCAAGTTCCAAAACCACGACATCCCATCTGGAGGCCTTTGCCGGTACTCTGCCAAAGGAGGATTCAACAACGGAGGGGCTTTTACATCAACCTTGTTGCCTTCCGATGATGTGTGAGTAGTTTACCATATACCTACGGGTCCATAGCTAGTAGCTAGATGGCTTCTTCCCTCTCTTTGATCTTCAATACAATGGTCTCCTCGATGTTCTTCGAGATCTATTCGACGTAATCTTCTTTTGTGGTGCATTTGTTGAGATTTGATAAATTGTGGGTTGATGATCAGATTATCTATGAACATTATTTCAGTATTCTTTGAACTCTTTTATGCATGTTTAAGATAGCTTTGTATTTATCTCTAATATATTGATTTGGTTTGGCCAACTAGATTGATTTTTCTTGCAATGGGAGAGGTGCTTTGTATTGGGTTCAATCTTGCGGTGCTCAATCCCAGTGACAGAAAGGAACATGACACGTATTGTATTGTTGCCATTAAGGATAAAAAGATGGGGTTTGATCATATTGTTTGGATCTATTCCTCTACATCATCTCATCTTCCTTAAGGTGTTAATCCATTCTTGTTAACTTAATACACTAGATACATGCTGGATAGTGGTCGATGTGTGGAGTAATAGTAGTAGATGAAGGCAGGAGTCGGTCTACTTGTCATAGACATAATGCCTATATTCATGATCATTTCCTTAGATATCATCATAATTATTCACTTTTATATCAATTGCTCAACAGTAATTTGTTTACCCACCGTATGTGTTCTTTCAAGAGAGAAGCCACTAGTGAAAACTATGGCCCCCGGGTCTATTTTTATCATAATATTTTCAGATCTATTAAATCAAAAATACAAAAATACCATGCTACAATTTATTTACCTTTCTTTTATTTTGCACTTTTACTTATCTTTTATATCTATCACTTTCAGATCTCATCCTTGCAAGTAACCGTGAAGGGATTGACAACCCCTTTATCGCGTTGGGTGCAAGTATTTGTTTTTTTGTGTAGGTAAAACCATTGGTGACTTGTGTGTTCCTCCTATTGGATTGATACCTTGGTTCCCAATTGAGGGAAATACTTATCTCTACATTCCTGCATCACCCTTTCCTCTTCAAGGGAAAAACCAACGCAAGCTCAAGAAGTAGCATTATTTATAGTGTTTTTAATCAATATAACACTTTGTGGAGCAATTCTAATGCCTTTTCTCTCTTAATATGCATGATTTACATGAAGAGGGAGATTGCCGTCAGCTGGAATTCTGGACCTGAAAAAGCTATGTCAAAGATAACTATTCTGCACATCTCCAAATGAGCTGAAATTCACGGAGATTTATTTTGGAATAAATAAAAAATATTGGAGAAAAGAAGTACCAGATGGGGCCATCCTGGTACCCACGAGGCACCAGGGCGCACACTGGTGGCTTGTGGGGCCCCTGGCCAGCCTCTGGTGTCCATCGTGTGGTATATAAGCCCATTTGCCCTAGGAAAAATAAGTAGAAGACTTTCAGGATGGAGCGCTGCTGTCTCGAGGCAGAACTTGGGCAGGAGCACTTTTGCTCTCCGATGGAGTGATTCCGCCAGGGATACTTCCCTCCGGGAGGGGGAAATCAAAGCCATCGTCATCACCAACAACCCTCTCATCATGGGAGGACCAATCTTCATCAACATATTCACTAGCACCATCTCATCTAAAACTCTAGTTCATCTCTTGTATCCAATCTTTGTATCAAAACCTCATAGTGGTACCTGTGGGTTGCTAGTAGTGTTGATTACATCTTGTAGTTGGTGCTAGTTGGTTTATTTGGTGGAAGATTATATGTTCAGATCCATTATGCTATTCAATACCCCTTTGATCTTGGACATGAGTATGATGTGCGAGTAGTTACTTTTGTTCTTGAGGACATGGGAGAAGTCTTGTCACAAGTAATCATGTGAATTTGGTATTCGTTTGATATTTTCATGATATGTATGTTGATGATTCTCTTAGTGGTGTCATGTGAACGTCGACTACATGACACTTTACCATCTTTGGTCCTAAGGGAATGCATTGTGGAGTAGTAATTAGATGATGGGTTACTAGAGTGACAAAATCTTAAACCCTAGTTTATGCGCTATTCCGTAAGGGGCTGATTTGGATCCATATGTTTAATGCTAGGGTTAGATTTATCTTAATTCTTCTTTCATAGCCGCAGATGCTTGTGAGAGGGGTTAATCATAAGTGGGAGGCTTGTTCAAGTAAGAATATCACCCAAGCACCGATCCACCCACATATCAAATTATCAAAGTAGCGAATGCGAATGAAACAAACATGATGAAAGTGACTAGATGAAATTTGTGTGTGTACTCAAGAATGCTTATTATAAGAGACCGTTCCGGCCTGCCCTTTGCAACAAAAAGGATTAGGCTACCTTGCTACACCTTAGTTACTATTGTTACTTGTCACTTGTTACAAATTATCTTGCTATCAAACTACTTGTTACTGACAATTTTAGTGCTTGCAAAAAATACCTCGCTGAAAGCTGCTTGTCATTTCCTTCTGCTCCTTATTGGGTTCTACACTCGGACTACGATTGATCCCCTGTACTTGTGGGCCATCATTGACCATTGGTAGGCATTGGTATTTTCAGGCCTTTGCAATCTTGCATGTTGAATATCTTCAGGCAAACTTTGAGGTATTTCTCTTAAGAAATGAAGATGCCATTTTGTTATTGATAAATTTGAAGACCAAGGAAGGATTTAAATTCTCCCATCATACAAATTTGATATTCTTCACGCATCATATATGCAAATTCGTCACTAAGACGCTTGTTAGTGCAACCAAAAATAATATCATCAACATATATTTGGCATATGGACAGTTCGCCATCATAAGACTTTGTGAAAAGGGTAGGGTCAAGTGAACCAGGATTGAACCCTTTTTTCTTCAGGAATTCCTTCAGAGTGTCATACCAAGCTCGGGGGAGCTTTCTTGAGGCCATAAAGACCTTGTTCAGTCTGAAGACTTTGTCAGGATGCTTTGGATCCTCAAAACCTGGTGGTTGAGCAACATATACTTCTTCCTCAAGCTTACCATTGAGGAATGCACTTTTGACATCCATATGATACAAGAGAATATTGTGATGGTTAGCATATGCAAGCAATATAAGAATAGCTTCAAGCCTAGCAACAGGTGCAAAAGCTTCACCGAAATGAATACCCTCAACCTGTGTGTAGCCTTGTGCTACAAGACGGGTCTTATTCCTTACCACTTGACCATTTTCATCTTACTTGTTGCGGTAGATCCTGATGTCTACTATGCAACTTTATTCTTGTAGACTAGTGATGGGCCTCCAAGCGCAGAGTTTTGTAGGACAGTAGCAATTTCCCCTCAATTGGATGAATTAAGGTTTATCAATCTGTGGGAGGCGTAGGATGAAGATGGTTTCTCTCAACCAACCCTGCAACCAAATAACAAGGAGTCTCTTGTGTCCCCAACACACAAATACAATGGTAAATTGTATAGGTGCACTAGTTCGGCAAAGAGAAGGTGATACAAGTGTAGTAATGATAGTAGATATTGTTTTTTGTAATAGGAACAATAAAAAACAACAAGGTAGCAAGTAACAAAAGTGAGCACAAATGGTATTGCAATGATTAAAATGAGGCCTAGGGCCCGTACTTTCGCTAGTGCAATCTCTCAATAATGCTAATATAATTCGATCATATAACCATCCCTCGACGTGCGATGAAGAATCACTCCGAAGTTCTTATCTAGCAGAGAACATAAGATGAAATTGTTTGTAGGGTACTAAACAACCTCAAAGTTATCCTTTCCGATTGATCTATCCAAGAGTTCTTACTAAAATAACACCAAGTTATCCTTTCTGATCGATCTATCTAAGAGTCCATACTAAAATAACACCATATGATACACATCAACCAACTCTATTGTCACCCAGATACTCCAATGTCACCACGTGTATCCGTGAGTTGAATGTACGATATGCATCAAACAATTTCAGATTCATAACACTCAATCCAACAGAAAGAACCTCAAAGAGTTCCCAAGATTTCTACCGGAGAAACAAGGAGGAAAACGTGCATCAACCCCTATGCACAGATTAACCCAATGTCAGCTTGGGAATCCACAAGTTGAGTGTCAAGACATAGATCAAGTGCTCTCCAATCCATAAAAGTATTCAATCTGATAAAAACAAAATCTCAAAGGTAAAACTGAATTCATCACAACAAGATAGAGAGGGGAAAACACCATATGATCCAACCACATTAACAAAGCTCGCGATACATCAAGATCGTGCCAACTCAAGAACACAAGAGAGAGAGAGAGAGAGATTAAACACATAGCTACCGGTACAAACCCTCAGCCCCGAGGATGGATGTAGCGACGAGACCTCAAACGGTCAAGTCTCTATGCATCAGTGTCATCCTTGGATCCGTAATGCTGACACACATAGTACTCGAGGGGTTCATAACAGAGTTTCAATCACACACTTATTACATCGAATGTCTCAAAAGAGAACTTATTACAGTAATATGGCTTAAGGCCATCTAAATAAGATAACAACAGAAGACTTGGAAGATAAAGTGTGTCCATCAACTTCAACGGCATAGCTGAGTGAACGACAACGACCTAGCACACCTTACTCGCCGTCTGAAAAGTCTGCAACATGATATGTTGTAGCCCGAAATGGGTCAGCACATGGAATATGCTTGCAATGTAACACAAAAGAGCAATGAACAGAATAAATGATATCACTACATGCAAATGTGGCTGGTGGAAAGCTCTATGGTTAATGGTTTTGCATAAAGCCAGTTTTTCCCTACAACAAAGGAATAAATTTTATTTAACTATCATGGTGGTTGTTAAACATTGAGAAGGTTCCTCCAACTCAATCCCAATTAAACAATATCAATTAACCCAACAAAGTAATTTAGAGTGATGAGATCAACATGATAATCCAAGAACTAGATACTCAAGATGTCCATAACCGGGGACACGACTAACCATGATTAGTTTGTACACTCTGTAGAGGTTTGCGCACTTTTCCCCACAAGACTCGATCTCCTCCATTAGATTTCTCACACTACATGGTGTTTGAGAAATGGATGACAGAGACACAGTCTTTCAGAAACATTAACTCTTTACTCTGTATGGACAGTTACACCTACTTTCCCCTACATCTGCTAGACCACCACTGAAAGAGGTTATGCAACCTACTCAACTATGCTACAGCCCATAATAGCTTGTGGCTGCACACGGAAGATTCTAGCATGAAATATCTTATGATCCCTTTGAGCCTGGGTGGCGAACCGTAGGATGATCACACGGGTACTCAGGGATATCCTAGGATAACACTAGATTCTCCAGGTGCCCGCAACTAATCCACCTAGATGTGTATTAAAGTAGCCACCTTAATTTAACCATTAGTTAACAATTCTCACATGTGTCATGGATACACTCAACCAATCCACGTCTACCAGCATAGCATAGCAAATTGAGCATAACGTAGAAGTAACTCCCAAAGGTTTGACAATAAAAGGCAATAAGTTCTACCTCATCATCTACCTCCCAAAACCCACAAGCTATTCAAATCCTAACCATGCAATGTTTGAGGATTGGAACTAATGCTTAAAAACTGGGTAATAAAGGAATATGATCAAAGTGTTACTTGCCTTGCTGGCGATCTGCAAACCCTAGAGACTCGTAGTAGCACGCTCCGCACTCCGGGAATTCTGTCGCAAACAAACAATAGCATACATAAGCACTCCATCGTAGATGCACGTGTAAAACTCAAATAAGAAGACCCAAACAGAAAGTTCAACTGAAGAGCTTCGATTTGCACAAATAATCAACTCAAACGGAGCAACGAAACTCAAGATACGAATGAAACAAGATCCTGTAATAATCTGCACTAAAGTCAAATTTTATAGTACCAAAATCATGTTCAAGTTGGTTAACTAGAAAGAGGGCTTCGAGACGAAGATTTACGTGTTGTTTTCATCTAATTTGGAGAAACGAGTAAAAAGATATACTAGATTGAAGATCAGGGGCAGAATCGTGATAAAAAATAATCGTAGATAAATCCCTGGAAAATAAAACGAAACAGACATACTAACGAACGAATGTTCGCTGTCTGAACCTAACCGGCAAACAATGTTTGTTAAAATGAACGAACGGACGAACGTCCGCTAAATAAATAAACCGACGAAAAAACGAACCGATCTAATAAAAAGACGGATCTAGGGTTTTCAAAAAAACCAGTGGTTTTTACCCAAAAATACACGGCAGTCGACGGCGTCGGCGGGGCGTCGGAGGCGCATTGGCGGAGCGGGAGCAGCAGCACGGGGCGACGGCGGGCAGCGGTGGTGCGACTACGGCGGCGGGGCGATGTGGGGCAAGGGGGCGACGGCGGCGATATTTAACGGCGGGTGGGGTGGCGGCTCGCTTGGGGAGGGGGCTGGCCTCGGGAGGCATGCTCCTCCCGGACTCGGGCGGCGGTGGCATTGCTCGGGACTCTGGTCCAGAGCCGGAGCGGGAGGCGGTGGCACGCTGTGGGCCGGATGGGCCGCTGGCCCAGTTCGGTCCGCGGGCAGTTTTTTTAAATAATTTCGCCAGAACAAAAAAATCCTAATAAATTATAAAAAGAAATTCTAAAAATGCAAAGAAAAAATTTTCACCATCTAAATAAAATATTTAGAACAAAGTGAACATTTTTCTGGCGTAAAAATGCACTTTTCAAAAATGTATATTTTTCTAAATCAAATAAAATAGCAAAAAAATCCAAATAAAATAATTTATTTTTATTTTAACATTTTTCCTCAAATATTTCTTTTATTTCGGAGAAGTCATTTTATCTCCTCTCTTTTATTTTAATAACGAAATATTTTCAGAGAGAAAAATGATTAAAACCAAATGATCCTCTTTTCAAATTTGAGAAAATTCAAATATGAAAATAAACGAAATCCCCAACTCTCTCCGTGGGTCCTTGAGTTGCTTAGAATTTCTAGGATCAAACCAAAATGCAATTAAAATATGATATGCATATGATGACCTATGTATAACTGTCACATCCCTAGTTCTGACAATGCCTAGTGCATGCACTAGAGTGTTACATCATGTTTAAATTTCATTTAAACCTGAGATGGGGATTGACTAAGCCCTAGCACCAAATGAATTCAACTAGGGTCAAAATAAAACCTTTTTCATTGAACTCAAAATGTCCTCTAAAAATGTTCAACATTTCTGGTTTGAGGTGGAAGCATCTACCAAAAATGGTTTATATTTTTGCAGGACATATTTGGTCACTGAATTAAATCATATAGTATTTTCATTTGGGCATTTAAATGCTATTAAACATTTCAAATGCTCAAATAATCATAAACTAAAATGTTTACTGTTGGATATATTCTAAACAGTAGCCATGATTAGTTTCATGATTTTTGAAAGTGTCTGAGTATTTTTAATAAAGCCCTAAATTTACAGAATAATAGAAAACTGAGATAATTAGAAAAAGAGAGAGAGAGAAAGACCCGTACCTGGGCCACTTACCTGTAGCCGGCCCAGCTTCTGCGCGGCCCGTTACTGTGCAGCCCAGCTGCCAGTCATCTTCCTCCCCCTCGCCCCGAAGCAGCTGCGTGCTGGACGCACGCGCGCCGACGCCGGCCACCTCCTGCTTCGCCGTGGCAACGTCCCCGACCCCCTCTCACTTCTCCCTCGCTCTCTGGACCCCCCTCCCCCTCGCTCCTCTGTTTCCCCTCCCGCGACCGAGCGGAGCTCGCCGTCATCGTCGCCGTACCCATGGCCACCGGCCACCCCTAGCCTCGCCGATGCACCCAGGAGCTCCGCCTCGACCCCCTCTTCCTCCCCACCGATCCACAGCCCTCCGGAAGCCCTGCATCGCCGCCATCGCCGTCGTCTTCTACCTCGGACCCGCCGGCCATCTTCATCAAATTCGCCGGCTCCGGACCGTCCCCGACCTCGCCGAGCGTCCCCTCGTCATCGCCGTGAGTCACTGACCCTCTCCCCTAACTCAGCATGCTTCCCTCCGTGCCGTAGCGCCGTTCCCACGAGCACCGAAGCCACCGTCCGCCATTGCTGCTGCACGCATAGCCTCCGAGCTCCCCTGGCCTCACTGAGCTCCTCTTAGCGCTCCCCATGACTAGCAGGTGCTGCCCAGCCTCTCCATTTGCTCACTGATGCACCGTAGCGACGCGCCCGAGCACCACCGAACACCATCGCCGCCAAAGCTCGTCGCCGGCATGAGTTCCGGCGACCCCACGACCTCCCACTTGGTCCTCTGGATGCGCGGGAGCAAGGGCCATCCCCTGGTGCCCTCAGCGCGCCAAACTGACGCCCCTAGCTCGAATCCGAGCCGCGCCGACGTGCGGAATGGTCGCCGCCGGCGATACTCCGGCGACTGCCGACGTGGCACGCTTAATTAGCACTAATGACGCCCTAATCAACCCCCTAGGCCACTGACTGTGGGCCCCACCCCTGGTCAAACCTCAGTTAGCGCTGGGTTTGACCGGGATTAGCTCCTGTGTCACTGACGTGTGGCCCCCACACGTCAGGTTTGACCTGGGGTGCCCAGTTGACCCTGCTGACGTCACTGTGACGTGGGGCTGACGCAATAAGTATTTTCTGGATTTAATTTAATTCTGAAATTCCAGAAAATGCCTAAAACTTCTAAAAATCATAGAAAATTAACCGTAACTCCAAATTAAATAAATTATATATGAAAAATTATCAGAAAAATTCAAGGAATCCATCTGTACCACTTTCATGCATGTTAGAACAACTTATAGCTGCTGTTTAGCACAAATCAATTAAATGGCATTTGAATAATCACATATGGAGTTTGAATTTGAATTTTATATTCAAACCAACTTCATTTAATCTGTTGCTAGTTGCATTAGCTCAAAACACATTCATATTGCCATGTCATGAACATGCATCATATTGTGCATTGCATTGATTGTGTTCCTTTCTGTGTTGCCGGTAATTGTCCCCTCTCGATAGACGTGATACCGATGATGTGATCGTTGACACTGATGAAGACTCAATGTTATCTTCAGAAGTGCCAGGCAAGCAAAACCCCCCTTGTTCATTCCGATACAATCCTACTCTCTCGCTCCTGCTCTCTTTTAATGCATTAGGACAACACCGATTCAACTGTTACATGCTGCGGTAGTTGAACCCCTTTATCCTCTGCATGACCTGTCATTGCCACAGTAAATAGATGAAACCCACTAGCATGAGTAGGAGTTGTTTGAGCCCTGTTGTGCCTACTCATTCATGCTTGTTTGTCATGCCTGCTACTGCTTAGAGTCGAGTCAGGTCTGATTCATCCGGGATGAATCAGAGGTGTGTGAACATGTCCTACTGTGTGTGAGCTAAGTGTGTGAACACGATTTGGTAAAGGTAGCGGTGAGAGGCCATGTAGGAGTACATGGTGGGTTGTCTCATTGCAGCCGTCCTCAGGAACTGAGTTCTGTGTTTGTGATCCATGATTCAGCTACTACCACGCATTGGGCCCGAAACCAATGGACCCTCTCGGCTTCTTGTTCACCCTTGTCCTCTGTCCAGGAGTTGCAAGTAGTTTCTGGTGTTTGTAGTATGCTGGAGGCCGTGCGCAGCGCTGACCATAGGGGTGGGCTGTGATGCGGTAGGCACGTGGCCGGGTAAACCGGGCGCCCGTTTGGTGTCACGGAACCCTGTTCACATCGTTTGGGGCTGTGAGCGAAACTCCGGCCGGATCTCCTCATGGATGGAACCCGAATAGGCGATAAACCTGGACTAGAGACTTGAGTGTTTGGGCAGGCCGTGGCCGACACCCACGTTGGGCTTCCGCTTGAAGGTTGCCGAGTACATGTCGTGTAAACGGCGGTAAGTGGTGAGAGCGTGTGTGAAGAAGTACACCCCTGCAGGGTTAACATCATCTATTCGAATAGCCGTGTCCGCGGAAAAGGACTTCTGGGTTGCTTATATCAGTTCATAGACAAGTGAAAGTGGATACTCTAAAATACGCAAGATAAGCGTGAGTGCTATGGATGGCGTTCTCGTAGGGAGACGGGAGCGGATCCATAGTGGTGTATTGGTATGGTGAATATGTGGACTCGTGTGCGCCACCTCAAAAGAGTTACTCGCAGTCGTGGTTTAGGATAGCCACCGAGTCAAAGCTGGCTTGCTGCAGTTAAACCCCACCATCCCTTTGTTGATAATGATGCATATGTAGATAGTTCTGATGTAAGTCTTGCTGGGTACATTTGTACTCACGTTTGCCTATTTTATGTTTTTGCAGAGAGACTTCAGTCTCACTAGTAGTTCCGCGTGGACTTCGACGTTTAGCTTGTTACCTCAGCTACGATCTTGTGCCCTCGGCAGGATCTGGTAGATAGTCAGGCTTCTCAGCCTTTTTCATTTATAGATGTCTGTACTCAGACATGATAGCTTCCGCTTGTGCTTTGATTTGTATGCTCTGAATGTTGGGTCGTGAGACCCCTGTTTGTAATATCTCGCTCCTCGGAGCCTAATGAATAAATTACTTGAGTCATAGAGTCATGTTGTGATGCTATGCTGTATTTGCACATATCGAGCATATTGTGTGTATGTTATTGAAATGCTTGGTATGTGTGGGATCTGACCATCTAGTTGTTTATCTTTAGTAGCCTCTCTTACCGGGAAATGTCTCCTAGTGTTTCCACTGAGCCATGGTAGCTTGCTACTGCTCCGGAACACTTAGGCTGGCCGGCATGTGTCCTTCTTCGTTCCTGTGTCTGTCCCTTCGGGGAAATGTCACGCGATGAATACCGGAGTCCTGTTAGCCCGCTACAGCCCGGTTCACCGGAGTCCTGCTAGCCCAGTGCTACAGCCTGGATTCACTCGCTGATGACCGACACGTTCGATGCTGGGTCATGGATGCCTGTCCCTGTAAGTCTGTGCCACTTTGGGTTTACGACTAGCCATGTCAGCCCGGGCTCCTTATCATATGGATGCTAGCGACACTGTCATATACGTGTGCCAAAAGGCGCAAACGGTCCCGGGCAAAGGTAAGGCGACACCCGTGGGAATACCGTGCGTGAGGCCGCAAAGTGATATGAGGTGTTACATGCTAGATCGATGTGGCATTGAGTCGGGGTCCTGACAGCGTTGGTATCAGAGCTTGACTGCCTGTAGGATTACCAAGCCAAACTGGTCGAAGTTGAGTCTAGAAATTCTTTAGTTATATAAGGGAATTGATTGTGGGATGGAACGTAAGGCTCTTTTACTCCTTATACCTCATGGCCTTCTGATCTGAGTCATCTTATCTTTCCTACGGGGATTAAGAACTAGGCTATCTCTTCTTTCTATCAGGATCACGTGTTACTAATCAGTGGACTTATAAGATTGTTGGATTTAAGTCTCAGTTCAGTTCCTACTACTCCCGTATGTTAATTGTTGATCTCGAAACCTTGATATTGTGGTTCTGAGTGGTTATGCCACCATTTTTGTGAATGTCTCAAATCTCTTCTGAGCATTTACAGCCGTTATGCTGTCCGAGTCATCCCAGGTTTCTAAATAGTCTGAAGCATTTGCAAAATCCCTTCCTCCCGTTCCGATGTTCCTTTGGGCCAGATTAACCACACTAATCGGTGAGTTGACGTACTTTGTTACCTCGGCGTATATGTTGGAGATATTATTATGACCCTAGGTGTCTTAGGGGATCATCTAGTAATTTAGCTATGATTTGTGTTCCCAGTGTGATGATTCTGGCTTTTATTCTCGAAAGCATCCCGTGATGCTACTTAGTAATAGGTATTCTGTTCCTGGGTTCTTGAACCCGAGATTCACTCTACCTACTTCATGTTGATAGTAATTGCTAGCGCCTTTAGGATATTAGTAACCTTTGTGATAGTCCTTGAAGTCCGTGGTATCTTCTTCTTCCAAATACCATGAACTACTTATGGCAGAAGTTCCTCGTTGAACTGAAATATCACAACAGGATTATTCTTGAGGAGTTCTCCATTCATAAATCGTGACTCTGCCAGTTCTACCTTTCTGCATGGGTTATCCGGAAGAAATATGTTGAACTTGGTTCGACATACTAATCTATGCATCCACAACTCAGAAAATTATATGTTCCTTTGAGTTGTTCTCTTTAGTTGCATTCTGACCCTCGTCTATCAATTGATAGTCAAGAGTATGCGTGCGTTCGTTTATCGATGCCTATTACTCTTGTGGTCCGTCAAGCCATTCTATCGCAGAATGACTAGGAGAAACAAACTCCAGTACCTCTTCCATATCTAGGATTGGGTCAAAGCAATTGTGCTCCGCAGATCAAATGCCAGCCCAGCTTTTGGTTCTGTTCTACCTTGGAGTATTACCCCCTTTATGTCAGAATTGTCATGAGAACTGCACCAACTCTCATGAATTTTGACGTAGTGATACTTCTCACCATCATTACTCATTCCTCGGTTCCGTGTGGTTATAACCGGAATGTCGACAAGTGAATCGTGATGTGTGAAATCAATACGCCTAGCAACCTCGTTGCTGGGTAGTTAAAGGACAATAATTTCATTCTTAGCGTGTTGGTTTTGAATCATCATTCTAAGGTTGATCATGCTACCTAGTCCATTCTCCTGGTTCACTCCTCGATCGATGAGTTAGGATTATTTCAAATCCTTGCTCTATTGATCATATCGTCTTGCCCTGAAAAGCAAGATTGTTCTCGAGCTTAGTAACATACCGGTGGTTCGTGATTTTCTGAATATCTTCTCAGAAGTATTACCAGGTTGTCACCTGACCGCTATGTTGAGTTCGTGATCAAGTTGGTTTATTCCTGTAAACCACCCCTTCTCCAAGAATCCGTGTTGGATACCCTGAGCTAGTTGGATAAGCTAAACAACAACTTGGAGAGTTGGAAGATAAAAGCTTGTCCGACTTAGTTCATGTTAAGGGATATCTTTTTGTGTGTGTGTGTGTTGAAGAAAGATGATATCTTCATCAATTGGTCCTTGTGAACAATTGTTGGATCTATTATCTTACCCAAACCTTTGATTGAGTATGGGCTATCATCCAATCAGACCAGAACCAACGATATTCGTAATGTTGTCTTACTCGTGGTTGATCCCTCGAGCATACACCATTATATCTTTTGGGTCTGACCAATGCTATCACTTGTTCACTTAACTATGGAATTCCTTTTAAAAGGAAACCCAGATGAATTGTTGTTGTGCCCATTGACAACATCCTTGTCTTCTTCATAATTTTGCTGAACATTAAGCTAGTGTTGGAAACTTTTGAAAGCATTTGTTCATGCTAGCTCATGAAGCATATGTTCGGATGTAAGAAGTGACTTCCTCTAGTTCATGTGCATTTGATGCAAGTTGCCGCCGTGGACTCGAGAAAGTCAATGTTGCTTCCTCTGGAATCATCGCAAGTCAGTCATGCACACGTGCGAAGTATTCTGTGGTCTGGAGACTTGCAACCTTCATTCCATATGTGTATCCTAGCACACCAAGCCACTGACTGATTTGTTCAAGGAGAAGGAGTATCTTCATAAGAGCTAATCCGGACTTATGAAAGAACTTCGATATCCTCGCTGATGGTTCCCAACCAGAACTCGGTAGTGTTTTATTGTAAGACTACCATGTGGGCATGCTTGTCTGGGACAACGTGTTCACATGTTTGTAGCAGAACCAGCTCATGTTTTGGAGCTTGCTATCGTAGTTCATCTTCCGAGAATCCCGCAACGTCATCTCGTCGATTTGTGTTGCAAACTTTCATTTTTCTTCCTAGACTCGATGGGTCTGGAATATTCTGACACCAACCAGATCTGAATCTCAGGCAGATATGATGGTTGGAACATTTCCCCAAGAACTATAATATTGGTTCCTCGATAACTGGTAAAGTGGATGTCGTGGCCAGCACCACCCAGCCGAAAGACCTATTATTGTAGTATCTTGATTGAAGAAGTTGGCCACCTCCCCATAAGGATTTCGTAGGATTTACCTCCCTAGTTGTTCCTTATGGATTCTTGTGCTCCCGAAGTCCGACCTTTACTTGATGTTCTAGATATCAAACCATATCTATGAATGGGTTACACTAGCACATCAAGAAGAACATTAGAAGCGGAGTGCTAAATGTCTCTCGGTCGATCATCCAGATTTTATTTCCTTGGCCTCGCTAAGATGAAATCTGAGAAGTGTTATCCTCCTTTGCATCTGCATCCTCCATCACCATTCATCATGGTAGTAAGTTGTGTTACCGGACCCTTGACACGGATGTTGGTAAAACCTTGATGAATGTGGAAATGCTCAAGTTCTTGAGAGCATGCACAAGCGCTATGTGTTATCATCGGCACTAACTGGGTTTGCTCTCAGTTTCCTAGGCAATGCTAGGACCTTTTCAACCAGTGAATTAACTCTTTAGTGTTGGGTTCTTCCACAGTTACCAGAATCATTCCCAGCATTTGCATTTTGTTCCCAGCTTGCACCGTCAATGTGCCATTCTACCACGGGTCTCTTCCATCTCCGGTGATAAGGAAATTCATCCATTACGTTGTCTTCAACAAGGTAATCCACATCATCCAAGTCCGAGTATGCCATTCTACCGACCCCCTCCAAACGATCGTTGTGAACTGCCTTAGGCTGGTATGAAGAGTTTCAATGATCTCTGAATCAAAAGTAATTCTTTTTGCCACTTAAGGTAATAATCTACGAATCACCCTCCTCCAGGATGTTTCGTCGTGGTATCATGGCAACTTAACTCCTCGCTACGTGGACAATCGTTTACCACCCTCTTAAGTGTGGAATTGTTGTCTACCTAGTGAACCTCATCACTTGCTCCACTCCATCCCTCCAGAGGTATGCTTCGTCTCTCAGCTCGAGAGATGTTGCTATGTCATTCCGGGAGTTAATCCTGAGTGGTTCGATCTTCGAAAGATCAGTCCTTCTAGAGTCTCCTTCTTCCCTCCATGTCATGTTGACAGGATTTCTCAGAGCAAGACTTCAAGACAATGATGGTGACTGAATCAACGTTCAACTGAAGTGCACCCTGGATCGTGAAGATTATACTAGTTGCGTTTACCTTTCACCTTACCCTACGCTTGAATCTCGAGACAAGATTCTTGTTTAGTGGGGGTGAGTTGTCACATCCCTAGTTCTGACAATGCCTAGTGCATGCACTAGAGTGTTACATCATGTTTAAATTTCATTTAAACCTGAGATGGGGATTGACTAAGCCCTAGCACCAAATGAATTCAACTAGGGTCAAAATAAAACCTTTTTCATTGAACTCAAAATGTCCTCTAAAAATGTTCAACATTTCTGGTTTGAGGTGGAAGCATCTACCAAAAATGGTTTATATTTTTGCAGGACATATTTGGTCACTGAATTAAATCATATAGTATTTTCATTTGGGCATTTAAATGCTATTAAACATTTCAAATGCCCAAATAATCATAAACTAAAATGTTTACTGTTGGATATATTCTAAACAGTAGCCATGATTAGTTTCATGATTTTTGAAAGTGTCTGAGTATTTTTAATAAAGCCCTAAATTTACAGAATAATAGAAAACTGAGATAATTAGAAAAAGAGAGAGAGAGAAAGACCCGTACCTGGGCCACTTACCTGTAGCCGGCCCAGCTTCTGCGCGGCCCGTTACTGTGCAGCCCAGCTGCCAGTCATCTTCCTCCCCCTCGCCCCGAAGCAGCTGCGTGCTGGACGCACGCGCGCCGACGCCGGCCACCTCCTGCTTCCGGCCCCCGATCCGGCCAGACGTCCCCGACCCCCTCTCACTTCTCCCTCGCTCTCTGGACCTCCCTCCCCCTCGCTCCTCTGTTCCCCTCCCGCGACCGAGCGGAGCTCGCCGTCATCGTCGCCGTACCCATGGCCACCGGCCACCCCTAGCCTCGCCGATGCACCCAGGAGCTCCGCCTCGACCCCCTCTTCCTCCCCACCGATCCACAGCCCTCCGGAAGCCCTGCATCGCCGCCATCGCCGTCGTCTTCTACCTCGGACCCGCCGGCCATCTTCGTCAAATTCGCCGGCTCCGGACCGTCCCCGACCTCGCCGAGCGTCCCCTCGTCATCGCCGTGAGTCACTGACCCTCTCCCCTAACTCAGCATGCTTCCCTCCGTGCCGTAGCGCCGTTCCCACGAGCACCGAAGCCACCGTCCGCCATTGCTGCTGCACGCATAGCCTCCGAGCTCCCCTGGCCTCACTGAGCTGCTCTTAGCGCTCCCCATGACTAGCAGGTGCTGCCCAGCCTCTCCATTTGCTCACTGATGCACCGTAGCGACGCGCCCGAGCACCACCGAACACCATCGCCGCCAAAGCTCGTCGCCGGCATGAGTTCCGGCGACCCCACGACCTCCCACTCGGTCCTCTGGATGCGCGGGAGCAAGGGCCATCCCCTGGTGCCCTCAGCGCGCCAAACTGACGCCCCTAGCTCGAATCCGAGCCGCGCCGCCGTGCGGAATGGTCGCCGCCGGCGATACTCCGGCGACTGCCGACGTGGCACGCTTAATTAGCACTAATGACGCCCTAATCAACCCCCTAGGCCACTGACTGTGGGCCCCACCCCTGGTCAAACCTCAGTTAGCGCTGGGTTTGACCGGGATTAGCTCCTGTGTCACTGACGTGTGGCCCCCACACGTCAGGTTTGACCTGGGGCGCCCAGTTGACCCTGCTGACGTCACTGTGACGTGGGGCTGACGCAATAAGTATTTTCTGGATTTAATTTAATTCTGAAATTCCAGAAAATGCCTAAAACTTCAATAAATCATAGAAAATTAACCGTAACTCCAAATTAAATAAATTATATATGAAAAATTATCAGAAAAATTCAAGGAATCCATCTGTACCATTTTCATGCATGTTAGAACAACTTATAGCTGCTGTTTAGCACAAATCAATTAAAGGGCATTTGAATTAATCACATATGGAGTTTGAATTTGAATTTTATATTCAAACCAACTTCATTTAATCTGTTGCTAGTTGCATTAGCTCAAAACACATTCATATTGCCATGTCATGAACATGCATCATATTGTGCATTGCATTGATTGTGTTCCTTTCTGTGTTGCCGGTATTTGTCCCCTCTCGATAGACGCGATACCGATGATGTGATCGTTGACACTGATGAAGACTCAATGTTATCTTCAGAAGTGCCAGGCAAGCAAAACCCCCTTGTTCATTCCGATACAATCCTACTCTCTCGCTCCTGCTCTCTTTTAATGCATTAGGACAACACCGATTCAACTGTTACATGCTGCGGTAGTTGAACCCCTTTATCCTCTGCATGGCCTGTCATTGCCACAGTAAATAGATGAAACCCACTAGCATGAGTAGGAGTTGTTTGAGCCCTGTTGTGCCTACTCATTCATGCTTGTTTGTCATGCCTGCTACTGCTTAGAGTCGAGTCAGGTCTGATTCATCCGTGATGAATCAGAGGTGTGTGAACATGTCCTACTGTGTGTGAGCTAAGTGTGTGAATACGATTTGGTAAAGGTAGCGGTGAGAGGCCATGTAGGAGTACATGGTGGGTTGTCTCATTGCAGCCGTCCTCAGGAACTGAGTTCTGTGTTTGTGATCCATGATTCAGCTACTACCACGCATTGGGCCCGAAACCAATGGACCCTCTCGGCTTCTTGATCACCCTTGTCCTCTGTCCAGGAGTTGCAAGTAGTTTCTGGTGTTTGTAGTATGCTGGAGGCCGTGCGCAGCACTGACCGTAGGGGTGGGTTGTGATGCGGTAGGCACGTGGCCGGGTAAACCGGGCGCCCGTTTGGTGTCACGGAACCTTGTTCACATCGTTTGGGGCTGTGAGCGAAACTCCGGCCGGATCTCCTCATGGATGGAACCCGAATAGGCAATAAACCTGGACTAGAGACTTGAGTGTTTGGGCAGGCCGTGGCCGACACCCACGTTGGGCTTCCGCTTGAAGGTTGCCGAGTACATGTCGTGTAAACGGCGGTAAGTGGTGAGAGCGTGTGTGAAGAAGTACACCCCTGCAGGGATACTCTAAAATACGCAAGATAAGCGTGAGTGCTATGGATGGTGTTCTCGTAGGGAGACGGGAGCGGATCCATAGTGGTGTATTGGTTGGTGAATATGTGGACTCGTGTGCGCCACCTCAAAAGAGTTACTCGCAGTCGTGGTTTAGGATAGCCACCGAGTCAAAGCTAGCTTGCTGCAGTTAAACCCCACCATCCCTTTGTTGATAATGATGCATATGTAGATAGTTCTGATGTAAGTCTTGCTGGGTACATTTGTACTCGCGTTTGCCTATTTTATGTTTTTGCAGAGAGACTTCAGTCTCACTAGTAATTCCGCGTGGTCTTCGACGTTTAGCTTGTTACCTCAGCTACGATCTTGTGCCCTCGGCAGGATCTGGTAGATAGTCAGACTTCTCAGCCTTTTTCATTTATAGATGTCTGTACTCAGACATGATAGCTTCCGCTTGTGCTTTGATTTGTATGCTCTGAATGTTGGGTCGTGAGACCCCTGTTTGTAATATCTCGCTCCTCGGAGCCTAATGAATAAATTACTTGAGTCATAGAGTCATGTTGTGATGCTATGCTGTATTTGCACATATCGAGCATATTGTGTGTATGTTATTGAAATGCTTGGTATGTGTGGGATCTGACCATCTAGTTGTTTATCTTTAGTAGCCTCTCTTACCGGGAAATGTCTCCTAGTGTTTCACTGAGCCATGGTAGCTTGCTACTGCTCCGGAACACTTAGGCTGGCCGGCATGTGTCCTTCTTCGTTCCTGTGTCTGTCCCTTCGGGGAAATGTCATGCGATGAATACCGGAGTCCTGTTAGCCCGCTACAGCCCGGTTCACCGGAGTCCTGCTAGCCCAGTGCTACAGCCTGGATTCACTCGCTGATGACCGACACGTTCGATGCTGGGTCATGGATGCCTGTCCCTGTAAGTCTGTGCCACTTTGGGTTTACGACTAGCCATGTCAGCCCGGGCTCCTTATCATATGGATGCTAGCGACACTGTCATATACGTGTGCCAAAAGGCGCAAACGGTCCCGGGCAAAGGTAAGGCGACACCCGTGGGAATACCGTGCGGGAGGCCGCAAAGTGATATGAGGTGTTACATGCTAGATCGATGTGGCATTGAGTCGGGGTCCTGACAATAACATTCCAAATTGAACATTTGGGATGTTACAAACCTACCCCCCTTAAGATGAATCTCACCCTCGAGATTCGGGTTGGCTAGAAAATAGGTGCGGGTGGTCCTTCCGTAGATCTTCCTCTCGTTCCCAGGTGGCTTCATCCTTGGAATGGTGGCTCCACTGAACTTTGCAAAACTTGATAACCTTGCTGCGTGTGACTCGTGCAAACTTGAGAATCTTCACTGGTTTCTCTCAGCTGAATCACTTCCAGTGGCACTATATCTCTCAGAGGAATATCGGCTGTCTATGCGTGGCACTTCTTCAACTGGGAAACATGAAACACATTGTGAACTCCTGACAATCCTTCTGGCAATTCTAGTTTGTAAGCAACTTCTCCCATACGTTCCAAAACTTTGTATGGTCCCACAAAACATGGTGCTTGTGACGCCCCCGATTCAATCGTACACTAATCATGCACGCAAATGTGTACGATCAAGATCAGGGACTCACGGGAAGATATCACAACACAACTCTAAAACATAAATAAGTCATACAAGCATCATAATACAAGCCAGGGACCTCGAGGGCTCGAATACAAGTGCTCGATCATAGACGAGTCAGCGGCAGCAATAATATCTGAGTACAGACATAAGTTAAACAAGTTTGCCTTAAGAAGGCTAGCACAAACTGGGATACAGATCGAAAGAGGCGCAGGCCTCCTGCCTGGGATCCTCCTAAACTATTCCTGGTCGTCGTCATCGGCCTGCACGTAGTAGTAGGCACCTCCAGTGTAGTAGGAGTCGTCGTCGACGGTGGCGTCTGGCTCCTGGGCTCCAGCATCTGGTTGCAACAACCAGGTAGAAGGGAAAGGGGAAAAGAGGGAGAAAAGCAACCGCGAGTACTCATCCAAAGTACTCGCAAGCAAGGAGCTACACTACATATGCATGCGTATATGTGTAAAGGGCCATATCGGTGGACTGAACTGCAGAATGCCAGAATAAGAGGGAGATAGCTAATCCTGTCGAAGACTACGCTTCTGGCAGCCTCCGTCTTGCAGCATGTAGAAGAGAGTAGACTGAAGTCCTCCAAGTAGCATCTCCAAGTAGCATAGCATAGCATAATTCTACCCGGCGATCCTCCCCTCGTCGCCCTATGGCAAAGCGATCACCGGGTTGTCTGTGGAACTTGGAAGGGTGTGTTTTATTAATTATCCGGTTCTAGTTGTCATCAGGTCAAGGTACAACTCCAAGTCGTCCTGTTACCGAAGATCACGGCTATTCGAATAGAATAACTTCCCTGCAGGGGTGCACCACATAACCCAACACGCTCGATCCCATTTGGCCGGACACACTTTCCTGGGTCATGCCCGGCCTCGGAAGATCAACACGTCGCAGCCCCACCTAGGCACAACAGAGAGGTCAGCCCGCCGGTCTAAATCCTATGCGCGCAGGGGTCTGGGCCCATCGCCCATTGCACACCTGCACATTGCGAGGGCGGCCAGAAGCAGAACTAGCCCCCTTAATACAAGAGCAGGCTTACATTCCAATCCGGCGCGTGCCGCTCCGTCGCTGACGTCAAGAAGGCTTCGGCTGATACCACGACGCCGGGATACCCATAACTACTCCCGAGTAGATGGTTAGTGCGTATAGACCAAATGGCCAGACTCAGATCAAATACCCAGATCTCGTTAAAAGTATTAAGTATCCGCGAACGCCGACCAGGGCCAGGCCCACCTGTCTCCTAGGTGGTCTCAACCTGCCCTGTCACTCCACCACAAAGTAACAGTCGGGGGCCGTCGGGAACCCAGGCCCACCTCTACCGGGATGGGGCCACCTGTCCTTTCAGCCCCCTCATCAGAATCACTTGCGGGTACTCATCGAGCTGACCCGACTTTAGTCCCCATCTGTATAGTATGTATGTATGTATAGTATATACCCGTGATCACCTCCCGAGTGATCACGGCCCAATAGTATAGCAAGGCAGACTGACATGAATGTAGGGCCAATGATGATAAACTAGCATCCTATACTAAGTATTTAGGATTGCAGGTAAGGTATCAACAGATGTAGCAACAATGTCAGGCTATGCATTAGAATAGGATTAATTGGAAAGCAGTAACATGCTACACTACTCTAATGCAAGCAGTATAGAGGAGAATAGGCGATATCTGGTGATCAAGGGGGGGGGGGCTTGCCTGGTTGCTCAGACAAGGAGGGGTCGTCGGTGACATAGTCGACCACAGGGGCATCAGCAGCGGTCTCGGAGTCTACCGGAAAGGAGTAACGGAGGGGGAACACAATAAATACCAGAGCAATCAAATGTAACACAAAGCAAGACGCGGCAATATGTTTTGCTAGGGGTGACCTAACGTAGGGATAGGCGATACCGGTGAAGGGGGAAACATCCGAGAAAGTATCCCCGGTGTTCCGTGTTTTCGGGCAAAGGAGCCGGAGGGGGAAAGTTGCGAGTTTGATATGTTAGGAGTGTGTGGCGGAGGAATGGGCTGCACATTCGGGTTCGTCTCGTCATTCTGAGCAACTTTCATGTACAAAGTTTTTCCATCGGAGCTACGGTTTATTTTATATTATTTTTAAAAGATTTAATCATTTTTAGAATTTATTTAATTACTCTAAATCAACATTATCCAGAATAGTGTATGATGACGTCATCATGATGTCAGCAAGACGTTAGCAATGAACAAGGCGTTGACTCGGTCGAACTGACGTGTGGGGGCCGCATGTCATTGATTGAACAGGCTAATCAGAGTTTAATTAAGTTAACTAGTGATTAGATTAATTTAATCAGGATTAATTAAGTTAATTAATTCTTTAATTAATTAATATTTTAATTAATATTATTTATTTATTATTTTCCTTTTCTTTTTCTGTTAAAACATTATGTGGGCTGGGCCCCTCGGGTCAGTGGCACAGAGGCCACAGCGGGTCGGGCCGACGGGCACCTAGAGCGGGTGGTGGGCACCCGCCCAGGTCGACGGCGGGGAAATGGCAATGGGTGCCGGCGGCCACAACGACGAGCGGCAGCTGCCGCGCA
The DNA here is from genome assembly GCF_018294505.1 of Triticum aestivum. Taxonomy (NCBI): domain Eukaryota; kingdom Viridiplantae; phylum Streptophyta; class Magnoliopsida; order Poales; family Poaceae; genus Triticum; species Triticum aestivum. The sequence continues at coordinate 164,157,218 of NC_057804.1, read as the reverse complement.
GGGGGCCGGGGCTGCGCGCCGATGCGGCACAGCAACAGGACCGACGCGGGATGGAAAGGGGCGGCGGTTCAGGGAGCCAACGAGCGGCCATTGGGGGCGTGAGGCGTACAAGGCCGTAGGTGCCTGATGGGCGCGAGCGCAGGGCACAGCGGGGGATGGTTGGCCGTTTGTGGCCGTGGACGGGGTCGTAGGGTGGCGCGCGTACAGCGCGGCCACGAAGGGGGGTCAGGGGCGGAGCGTCTCATGCTAGCACGCGGGGATGAACGGGAGGCGGCGCTGGACAGAGAGGGAAGAGAGGGAAGGCGGGGCTCACATTCGAGTAGAGACCAGGGGGCGGCGAGGCTCGAGGGAGCCGTTGTGGAGGAGGACGGGGACGACGGCGACATAGAGGAGGAGGTACGGCGAGGAAGCGGGATCCGGCAGTCGACGGCGTCGAGGTAGTGAGGTCGGGGCCGAGTCGGCGACGGAGAGGAGGGGCGCGGAGAAGTCCGAGCGGGGCGGCGTCGGCTGCGGCTTGCATCGGGCGTGGGCGACGCCGGAGATGACGAGCGGTGTCGGGGAACACCGACGGCGAGGCGAGCAGCGGGGCACCAGGGTTGGAGCCCGATCTGGATCGAGGGGGACTGAGGGAGGAGAGGGGATCGTGCGCCAGGGGCGATGGGGACGAGGGCAAGGTCGCCTCGATCCCGATCCAGATGAGTGAGAGAAGGGGATCATGGGAAGGAGTGGAGAGTGGGATCGGGATAGGGTTTCGGGGTGGCTCACGGGGTTATAGGGAGCGGCTGGGCCGGGGTGGGCCGGCCCGTTTGAGCGGTTGAGGCCAGCTGGGCCACTTGGCCCAGCGGGAGGGGGGTCCTGTTTTTTTTCCTTTTGTATTTGTTTTGTCTTCTGTTTTTATTCTTTTATTTATTTTTTTGTTACCTTTAGTTTCACTTTTATTTTAGATTTATGACTTATAAAAGTAGTTCCTAATTTGGTCTAAATAATTATACTATGGCCACCTAAGTTTGGGCAACTAGATAGAATAGTTTAATAATTTATTAATTGTAAAAAGCATTTGATTAATTGTTTTGCTACTATTTTATTTACTTTAGGAATCAAACACTTTCAAAGAGGTTGGTTTCTTCACCAATATTACTTATGCATTATTTGGCTCTCTCCAAACATTTTAGTTTTAAGATTGGAAAACTTTTATTATTTGTTTGATTTTGAATTTGGATTTGAATCGATTTCGAACTAACGCGAGGTTAGTAACCGAAATGGAGGTGACGTGGCATTGTTAGTAGAGGGTTACTGTAGCTTGATTATCCGGGCGTCACAATTCTCCTCCACTACAAGAAATCTTGTCCCGAGATTTAAGAGGTGGAATAAGGGGGAAAGGTCTGGTTGCTCTTCTCGAGGTGGTCGATCCATAGCGCTGATGTCTTCATTCCTCTGCTTCAGGTGATTAAGATGAAGTTGCCATCCTTCCTTCAGGATCTTTAGTGTACTTACGAAAGGTTAAGCAGGGAAAACTCTATATGGATGGATTCTAACAAGATCGAGCATCAGACGGTTAACTCAGGGAAGAAGCATAAGTGTCTCTCGATTTGAAACTTAAAAAGATATCAAGAGCAAAGTAAGAAGGTACCATGAGAAGTTTTAAACAGATAGGCAATCGTTCGATGCCTAATCAGAAGGTGAAAGGGTGTCAGGGCAACGAGAATAGGTATTGTGCCTCATATCAGACTTGAAGGTGGCTCATGAATTACATACGAGGCCACGTGCGAGGACCAATCTTAAGAAAAGGGGGTATATAGGAGAGTCAGGTTTCGATCCTGGGACCTGTGGGTTATGGGCCCACCATGTGGTTAAGAGTAGGAAGGGTGTTGACATCTTTCGCGGTCATGATAGCAAGACATGACAGAGGGTAGCCTATCAGTTATGTCGGCAACACTATCGGTACCAAGAGCGAGGGACGAAGAGAATCATTTTCCCGCTCGTTGAACGAGGCGGACCAATAGGCAAAGTTCCCGTCCATCGGTGGTTACTGAAATGTCATCAACAATAGTAACAGGGTTTGACTAATAAGGTGGTACACCGAGGTGTTTTCGTAGGCAGGAAAATATTAGTGCTTAGATCATATAAACCTCAAGAACGGTTAAACTAAACAATGGAAAGGATAATATGATTATCAAATTAATCATAACAATGGAAAGGAAAATGTGTTTAGACACATATATCAGGGATATATCCTCCCCAAAGTCAAGCAGAGGATGATATCCAAGACAGGATATAAAGTAGAAAACCATTTAGGTAAGGGGGGAGGAATCTCATGATATTACGCATACAATGGTGTTCGGATAAACGATAAATAAAATTTAGCATCGTGCTTCAAATGTTCCTGTTGAAAATCGGAGTACCACAGACATGCTTCGAGATAGCATTGACATGGTCTTCAAGCAAAGGTTGGACTTTAGATACTCAATGGATTCATCGGGAATAGCTTATAGAATAAGTCTTTCAATTTCCTCTTGGAAGAATGGTTAACATTGCTAAAAAGAAAACTATAACAATAGGTCCTCTGGCCAAGGGTGCTAAGCAAAGACACCACCTTACCGGGTTACGTAGAGATCAATGTTACAACTCTTGGAAATATGTCCCAACCATCATATCTGACCAAGATTCAGATCCGATTGGTGTCATTATACCTCAGACTCAGGATGCCTTAGAAGAAAAGGGTGCGACACAAATAGACGAGAAGACATTGTAAGATTCTCGGGGAAATGAACTATGAAGTGATTTCCGTTAACAAGAGTCCATCATTAAACCAAGGAGAGGACAAGGAGGTGTCTGGTGAACTCAACGGCAATTCATCGAGATATCCAAAAGATGGATTTCCACAATTAAGTGAACAAGGAGATAACATTTGTCAGATCAAATGATATAAGGAAGTATGCTCGAGGAAAACATACACAATTAAACATTGGTTGAAAGGTGCGCCCGAAATATGGGTTGGGTTGCACGACCAATGTCAGAATGGTGATTCAATAATCAATAGCCTAAGAATGAGCTTTCGACCATTAACTTCAAAGAAATAGGGTTGCTAGAAGGAAAGAATCCAAACAACACCGTTCACTTGTTGGAATTAACACGGGGACCAAGAAAGAATGGTGATGCTGAGAAGTATTTCTATGTCAAGAATTCTCAAGAGGTGGAACAAATCTTAGAACATTCTTGACATAAGGGATGGTAATACTCGAAGGTAAAGAAGAACAATTGCTGGATAGCAAGGAACTCAAGGTATAACACCAAACATGAACAAGCTTGTGTTGGTGGGAAGGCAATAAAGTGGTCGATGATAATACAATTCATCGAGGGTAAGGATGGTATTTCTCATCATGAATTCAATTGATATCCTGGATGAGCTCAGAATGTTGATGATCACGACACCTTTGTCGCGAGAGTTCATGAAGATGTAATCGATCGGCGACGACATCAAGTCAAAGTAATGATGAAGTGAAAGGTTATTGGAACCAAGGGTATGACACAAACTCGAAACCAAGCTTGTTGTTCAAGGAGAAATGATATGACGATGAGGATCGGCGTAAGGTTAGTTCATCGTCGAAAATTGTGCTCTGAGAAGAAGGACCGGGTAGCACAGTTAAAATCATCACGACAATGATATAGCCAAACAGGCTAGGAATGGCGTGATCGGGTACAAACTCGTACTTATAGAAGCTTACTGAAGAGTTGTTGAACCGTAGTGCGGACTCGGTTCAGTTATCGGTGTCTTTGAGTGTTTAATAACTCAGAGCCCGTGAAAAATTGGAATTAGTGGGAGGTAGCACTTGACGAAGAACTCATAAGAAGTTATGCAGTTCCATGATAATCTCGAAATACCAGGGGGGTAATACTCGACACAAGATCAAAGTAAAGGTTGGACTGGTGTATTGATCCATAGACGACAATTGTTTTAACTTGTCCGAGAAATGGAATCAAAGAAGAACAATCATGGTCGGAACCACGGTTGCAAGGGATCAATTCACAGATACCATAGGTTAGTTATCAAGGAAATAGTTATTATTACAAGAAGCTTCCATGATAGGATATACATCGCGTCCATGGGCATGAACACAAAGTTCAAGGTCGACTCCCACTTCCTCAATGCATAATCTTCCATTCACCTCTCGTATTTCGAAGACGACATTAGTTGTTGAAAGTTTTACCTGGTGCAATACCAGATAAGTATGACTCGTGAAATCTTTCGGGTTCACACCGATGAGGGAAGGCGTTGGTTCAATCCCATCGGGGCTTCTTAGGAGTATATACCACACATTTTGAGAATAAATAACGCAAACTCGATAGTAGAGTATGCTTGAGAAAGCAAAGGATACAATTTACCAAAGGCATTATGTATCCGAGGAAAGGCTCACAAGGTTATTGAATATGAAGGGCGTTGTCAGATAAATCCAACAAAGGATATGGTGGTCCATAAGGGATCTGATGTGAGCATCAGTACTCTACCAGAAGAAGAAAGAATGCAAGGATATCATATGATTGAACAATTGACTAATTCAATTGTCAGATGCAAAGGAATATGATTTCCAAATCTAGGGATCAGAAGCAATGCTCTGATTAGGGATGGATAAGTTGAATAGCCTTAGGGTACAATCAATGACAATTGGATGGGTCGAGAACCAATTCCAGTTAAAAAAATGGCAGCTCAGCCGGAAAGTTAATTTATAAGGATCAATGATGATTGCGTGTATTCACAAACATATTGAGTCAACAAACTCAAAATGATACTGACAAGGAATGTCAATAAGACTACGAGGCTTATGGGATTAACCATAATGCAAACAAGCAAGAATTTTCAAGAGCAATAGGCTGCTCAGGATTTTCGGAAGATCGGGTAGTATTTGAATGTGTTTTTGTGAAACACATGAACAACTTTGGACGAACGGATACTCAGCAAGCGCGAGTAATTATCCGTAGGGTTATTCATGCAGCAAGGAACTGCAGCGCAGTAAGCGTAAAGAATTATCGGAATATCGAAGAGTATTTCAGGACATCTTGTAATAACAAGGGCAACTGGGGATGACAATATGAACGATAGGTGTAAGTAGTTATCCAGAGGGATTTATCGATGGAAGTGAATTGCAAAAGCGATGGCACATAATCTCGAGAGCACATTGTAGAGTATCTTCGGAATCTTCTGGTGCAGCAGGCGGTCATCGGTAACAAGTGGCTCTCTGGGAGAAAGTACTTGCGAGAACCTAAAGTTAGTTTTGTTTTTAGCAAAATCATTTAACCCGAATAGAAGAGAGCTCAGAGTCCCAGAGTAAAGGTCGAGCAGTAAAAGATCCTAATACCACCCAATGGCGACGTGTGCCCGTAAGACACATGGCCATGTTAGTAAAAGTTTTGCAATGTCTAGACTCGACTTCGGCCAAGGAGTTGGGAAGGGGGATTCCTACAGGCAGTCGGCTCTGATACCAACTTGTGACGCTCCCGATTCAATTGTACACTAAACATGCACACAAATGTGTACGATCAAGATCAGGGACTCACGGGAAGATATCACAACACAACTCTAAAACATAAATAAGTCATACAAGCATCATAATACAAGCCAGGGGCCTCGAGGGCTCGAATACAAGTGCTCGATCATAGACGAGTCAGCGGAAGCAATAATATCTGAGTACAGACATAAGTTAAACAAGTTTGCCTTAAGAAGGCTAGCACAAACTGGGATACAGATCGAAAGAGGCGCAGGCCTCCTGCCTGGGATCCTCCTAAACTACTCCTGGTCGTCGTCATCGGCCTGCATGTAGTAGTAGGCACCTCCAGTGTAGTAGGAGTCGTCGACGACGGTGGCGTCTGGATCCTGGGCTCCAGCATCTGGTTGCAACAACCAGGTAGAAGGGAAAGGGGAAAAGAGGGAGAAAAGCAACCGTGAGTACTCATCCAAAGTACTCGCAAGCAAGGAGCTACACTACATATGCATGGGTATATGTGTAAAGGGCCATATCGGTGGACTGAACTGCAGAATGCCAGAATAAGAGGGGGATAGCTAATCCTGTCGAAGACTACGCTTCTGGCAGCCTCCATCTTGCAGCATGTATAAGAGAGTAGACTGAAGTCCTCCAAGTAGCATCTCCAAGTAGCATAGCATAACATAATTCTACCCGGCGATCCTCCCCTCGTCGCCCTGTGGAAAAGCGATCACCGGGTTGTCTGTGGAACTTGGAAGGATGTGTTTTATTAAGTATCCGGTTCTAGTTGTCATAAGGTCAAGGTACAACTCCAAGTCATCCTGCTACCGAAGATCACAGCTATTCGAATAGATTAACTTCCCTGCAGGGGTGCACCACATAACCCAACACGCTCGATCCCATTTGGCCGGACACACTTTCCTGGGTCATGCCCGGCCTCGGAAGATCAACACGTCGCAGCCCCACCTAGGCACAACAGAGAGGTCAGCCCGCCGGTCTAAATCCTATGCGCGCAGGGGTCTGGGCCCATCGCCCATTGCACACCTGCACGTTGCGAGGGCGGCCGGAAGCAGAACTAGCCCCCTTAATACAAGAGCAGGCTTACATTCCAATCCGGCGCGCGCCGCTCCGTCGCTGACGTCAAGAAGGCTTCGGCTGATACCACGACACCGGGATACCCATAACTACTCCCGCGTAGATGGTTAGTGCATATAGACCAAATGGCCAGACTCATATCAAATACCCAGATCTCGTTAAAAGTATTAAGTATCCACGAACCCGACCAGGGCCAGGCCCACCTGTCTCCTAGGTGGTCTCAACCTGCCCTGTCGCTCCACCCCAAAGTAACAGTCGGGGGCCGTCGGGAACCCAGGCCCACCTCTACCGGGATGGAGCCACCTGTCCTTTCAGCCCCCTCATCAGAATCACTTGCGGGTACTCATCGAGCTGACCCGACTTTAGTCACCATCTGTATAGTATGTATGTATGTATAGTATATACCCGTGATCACCTCCCGAGTGATCACGGCCCAATAGTATAGCAAGGCAGACTGACATGAATGTAGGGCCAATGATGATAAACTAGCATCCTATACTAAGTATTTAGGATTGCAGGTAAGGTATCAACAGATGTAGCAACAATGTCAGGCTATGCATCAGAAGAGGATTAATCGGAAAGCAGTAACATGCTACACTACTCTAATGCAAGCAGTATAGAGGAGAATAGGCGATATCTGTTGTCAAGGGGGGGGGGGGCTTGCCTGGTTGCTCAGACAAGGAGGGGTCGTCGGTGACGTAGTCGACCACAGGGGCATCAGCAGCGGTCTCGGAGTCTACCGGAAAGGAGTAACGGAGGGGGAACACAATAAATACCAGAGCAATCAAATGTAACACAAAGCAAGACGCGGCAATACGTTTTGCTAGGGGTGACCTAACGTAGGGATAGGCGATACCGGTGAAGGGGGAAACATCCGAGAAAGTATCCCCGGTGTTCCGTGTTTTCGGGCAGAGGAGCCGGAGGGGGAAAGTTGCGAGTTTGATATATTAGGAGTGTGTGGCGGACGAACGGGCTACGCATCCGGGTTCATCTCGTCGTTCTGAGAACTTTCATGTACAAAGTTTTTCCATCGGAGCTACGGTTTATTTTATATTATTTTTAAAAGATTTAATCATTTTTAGAATTTATTTAATTACTCTAAATCAACATTATCCAGAATAGTGTATGATGACGTCATCATGACGTCAGCAGTCAACAGGGCGTTGATTGGGTCAAACTGACGTGTCGGGGCCGCATGTCATTGACTGAACATGCTAATCAGAGTTTAATTAAGTTAACTAGTGATTAGATTAATTTAATCAGGATTAATTAAGTTAATTAATTCTTTAATTAATTAATTAATATTTTAATTATTATTATTTATTTGTCATTTTCCTTTTCTTTTTCTGTTAAAATGTTATGTGGGCTGGGCCCCTCGGGTCAGTGGCACAGAGGCCACAGCGGGTCGGGCCGACGGAAACCTAGAGCGGGTGCTGGGCACCCGCCCAGGTCGTCGGCGGGGAAACGGCGATGGGTGCCGGCGGCCACCACGACGAGCGGCAGCTGCCGCGCAGGGGGCCGGGGCTGCGCGCCGATGCGGCACAACAACAGGACCGCCGCGGGATGGAAAGGGGCGACGGTTCAGGGAGCCAACGAGCGGCCATTCGGGGCATGAGGCTGACAAGGCCGTAGGTGCCTGATGGGCGCGAGCGCCGGGCGCAGCGGGGGATGGTTGGCCGTTCGTGGCCGTGGACGGGGCCGCAGGGCGGCGCGCGTACAGCGCGGCCACGAAGGGGGTCAGGGGCGGAGCGTCTCGTGCTAGCACGCGGGGACGAACGGGAGGCGGCGCTGGACAGAGAGGGAAGAGAGGGAAGGCGGCCCTCACATTCGAGTAGAGACCAGGGGGCGGCGAGGCTCGAGGGAGCCGTTGTGGAGGAGGACGGGGACGACGGCGACGTAGAGGAGGAGGTACGGCAAGGAAGCGGGATCCGGCAGTCGACGGCGTCGAGGTGGTGAGGTCGGGGATCGAGGACGACTGAGGGAGGAGAGGGGATCGTGCGCCAGGGGCGATGGGGGCAAGGGCAAGGTCGCCTCGATCCCGATCCAGATGAGTGAGAGAAGGGGATCGTGGGGAGGAGTGGAGAGTGGGATCGGGCTAGGGTTTCGGGGTGGCTCACGGGGTTATGGAGAGCGGCTCGGCCGGGGTGGGCCGACCCGTTTGAGCGGTTGAGTCCAGCTGGGCCACTTGGCCCAGCGGGGGGGTCCTGTTTTCTTTTTTTTCTTTTTGTATTTGTTTTGTCTTCTGTTTTTATTCTTTTATTTATTTTTCTGTTACATTTAGTTTCACTTTTATTTTAAATTTATGACTTGTAAAAGTAGTCCCTAATTTGGTCTAAATAGTTATACTACGGCCACCTAAGTTTGGGCAACTAGATAGAATAGTTTAATAATTTATTAATTGTAAAAAGTATTTGATTAGTTGTTTTGCTACTATTTTATTTACTTTAGGAATCAAACACTTTCAAAGAGGTTGGTTTCTTCACCAATATTACTTATGCATTATTTGGCTCTCTCCAAACATTTTAGTTTTAAGATTGGAAAACTTTTATTATTTGTTTGATTTTGAATTTGGATTTCGAACTAACTCGAGGTTAGTAACCGAAATGGAGGTGATGTGGCATCGTTAGTAGAGGGTTACTGTAGCTTGATTATCCGGGCGTCACAGTGCTAGCTTTCCCTTAACGCCAAAACGCTTAACTCCTCGAAGCGGTGACACACGAAGGTATACTCTCTCTCTGACTTCATAAACTGTCTCCTTGCGTTTAGAATCCGCATAACTCTTCTGCCTGGACTGGGCTACCTTAAGTCTGTCGCGAATCAACTTGACCTTCTCTTCAGACTCTTTAATCAAATCTGGTCCAAACAACTTTCGGTCTCCAACTTCATCCCACAATAACGGTGTCCTGCACCTCTTTCCGTACCAAGCTTCGAAAGGGGCCACCTTCAAACTGGCTTGATAACTATTGTTATAACAGAATTCTGCATACAGAAAATTGTTATCCCAACTAGATCCATAATTTAGTGCACAAGCTCTCAACATGTCCTCCAGAATCTGATTGGCACTCTCGGTCTGTCCATCTATCTGTGGATGAAAAGTTGTACTGAACTCTAGCCTAGTACCCAAAGTCTCATGCAACTGATTCCAGAACTTTGAGGTAAACTGGTTTCCTCTATCTGATACAATGGTCCTCAGAACTCCATGCAGACATACGATCCTGGTCATGTATATCTTTGCCAACTTACCACTTGTGTAAGTAGTGTTCACTGGAATGAAATGAGCTACTTTCGTCAATCGATCGACTACAACCCATATAGAGTCATAGCCTGAACGAGTCCTGGGCAATCCAGTGATAAAATCCATGCCGAGCTTGTCCCACTTCCATTCGGGTATCGGCAATGGCTGTAGCGATCCTATTGGCTTATGATGCTCTGCCTTAACTCTCTGACATACATCACATACTGCTACATACTCGGCAATATCCATCTTCATTCCTGTCCACCAGAAACATTCTTTCAAATCCAGGTACATCTTAGTATTTCCTTGGTGAATCGAATACGGCGAATCATGGGCCTTCTGCAGAATCAACTTCCTGATCTCGGGGTCATTAGGCACATATACGCGATCCTCAAACCATAAAGTATCGTGCTCATCCTCACGAAATCCTTTAGCCTTTCCTTTTCCCATCCTTTCCTTTATCTCAGCAATCTCCTTGTCAGTCTTCTGGGCTTCTCCGATCTTATCCATCAAAGTGGACTGAATTTCCAAGGCTGCTACATAACCTCTCAAAACTATTTCCAAACATAGCTCGCGAAGATCCTCTGCTAACTCCTTGGGTAATCCTCCGGTCATGAGCGTATTGACATAACTCTTGCGACTCAATGCATGGGCTACTACATTAACCTTTTTGGGATGATAGTGCAATTTCATATCGTAATCTTTAATGAGCTCCAACCATCTCCTCTGCCTGAGGTTCAACTCCTTCCATGTGAAGATATACTTCAAACTCTTATGATCCGTGTATACCTCACAGTGGTTTCCGATGAGAAAATGTCTCCACATCTTGAGCGCATGCACTACGGCTGCTAACTCCAAATCATGAGTAGCGTAATTTAACTCATGAGGTTTAAGCCGTTGTGAGGCATATGAAACAACTCTTCCCTCCTGCATAAGCACTGCTCCAAGTCCTCGTCGAGAAGCATCACAATACACTTGATAATCCTTTCGTTGATCTAGAAGAATCAGCACTGGGGCTGTAACCAAACATTTCTTCAACTCCTGAAAACTGGCTTCACACTCCTCAGTCCATTTAAACTTGGTGTCCTTCTTCAACAACTATGTCATGGGTTTAGCAATCCTGGAGAAATTCTCAATGAACCTCTGATAATATCCTGCGAGTCCAAGAAAACTCTTGATCTCTCCAACTGATGTGGGTGCCACCCATTTAGTTACTGATACAACCTTGGTGGGGTCTACTTCTATTCCTTCTCCGGATATAACATGTCCAAGAAATCCAACTTCCTTCAAGCAAAACTCACATTTGCTGAACTTGGCATATAACTGGTGTTCCCCGAGCATCTCGAGAACCTAACGCAAATGTTCCTTATGCTCCTCTTCATTCTTTGAGTAGACCAATATATCATCAATGAACACCAATAATGAACTTATCCAAAAACTCCATAAACACTTTGTTCGTCATGTTCATGAAATAGGCAGGCACATTAGTAAGACCAAATGACAGAACCGTATACTTGTATAGCCCGTACCTTGTGGTAAAAGTTGTCTTAGGTATATTCTGCTCTAGAATCTTCAGCTGATGGTATCCTGATCGCAGATCGATCTTGGAAAATACTTTAGCTCCTTGCAATTGGTCAAACAAATCATTCTTCAGTCAATGTGTGCTCCGATACCATCTTGTAGCGACCAAACCTCAAACGGTCAAGTCTCTGTGCATCAGTGTCATCCCTGGATCGATAATGCTGACACACACATTACTCAAGGGGTTTATAACAGAGTTTCAATCACAAACCTATTACATCGAATGTCTCAAAAGAGAACTTATTACAGTAATATGGCTTAATGCCATCTAAATAATTTAATAGCAGAAGGCTTGGAAGATATAGTGAGTCCATCAACTCCAACGACATAGCTGAGTGAATGACAACGACCTAGCGCACCTTACTCGTCATCTAAAAATCTGCAACATGATATGTTGCAGCCTGAAACGGGTCAGCACATGGAATATCCTGGCAATGTAACACAAAAGAGCAGTGAACAGAATAAATGCTATGACTACATGCAAATGTGGCTGGTGGAAAGCTCTATGGTTAATGGTCTTGCATAAAGCCAATTTTTTCCTACAACAAAGGAATAAATTTTATTTAACTATCACGGTGGTTGTTAAACATTGAGAAGGTTCCTTCAACTCAAAACCAATTAGACAATATCAATTAACCCAACAAATTAATTTAGAGTGATGAGATCAACATGATAATCCAAGAACTAGATACTCAAGATGTCCATAACCGGGGACACAACTAACCATGATTAGTTTGTACACTCTGTAGAGGTTTGCACACTTTTCCCCACAACACTCGACCTCCTCCGTTAGATTTCTCGCAATACATGGTGTTTGTGAAACGGATGACCGAGACACAGTCTTTCAGAAACATTAACTCTTTACTCTGGATGGACAGTTACACTTACTTTCCCCTACATCTGCTAGCCCACCACTGAAAGAGGTCATGCAACCTACTCAACTATGCTAGAGCCCATAATAGCTTGTGGCTGCACACGAAAGTTTCTAGCATGAAATATCTTATGATCCCTTTGAGCCTGGGTGGTGAACTGTAGGATGATCACACGGGTACTCGGGGATATCCTTGGACAACACTGGATTCTCCAGGTGCCCACAACCAATCCAACCAGATGTGTATTTAAGTAGCCACCTTAAGTTAACCATTATTTAACAATTCTCACATCTGTCATGGATACGCTCAACCAATCCATGTCTACGAGCATAGCATAGCAACCTCAGCATAACGTAGAAGTAACTCCCAAAGGTTTGATAATAAAAGGCAATAGGTTCTACCTCATCATCTACTTCCCAAAACTCGCAAGTTATTCAAAACCTAACCATGCAATGTTTGAGGATTAGAACTAATGCATAAAACTGGGTAATAAAGGAATATGATCAAAGTGTTACTTGCCTTGCTGACGATCTGCAATCCATAGAGACTCGTAATAGAACCCTTCGCACTCTGGGAATATTATCGCAAACGAACAATAGCATACATAAGCGCTTCAACATAGATACACCGGTAAAACTCAAATAAGAATATCCAAATAGAAAGTTCAACTGAAGAGCTTTGATTTGCAAAAAGAATCAACTCAAACGAAGCAACGAAACTCAAGATATGAACGAAACAAAATCATTAATTAATCTGGACTAAAGTCAAATTTTATAGTACCAAAATCATGTTAAAGTTGGTTAACTAGAAAGAGGGCTTTAAGACGAATATTTAGGCACTGGTTTCATCTAATTTGGATAAACGAGTAAAAAGTTATACTAGATTGAAGATCGGGGGCAGAATCGCGATAAAAAATAATCGCAGATAAATCCCTAGAAAATAAAACAAAATGAACAGACTAACGAATGAACGTTCGTTGTCTGAACCTAACGGGCGAACAATGTTCGTTAAAACAAATGAATGGACGAACGTCCGTTAAATAAATAAACTAAAGAAAAACCGAACCATTCTAATAAAATAAAAAAATGGATATAGGGTTTAAAAAAAACCCGACAGTTTTTACCGAAAAAACATGGCGGTCGTCGGCGGCGGCGGCACGGCGACGGAGTGGTTGCACCAGCGCGGGGCGATGGCGGGCGGCGGTGGTGCGACTGCGGCGGTGGGGCGATGTGGGGCAAGGGGGCGGCAGCGACGGTATTTAAAGGGGGGCTGCGTGGCGACTGGCTTGGGGAGGGGGCTAGCCTCGGGAGGCGTGCTTGTTCTGGACTCATGCGGCGGCTGCTTTGCTCGGGACTCCGGTCCCGAGCCGGAGTGGGAGGTGGCGGTGCCGTGTGGGCCGGCTGGGCCGCTGGCCCAGTTTGGTCCGCGAATAGTTTTTTTAAAATAATTTTGCCCGAACAGAAAAATCCTACTAAATTATAAAAATTATCCTAAAAATGCCGAAAACAAATTTCACCGTCTAAATTAAATATTTAGAACAAAGTGAACATTTTTCTGGCCTGAAAATGCAATTTTGAAAAATGCATATTTTTCTAATTCAAATAAAATAGCAATAAAAATCCAAATAAAATAATTTATTTTTATTTTAACATTTTTCCTCCAATATTTCTTTTATTTTGGAGAAGACATTTTATCTCCTCTCTTTTATTTTAATAACGAAATATTTTCAGAGAGAAAACCAAATGATCCTCTTTTCAAATTTGAGAAAATTCAAATATGAAAATAATGGAAATCCCCAACTGATACGTCTCCAATGTATCTATAATTTATAATGTGTTCATGCTATTATATTATCCATCTATGATGTTCTATAGGCATTTATATGTCATTATATATGATTTTTGGGACTAACCTATGAACCTAGAGCCCAGTGCCAGTTTCTGTTTTCTCCTTGTATTTGAGTTTTACAGAAAAGGAATACCAAACGTAGTCCAATTGACGTGCCAATTTTTGAGGATTTTTTATGGACCAAAATAATACCATGGAGCATCGGAGTTTGGCCAGAAGAGTCCCGGGCTGCCCACGAGTGTGGGGGGCGCGCCCACCCCCTAGGGTGCGCCCTCCTATCTCGTGGACAGCCCGGAGGCCCCCCTGACGTGAAACCAATGCTAAAAATTCCTATAAATACAGAAACCTTCGGGAAATAACCTAGATCGGAAGTTCTGACGCCGCGAGCCTCTGTAGCCACGAGAAATCAATGTAGGCCCTCTCCAGCACCCTGCCGGAGGGGGACATCATCATCGGAGGCCATGGAGGAGGATCTCGGAGGGGCCATCATCGCCATGAAGGCCAAGGACCGGAGGAGGAAAGCCATGGAGGAGGAAGCACAAGGGGGAGAACCTCTCCTCCTCTCTCTTGGTGGCACCAGAGTGCCATTGGGAGGGGAATCATAGCTGCGGTGATAGCCTTCATCAACATCACCATCATCATCACCATCCTCATCTCTTTTACGCGGTCCACTCTCCCGCACCCCGCTGTAATCCCTACTTGAACATGGTGCTTTATGCCGCATATTATGATTCAATGATGTGTTGCCATCCTATGATGTTTTGAGTAGATATCTTTTGTCCTTGGGTTGATTGCTGGTCTAGATTGGTACGAGTTGTATGTTTTATCTTGGTGCTGTCCTATGGTGCCCTCCGTGTCGCGCAAGCGTGATGGTTTCCCGCTGTAGGGTGTTGCAATACGTTCATGATTCGCTTATAGTGGGTTGGTGAGTGATTGAAACACAACCTGAGTAAGGGGGTGTTTGCATATGGGAATAAAGAGGACTTGATGCTTTAATGCTATGGTTGGGTTTTACCTTAATGATCTTTACTAGTTGCGGACGCTTGCTAGAGTTCCAATCATGTGCATATGATCCAAGTAGAGAAAGTATGTTGGCTTATGCCTCTCCCTCATATGAAATTGCAATGACGACTATCAGTCTTGTTAACAATTGCCTAGGACAATTCCGCACGCCGATCAATCATTATTCCACAATCGCTATTTATATTATTTAGTAATATATTCTAACTTTGTGATAACATCACCTACTTTCATATTTTAGCTCTCCGATATCATACAAAGTTATCCTCTTCATACCCACGACGTAGTTTTATTTCTCGTTTCTAGTTGGAAGCAAACGTTCGGTGCACGTAGAGTCTTATCAGTGGCAGATAGGGCTTGAGAGAATATTGATCTTACCTTTAGCTCCTTGTGGGTTCGACACTCCACTTATCACCTCCACCTTTGGGAATTGCTACGATGATTCCCTGCACTTGGGGATTATCAAGCTCTTTTCTGGCGCTGTTGCCGCGGAGCAATAGCGTGGGGTTGATATTTTCATGTGTGCTTGTTTGCTTGCTTCACTAAGTAGATTTTTTTTCCTTTTTTGTTTCTATTTAGTTGTGGGTGTAACATACAAAAAAATTAAAAAAGAATGAAAATACCAAAAAATATTTACTTGCCTCTCATGCCTAAAAAAGTTTTTCAAAAAGAGAAGTGATTGGAAAGTTATGCATTGAAGAAGTGAGGGTCGACCTTGACCACTTGTGTTCATGCTCACGGAAACAATGTAGAATTTTTCATGGAAGTTTCTCTGTAACTAATTATCCCCTTGTATATATCCTTTGTATTATAAAAATAATGTGCCAAGCTTTGGTTTTGTATGATAAGATTGCTTGCTTACTATGTGCAGAACAAAAAAGAAACTTTGTCTGTAGTGCATGAATTTACATTTTTTACAGGAAAGTCAAATGGGTCTGAAACGTTTTGCACATTACTTCTGTACAAATTTTTAAAATTTTCAAATTTATTTGATAATTTTAGGAGTTACGGAAGTTTACTAAACTTCCAGATTACTACAGACTGTCCTGTTCTTGACAGATTCTGTTTTTCGTGTGTTGTTTGCTTATTTTGATGCATCTATGGCTAGTATGTAAGGGTATGAACCATAGAGAAGTTGGAATACAGTAGGTTTAACACCAATATAAACAAAGAATGAGTTGATTACAGTACCTTAAAGTGGTAGTTTGCTTTATTACACTAACGGATCTCACAAGTTTTTGTTTAAGTTTTTGTGAATGAAGTGTTTGAAGAACGAGGAGTTACCGATGTGAGAAGAATAAAGAGAGATAAGAGTTCAAGCTTGGGGATGCCCAAGGCACCCCAAGTAAATATTTCAAAGGATACTCAAGCATCTAAGCTTGGGGATGCCCCGGTTGGCATCCCATCTTTCTTCTTCAACAAATATCGGTATCCCTCGGTTCTTGTTTTGTTCACATGATTTGTGTCCTTTGTGTTTTTTTTCTTTAATAATCATGCTAGTATGAGATAGCTCTTCATTGATTTATAGAATAATTCATGTGCTTCACTTATATCTTTAAATATGATCTTATAGAATTGCTCTTTGTGCTTCACTTAAATCGTTTGAGTATGGTTTTATAGAATGCTTCGTGCGCTTCACTTATATATTTTGAGCTTGGATATTGGCTAGTCTATATTAATTGTAGAATGCTCCAGGAACTTCACTTATATCTTTTGGAGTATGAATAATACTATACTTTAAAGTGGGTTTGGAAGAGTGTCAACTTTAGGAACTAGTGATCCCACTATCTTGGAGGGTGTTAAATCTTCGTACGATATTTATGAAAGTGGATTTGGAAGAGTGTCAATTTTAGTTAGTAGTCCACTATTTCGGAAGACGTTCCAATTTAGTATGAGAAAAAATTTGCTATCCATGATGCTACTGAAAATTATTATGAGGGAGGAATAT
Source organism: Triticum aestivum (assembly GCF_018294505.1). Classification (NCBI taxonomy): domain Eukaryota; kingdom Viridiplantae; phylum Streptophyta; class Magnoliopsida; order Poales; family Poaceae; genus Triticum; species Triticum aestivum. The sequence goes on along the minus strand of NC_057804.1, from coordinate 164,140,142 downwards.
GTGCTTGTAGGAGTTGCAATAATATCAAGTTTCCTCTCTATGTGCTTAAAGTTTTGAAATTATACTTGTTTTGCTTTCCTATGCTAGTTGACTTTTGTTCCTATAAATTGTGTGATCACAAAATCCCTAGGCATAGGAAGTGAGTTAGATTTAAATGTTCTATTCATATTCTTCATGATTCTCTTCTTGTGTTTCAACTCTTATCTTTTATGTGAGCATCATTGAAATCACCATGCCTAGCTAAAAGGCATTAAAGAAAAGCGCTTGTTGGGAGACAACCCAATATTTATCCTTACTGTTTTTGTGTGTCCACATGATTAAGATACTGTATAATCATGTTTTATGCTTTTTGTTCTCAATAAAGTGCCAAGTAAGACCTTTGGGAAGACTTGGGTGAAAGTTAATGTGATCTTGCTGTAAAAAACAGAAACTTTGCACTCACGAGATTAGCTGTCATTTTTTACAGAAGAGTGATTTTGAGTTGATTCTTTTTAAATAATATTAATAGACAAATTCCTCACGTCCACCATTTTATTTCATAATTTTTGGAATAGAAAAAGTGTGGTTATTATTCAGATCATTACAGACTGTTCTGTTTCTGACAGATTCTGTTTTCATTGCATAGTTTGCTTGTTTTCTAGTTTCTATGGCTTATATTTCTCAATATAAATTGTAGAAATGATATGGTACAGTAGGCATTATGTGAAAAAAATTACGAACCATGTCTTTTATAGTACCAAAGTGCATGGTTTACTCTTTATCATACTAACCTATCTCACGAAGTTCCATTAAGTTTTGTGTGATTGAAATTTTCAAGTTTTTGGGTGAGATATCGATATGAGGAGAATAAGGAGTGGAAAGACCCTAAGCTTGGGGATGCCCAAGACACACCAAGGTAATATTCAATAAAGACTCAAGAGCCTAAGCTTGGGGATGCCCCGGAAGGCATCCCCTCTTTCGTCTTCAAAACTATCGGTATACCTTACTCGGAGCTATATTTTTATTCGTCAAGTGGCTGTACATACGTGTACACGGTTTCGAACGGACTTCCTGAACTGCTATGTCGGGCCTCTACTACTAGATGTGCCACTGCTTGCTCGGCCACAGTTCATTGTTACATAGAGACCGATCGACCAGTATTTATGTACACGTTCGTGACCAGAATGACAAAGCTACATACGCTTCGACCAGGTAGGTCCCACGTATCAGGGAGGATAAGGAGGCACTTCCTTGCGTGCGAAGTTATTGATGGTGGGTCCGAGCTGTTAGGGGGAGGATTCATTTTTTCACGCCTAATATGGAGGCACTTTCCTTTTGTCCGAAGATATATCTGGTGGGTCCCAGCTGTCAGGGGGAAAACGTTTTTTCGCAAAATACAACTAAGCCAAAATACCGAGGCCCTTCCGGTAGGTCCCTGCTGTCACGTGGAGGAATCATTATTTTGCGTGTAATAAGGAGGCACTTCCTTCTTGCGGCTAGGGACCCACCTGTCAGCCTCTCCATGTATAGTCCTCTTCCGATATAAATCAATCCTTGACCATGTTGACCACTTCGCATCAAGAGCACCAAGGCGGTGGATGACGGCGAGGCCTGATGACCCACAATTATAGGGGATCTATCGTAGTCCTTTCGATAAGTAAGAGTGTCGACCCCAACGAGGAGCAGAAGGAAATGACAAGCGGTTTTCAGTAAGGTATGCTCTGCAAGCACTGAAATTGTAGGTAAGAGATAGTTTTGTGATAAGATAATTTGTAGCGAGTAACAAGCAATGAAAGTAAATAAAGTGCAGCAAGGTGGCCCAATCCTTTTTGTAGCAAAGGACAAGCCTAGATAAGTTCTTATGTAGAGAAAAGCGCTCCCGAGGACACATGAGAATTATAGTCAAGCTAGTTTTCATCATGTTCATATGATTTGTGTTTGTTACTTTGATAATTTGATATGTGGGTGGACCGGTGCTTGGATATTGCCCTTTCTTGGACAAGCATCCCACTTATGATTAACCCCTATTGCGAGCATCTGCAACTACAAAAGAAGTATTAAGGTAAACCTAACCATAGCATGAAACACGTGGATCCAAATCAGCCCCTTATGAAGTAACGCATAAACTAGGGTTTAAGCTTCTGTCACTATAGCAACCCATCATCTACTTACTATTTCCCAATGACTTCCTCTAGGCCCAAATAATGGTGAAGTGTCATGTAGTCGACGTTCACATAACACCACTAGAGGAAAGGCAACATACATCTCATCAAAATATCGAACGAATACCAAATTCACATGACTACTAATAGCAAGACTTCACCAATGTCCTCAGGAACAAACGTAACTACTCACAAAGCATATTCATGTTCATAATCAGAGGGGTATTAATATGCATGAAGGATCTGAACATATGATCTTCCACCAAATAAACCAACTAGCATCAACTACAAGGAGTAATCAACGCTACTAGCAACCCACAAGTACCAATCTGAGGTTTTGGTACAAAGATTGGATACAAGAGATGAACTAGGGTTTGAGAGGAGATGGTGCTGGTGAAGATTTTGATCGAGACTGACCCCCTCCCGATGAGAGGATCATTGGTGATGATTTCCCCCTCCCGGAGGGAAGTTTCCCCGATAGAACAGCTCCGCCGGAGCCCTAGATTGGTTCTGCCAAGGTTCCACCTCGTGGCGGCGGAGTTTCGTCCTGTAAGCTTGCTTATGATTTTTTCCAAGTTAAAAGACTTCATATAGCAGAAGATGGGCACCGAAGGGCTGCCAGGTGGACCACGAGGCAAGGGGCGCGCCCCCACCCTCGTGGATGGTGGGTGGCCCCCCTCAGGTATTTCTTCTGCTCAATATTTTTTATTAATTCCCAAAATGCCTTTCGTGGAGTTTCAGGACTGTTGGAGGTGTGCAGAATAGGTCTCCAATATTTGCTGCTTTTCCAGCCCAGAATCCCAACTGCCGGCATTCTCCCTCTTTATGTAAACCTTGTAAAATAAGAGAGAATAGGCATAAGTATTGTAGCATAACGTGTAATAACAGTCCATAATGCAATAAATATCGATATAAGAGGATGATGCAAAATGGACGTATCAACTCCCCCAAGCTTAGACCTCACTTGTCCTCAAGCGGAAGCCGATATCGAAAATATGTCCACATGTTTAGAGATAGAGGTGTCGATAAAATAAAATACGGACATGAGGGCATCATGATCATTCTTATAACAGCAACATATATATATTTTGTCATATGATTCCTTATGCTCAAGTAACAATCTATTCCCAATGTCAAATATGATTCAAAAACTTCATTGAGAACTAACAAACTATAATCTCAGTTATTGAAACAATAGCAATTTATCATAACATGGGAAAGAGTCAACATAATAGCTTTTCAGCAAGTCCACATACTCAACTATCATTTAGTCTTTCACAATTGCTAACACTCACACAATACTTATGGTTATGGAGTTTTAATCAGACATAGAGAAAGATAGGGGCTTATAGTGTTGCCTCCCAACCTTTTACCTCAATGGTAATGTCAACAATAATAGTTCATGCTAACTTACATCCAATTGGATATATATATATATCATGATCTTTCCAACACGATGTGCTTGCCAAAGGATAAAATGTAAAAAGGAAAGGTGAAGATCACCATGACTCTTTTATAAGACAGAAAGTAAAAGATAGGCCCTTCGCAGAGGGAAGCAGAGGTCGTCATGTGCTTTTTTGTTTGGATGCATGAAATCTTAATGCAAAAGAACGTCACTTTATATTGCCACTTGTGATAATGGACCTTTATTATGCAGTCCTTCGCTTTTATTACTTCCATATCACAAGATTGTATAAAGCTTATTTTCTCAACACTAATAAGTCATACATAGTTAGAGAGCAATTTTTATTGCATGCAACATGACAACTTACTTGAAGGATCTTACTCAATCCGTAGGTAGATATGGTGGACTCTCATGGCAAGACTGCGTTTAAGGATATTTGGAAGCATAAGTAGTATCTCTACTTCGTGCAAGAAATTTGGCTAGCATGAGGGGGAAAGGCAAGCTCAACATGTTGGACGATCCGTGACAATATACTTTAACTAAGATGTGAGAAAACATAACACATTATGTTGTCTTCCTTGTCCAACATCAACTCTTTAGCATGTCATACTTTAATGAGTGCTTACAATCACTGCCCAAGATAGTATATTTATATGTGAGAACCTCTCTTTCTTTATTACTTCCTATTAATTGCAACGATGACCAAAACTATGTTTGCCAACTCTTAACAACTTTTAATCATCATACTCTTTATATGTGAAGTCATTACTATCCATAAGATCAATATGGTCTCTTTTATTTCTTTTTGTTCTTTCTTTTATTTATTCCCTCAAGATCATAGCAAGATAGCAAATCCCTTGACTCAACACTAATCTTTATTATATAGCTCAGGGACTCGATTACATAGAGGGATCATAAAGCAAAACTCGAAACTAATTCATACCAAAACTTTATTCTACTAGATCAAGATATTACTAAAAGGATCGAACTAAGTAAAACGGTAAAGATAGGAGTGTGATGGTGATACGATACAGGGGCAACTCCCCCAAGCTTGAAGTTGCCAAGGGAAGTGCCCATACCCATGTAATTATGTCTCCTTTGCCGGTGAAGAAGGTGGTGATGATGAAGTTGTTGATGATGTAGGCTTGTCATCCATCTTCCAAGGCATAGGCTCACCACCATAGAAGGATGATCGAGTCTCCGGGATCCTCAAATCTGCAGCCAAACTCATCCTCTTGAATCTATATTCATACTCACAGTTTTGGTTTTGCAGGTCATAGATCTGGGCTTGGAGGTGCTCGAGTTTCTCATGAAGCTTGAAGATGGTTTCCCCAATGTTCTTGGCGTCCAGCTTGTGGTTGTTGGTGAATTCCGCGATGATCATCTGGTTGGCATTGAGTCCGTGTTCCACCATCCCTTGTCACTTGACAACTTGTTGTTCCATTGTTTCAAGCTTTGTCTCCACGCTTCCGGTACTCCTTGGTCCCTCCACATCGCAGATGTGCAGCACCCCCTCACGCATCTCAATGGTTTGAGGGTGATGCAGCACCTCTGCGAGGTAGGGGTTGATGACCCTCTCGAAAAGCTTGTCCTTGGGAGTTCTTGAAGACATCATGGTGCTCCAGATCTGTCGGATAAACAGCTCGAAACAAAGACAGAGGATATTTGCGTGATATGGTGGTCAGAAACTTCGGGAGATTATATAATGATTTTTTACCAACCAAAAGAAGTATCGTGCAAGAAAACAAAGTCCGGAGAGCACAAGAGGTGCCCACGAGGCAGGGGGCGCGCCCAGGGGGGCCGGGCGCTCCCTCCACACTCGTGGATGCCTCGTGTCCTTCCCATACTACTTCTTATTTTCCTATTTTCTTAAATATTCCAAAACGGAGAAAAATTGCTATTAGAACTGTTTTGGAGTCGGTTTACTTACCGTACCACATACCTATTCCTTTTCGGAATCTGAAACATTCTGGAAAGTGTCCCTTATGTATTCCTCTAGGGTCATGGTTTCAATAATATTAGTTTCAACATTTATAGGACTACCTGAGATATAATGTTTGATCCTTTGACCATTCATCACCTTCGGATTTGTGCCTTCGAAGTTGTTGATTTTTATGGCACCGGAACGATAGACCTCCTCGATAACGTAAGGGCCTTCGCATTTAGAGAGAAGTTTTCCTGCAAAAAATCTTAAATGAGAGTTGAATAGCAACACATAATCACCTACGTTAAACTCACGCTTTTGTATCCTTTTGTCATGCCATCTTTTAACTTTTTCTTTAAACAGTTTGGCATTCTCATAGGCCTGGGTTCTCCATTCATCAAGTGACCTAATGTCGAATAACCTCTTCTCACCGGCAAGTTTGAAATCATAATTGAGCTCTTTAATGGCCCAATATGCCTTATGTTCTAGTTTGAGAGGTAAGTGACATGCTTTTCCATAAACCATTTTATACTGAGACATACCCATAGGATTCTTATATGCAGTTCTATAAGCCCATAATGCATCATCAAGTTTCTTGGACCAATTTTTTCTTGATCTATTAACAGTATTTTGCAAAATTAATTTGAGCTCTCTGTTACTCAATTCTACTTGACCACAAGACTGTGGGTGATATGGAGATGCAATTCTATGATTAACATCATACTTAGCAAGCATTTTACGAAAAGCACCATGAATAAAATGTGACCACCATCAGTCATTATGTATCTAGGCACTCCAAACCTCGGAAAAATAACTTATTTAAGCATCTTAATAGAGGTGTTATGATCAGCACTACTAGTTGGAATAGCTTCTACCCACTTAGTAACGTAATCAACAGCAACTAAAATATGTGTATACCCATTAGAGGCAGGAAAAGGTCCCATATGATCAAAGCCCCAAACATCAAATGGTTTAATAACAAGAGAATAATTCATAGGCATTTCTTGACGTCTACTAATATTACCAATTCTTTGACATTCATCACAAGACAAGACAAACTTACGAGCATCTTTGAAGAGAGTAGGCTAATAAAAACCGGATTGTAATACCTTGTCTGCAGTTCTATCTCTAGCATGGTGTCCTCCATATGCCTCGGAGTGACACTTGCGTAGGATCTGTTCCTGCTCATGCTCACATACACAACGTCTAATAACACCATCTACTCCTTTATAAAGGTGTGGGTCATCCCAGAAGTAATGTCTTAAATCATAAAAGAACGTTTTCTTTTGGTGGTATGTGAAACAAGGTGTTATATTATAAATTGAGCAACAATGTAATTAGCATAATCAGCATACCATGTAGCAGTACAAGAAGCATTTATGACAGCTAATTGTTCATCAAGAAAGCTATCATCAATAGGTAGTGGGTCATCAAGAACATTCTCTAACCTAGACAAGTTGTCTGCAACGGGGTTCTCAGCTCCCTTTCTATCAATAATATGCAAATAAAATTCTTGTAGCAAGAGAACCCATCTAATAAGTCTAGGTTTAGCATCTTTCTTTTCCATAAGATATTTAATAGCAGCATGGTCTGTGTGAATAGTTACTTTAGCATCAACAATATAAGATGTGAACTTATCACATGCAAATACAACTGCTAAGAATTCTTTTTCAGTAGTAGCATAATTTCTCTGGGCAGTGTCCAGAGTTTTACTAGCACATTGAATAACATTTAGTTTCTTATCAACTATTTGTCCTAGAAGAGCACCTACAACATAATCGCTAGCATCACACATAATTTCAAAGGGTAAATTCCAATGAGGTGGCTGAACAATAGGTGTAGAAATCAAATCTTTCTTAAGTATTTCAAACGCTTCTACACAATCATCATCAAATACAAAAGGAATATCTTTTTGCAATAGATTAGTCAGAGTCCTAGAAATTTTAGAAAAGTCCTTAATGAACCTCCTATAAAACCCGGCATGACCAAGGAAACTTCTTATACCTTTGATATCCTTAGGACAAGACATGTTTTCAATAGCATCAACTTTGGCTTTATCAACTTCAATACCCCTTTCAGAAATTTTATGCCCCAAGACAATGCCTTCATTAACCATAAAGTGGCACTTCTCCCAATTCAAAACAAGACTAGTATATTCGCATCTCTGCAAAATCGTTCAAGGTTGCTCAAGAAATCATCAAAAGAGGATCCATAAACGGAGAAATCATCCATGAATACCTCACAAATATTTTCACAAAAGTCATAGAATATAGCCATCATGCATCTTTGAAAGGTAGCAGGTGCATTACATAAACCAAAAGGCATACATCTATAAGAAAAAGTACCGAAAGCGCAAGTAAAAGTGGTCTTTTCTTGATCCTCTGCTGACACAGGTATTTGAGACAAACCAGAGTAACCATCTAGAAAGAAAAAATGTGTATGTTTGGATAATCTTTCTAGCATTTGATCAATAGAATGTAGAGGGTAATGATCTTCTTAGTAGCCTTATTTAATTTGCGGAAATCAATTATCATCCTATAACCTATAAAAATTCTTTGCAGGATCAATTCATCTTTATCATTAGGAACGACAGTAATACCTCCCTTCTTAGGGACACAATGGTCAGGACTTACCCACTGACTATCAGCAACGGGATAAATTATACATGCCTCAAGGAGCTTTAGTATTTCCTTTCTTACCACTTCCTTCATCTTAGGATTTAATCGTCGTTGGTGATCAATAACTGGTTTGGCGTCTTCCTCCGATTTTATTTTGTGTTGGCATAGCGTGGGACTAATGCCCTTAAGATCATCAAGAGTATATCCAATAGCAGCACAATGCTTCCTCAGAGTTTTCAATAATCTCTCCTCTTCCTGCTCTGAAAGGTTAGCACTAATAATAACAAGATATATCTTCTTTTCATCAAGATAAGCATATTTGAGAGTATCAGGTAATGGTTTAAGCTCAAACATGGGATCACCCTTGGGTGGAGGAGGATCCCCTAGGATTTCAACAGGCAAGTTGTGTTTCAAAATAGGTCCCTGTTTAAAGAATACTTCATCTATTTCCCTTATTTCGTTCACAAACATATCATTTTCATGGTCTAGCAAATATTGTTCTAGAGGATCAGTAGGAGACACGACAATAGAAGAAAGACCACTAATTTCATCGTTACTAGGCAATTCTTTATCATGGGGTTGTCTACGAAATTTCGCAAAATTAAACTCATGAGACATATCCCCCAAACCAATAGTAACAACATCCTTTTCGCAATCTATCTTAGCATTAATAGTATTCAAGAAGGGTCTACCAAATCTAATGGGACAAAAGTCATCTTGTGGGGAACCAAGAACAAGAAAATCAGCAGGATATTTAACTTTCCCACACAAGACTTCAACATCTCTAACAATCCCAATTGGTGAAATGGTATCTCTATTAGCAAGCTTAATTGTAACATCAATTTCTTCTACCTCAGCAGGTGCAATATCATGCATAATTTCTTCATATAAGGAATAAGGTATTTCACTAGCACTAGCACCCATATCACATAAGCCATGATAACAATGATCCCCTATTTTAACAGAAATAACAGGCATGCCTACAACAGGTCTATGTTTCTTAGCATCGGGTCTAGCAATTCTAGCAGCTTGATTATAGAAATATATAACATGCCCATCAATATTATCAGCCAAGAGATCTTTAACCATAGCAATACTAGGTTCAACTTTAATTTGCTTAGGAGGTGTATATGTTCTAGTATTACTCTTACGAACCACAGTTAAAGCTTTAGTATGATCTTTTATCCTAACAGGGAAAGGTGGTTTCTCAATATAAGTAGTAGGAACAACAGGATCATTATAAGTGATAGTCTTTTCTTCAACTGTAATAGGTGCAACTACTTTTACTTAAGTGGGAGGATTATATTTAAACCACTTCTCCTTAGGGAGATCAACATGAGTAGCAAATGAGTCATAGAAAGAAGCTACGATCTCAGAGTCAAGTCCATATTTAGTGCTAAATCCACGAAAAGCATCGGTATCCATAAAATATTTAACACAATCAAACTTAGGTGTCACACCTAACTTCTTGTCATCGTCGGAATCCCAATCTTCAGAGTTGCATTTAATTCTTTCCAATAAATCCCATTTGAATTCAATAGTCTTCATCATAAAAGATCCAGCACAAGAAGTATCGAGCATGGAGCGATTGTTGAGAGAAAGTCGAGCATAAATTTTTTGAATAATCATTTCTATTGAGAGCTCATGATTGGGGCATGAATATAACATTGACTTAAGCGTCCCCCAAGCTTGAGCGATGCTTTCTCCTTCGCAAGGCCAAAAATTATATATATATATATATATATATATATAATTACGATCACGATGAACAAGATGCATAGGATAAAACTTCTGGTGAAATTCCAATTTCAATCGTTTATAGTCCCAGGATCCCATATCATCACATAGCCTATACCATGTAAATGCATATCCCTTCAAAGATAAAGGGAAGGCCTTCTTCTTGATAACATCATCGGGCATACCTGCAAGCTTAAATAATCCACAAACTTCATCCACATAGATTAGGTGTAAATCAGGATGCAATGTTCCATCTCCTGCAAAGGCATTAGCTTGCAGTTTCTCTATCATACCTGGAGGAATTTCAAAGTAAAAAATTTCAGTAGGTTTAGTAGGTTGAGGAGCAACTATTTTCTCTACTAGTCGGGGTGAATATACCCCGAACAAGCCCCTCAAAGGATTATGTTCCATAGTAACAAGTGACAGTAAATTTCAGCACACTATATAAATGTTTCCTTACCAAGTTCCACTTACCAAAGGCGCTTCACTCCCCAGCAACGGTGCCAAAAAAGAGTCTTGATGACCCACAAGTGTAGGGGATCTATCGTAGTCCTTTTGATAAGTAAGAGTGTCGAACCCAACGAGGAGCAGAAGGAAATGACAAGCAGTTTTCAGTAAGGTATTCTCCGCAAGCACAGAAATTGTAGGTAACAGATAGTTTTGTGATAAGATAATTTGTAACGGGTAACAAGCAACGAAAGTAAATAAAGTGCAGCAAGGTGGCCCAATCCTTTTTGTAGCAAAGGACAAGCCTGGACAAGTTCTTATATAGAGAAAAGCGCTCCCGAGGACACATGGGAATTATCGTCAAGCTAGTTTTCAGCACGCTCATATGATTCGCGTTCGTTACTTTGATAATTTGATATGTGGGTGGACCGGTTTTTGGGTACTGCCCTTTCTTGGACAGCATCCCACTTATGATTAACCCCTATTGCAAGCATCCACAACTACAAAATAAGTATTAAGGTAAACCTAATCATATCATGAAACATGTGGATCCAAATCAGCCCCTTACGAAGCAACGCATAAACTAGGGTTTAAGCTTCTGTCACTCTAGCAACCCATCATCTACTTAGTACTTCCCAATGCCTTCCTCTAGGCCCAAATAAGGGTGAAGTGTCATGTATTCAATGTTCACATAACACCACTAGAGGAAAGACAACATACATCTCATCAAAATATCAAACGAATACCAAATTCACATGACTACTAATAGCAAGACTTCACCCATGTCCTCATGAACAAACGTAACTACTCATAAAGCATATTCGCGTTCAGAATCAGAGGGGTATTAATATGCATGAAGGATCTGAACATATGATCTTTAACCAAATAAACCAACTAGCATCAACTCCAAGGAGTAATCAACACTACTAGCAACCCACATGTACCAATCTGAGGTTTTGGTACAAAGATTGGATACAAGAGATGAACTAGGGTTTGAGAGGAGATGGTGCTGGTGAAGATGTTGATGGAGATTGACCCCCTCCCAATGAGAGGATCATTGGTGATGATGATGGTGATGATTTTCCCCTCCCAGAGGGAAGTTTCCCTGGGAGAACAGCTCCGTCGGAGCCCTAGATTGGTTCCGCCAAGGTTCCGCCTCGTGGCGGCGGAGTTTCATCCCGTAAGCTTGCTTATGATTTTTCCAGCTTAAAAGACTTCATATAGCAGAAGATGGGCACCGGAGGGCTGCTTGGTGGCCCACGAGGCAGGGGGCGCGCCCAGGGGGGTAGGGCGCGCCCCCACCCTCGTGGATGGTGGGTGGCCCCCCTCAGGTATTTCCTCCGCTCAATATTTTTAATTAATTCCCAAAATTCCATTCGTGGAGTTTCAGGACTTTTGGAGCTGTGCAGAATAGGTCTCCAATATTTGCTCGTTTTCCAGCCCATAATCCCAGCTGCCGACATTCTCCCTCTTTATGTAAACCTTGTAAAATAAGAGAGAATAGGCATAAGTATTGTAACATAACATGTAATAATAGTCCATAATACAATAAATGTCGATATAAAAGCATCATGCAAAATGGATGTATCAAGGCCTAGGAAGGGAATGGCCCAGAGCCGGGGAAGACTCGGCAGTTGGTTCCCACGCTAAGGGGCATACGAGGGTTTACTGGTTGGGCTGCAGTGTGAGGCTGCCGTCGCCGGAGAATAACAGCAGGTCTGGGTTAGTATACGGATGGCCAGGCCAGTGATGGGAGTATGGTGGGGCGGTGAGGCCTGTGCAGCAGTAGAGCGGGCCACGGGAGGTAGGAGCAGGCAGCACGACCGTCGCTGGTTTGGGCGGCTGGAGCAAGAAGACCAGAAGTTGAAGAAGCACTACGGCCGTTGGATGGACACCGTACGGTCACTAGAGGTCGAATCGTTCATACTGATTAAGTTGATAAAGCCCTCCATCTGCATAAAATTAGTAGGAACATAAGTCAGCCTCCAACTATGGTGGGTCCCAGATAGCAGTGGGAGTATTCATGTTTTGTGCGTAATAAGGAGGCACTTCCTTCAGTGTAAAGATATACCTGGTGGATCCGAGCTGTTAGCAGGAGGAACGTCTTTTTGTGAAATACGGAGGCCCGTCTGGTGGGCCCCTACTGTGAGGTGGAGGAATCATTATTTTGTGCATAATAAGTAGGCACTTTCTTGCATGCGTCCATGGACCCAGCTGTCATCCTCTCCATGTATAGTCGTCTTCCGATGGATGTCATTCGTTGACCACATTGACCACACCGCACCAAGAGCGCCAGGGCAGTGGACCACGGCGAGGCCTAGGAAGGAACAACCTAGAGCCGGGGAAGACTCAGCAGTGGTTGCCCACACGATGGGGAGTACGAGGGTTTACGGGTCCGGCTGTCGTCCCCGTAAAATAATAGGAGGCGTGTGTGAGTAGAGGAATGGTCTGGCCAGCGATGGAGTAGGGTGCGGCAGTGCAGCCAGTGTGGCAGCACAGCCATCCATGGGAGGCAAGAGCAGGTAGTCCCACCGGCGCTGGTTTGGGCGGCTGGATCAAGAAGATTTAAGGATGGCAATTTTACCCATGGACATGGATACTCATGGATATCCGACCTGAATGGGTAGGGCATGGATATGCTTTTGTGCCCATGGGTGACACCTAAAACCCTACCCGATTACTCATGGGTAGGGCATGGATATAATCTTGTACCCATGGATATACCCAAATTCGACCCAATAATATGCATTAATGGGAAAAAATTTGTTATCCCTACCCCATAGTCACATGTCCCACTGCAGTTTTACACTTTGTTATGTAAAACATGCAAAAGAAATTGCACAATCCCCACCATGACTTTTATTAGTTGACATTCAATCCCCAGTAACATACTCTTGCACTCATTCCCTTATTTTTATCTCCTCGTTAAATGACTCGTCATTCTCATCTTTTAGAAAAATACTAACTGATACTAGGTTGTTAGTGGACGTTAATTTACCATAAGTTGATGTTTACAATAAGTGAAGCCTAACTTTCCACGAGGTGAAGAATGGAAGATCTTATGTTTGCATTGTCTTATGTCTTATTTATATGTCTTTAGAGGACCCAATGGATATCCAGTGGGTATGGAGATCCATCGGGTTTGGACATGGATACCATTTTTCACCCATGGATTTTTTCATGGGCGGGCAAATACCGTCTTCATGGATATGGATATGGATTTGATATTGTTCAACCCGATCCAAACCCGACCCATTGCCATCCTTAATCAGCACGGCCATTGGATTAACATCCAATGGTCACTGCTGCTAGAATCGTTTGTGGACTAAGTTGACAAAGCCTTTCATACACGTGAACCCAGTAGACCCACAAGTCAGCCTCCAAATCTGTCCCAAACAGCATACAACCCGAAATTTCTAGCCATATTCGAATTAATTAAAAAACTAAACATACCTTAATTTAAATCCAATGAAATTTTATCCGCACAAAAACAATGAAATTTAAAATATCAAAATCCGAAAGCAAAAAGTATTTTGGAACTAATTGCTTGTTTGATGTATTTTTTATTTTAGAGCCCATTCCTTATTACTTATGGCCCATTTCATATTACTTATAGCCCATTTTCTGGGCAAGCCCGAATGCACCGTTCCTTGTTTTGAAAGATTTCCGGCCCAGCAGGGCGTAGAAAAGCAAGTAGGCCTATGTTGGTTATTCTGCAAAAAACAAAATAGCTAGGCTAGCCATTTTCAGAAAGGAAAAAACTGGGCTGGTCATCTGGTAAACATATGAAATAGAAGCCTGGGCTAGACGGGCCACAACTCCCGCACAACCCAGTTGATACCTTCTCTGTCCCGAAAACAAAAAATGTGCGCGCTGCTGGGTCCCAGGTGTCTACCGCTCCTTGTGCAGTTATCTCGCTTATTGACTACGTTGACAGTGGTGTGCGACCCGGATGTCAAGAAACCATCAGGAGGAACCTATTTTTTCTTGTAATAAAGAAGGCACTTGCTTTCCTACTGCCATCATCCTGGTGGGCCCCTACTGCCATCCTCACCATGTACAGTCATCTCCTTATTCCTCTTGGTTGTTTACCATGTTGACATCACCAGAGGGCGGCGGCGCGGTGAGCGAACCAAGGCGGGGGATAATGGTGAGGCCTCAGATGGGAACGAATAGGAGCCGGGGAAGATGTGCAGAGTTTTAGGATGCGATGTGGCCACAATGCATGCACCGTAGCACAACCAGCCGTGGGAGGCGGGAGCAGGCGGTCCCGCCTGCGCTGGTTTGGCTTTGGCGGCTAGAGGAAGAAGAGACTGAAGAAACACAACAAACATTGAATGGAAATCCAACGGTCGAGGTTGGCACAATCGTTTGTTGACTAAGCCGACTCCAAGTAGCATACTTTTTTATGTATAGGAAGAAAATAAAAAGAAAATAAAAACTGGGATCGTTCGCCAGATAACATTCCCAAACCTGCGACCGTTTGATCTTGCATCGCAACTAAAACTGTGAGGAAAATGCGTTCATCTACCGTCCTCCTCCCAGGGAACGTTCACCACATAAGTGACTAGCACCCTTGTTTTTCAACCAAGAGGTCTTGGGTTCGAGCACAGGAACCCTCAATTTTCTCCTCCCTTCGGCAAAAAATAATAAAGAAAATCAAAGACTTGAGAAGGCGTACAGAACAAGCTAGTGTACCAGTAAAGAGACGTTGGTGAGTTTTAAAAAAAGAGAGACGTGCTCCCGTAGCTGGTTCGAATCCAAACCTATACTATGACTATATATGGTGCTATGCTACTCTGCAAGTAATGAAAGTGGCATATCCAACATTCGTTTCTCCTCTTCTCTACTTACTCTGCCTAGCATCAGAAGCTCTGGCCGCAGCAACCATGTCCGTTGGCGGCTCGTCCACCCGCTCTTCAGCAGGCAACAACCACATATGCGCCAATCGCCACCCATACCATCGCCTGTGGGTCTCATCACACCCCCACCAGCACAAGCATCGCAGCTGGTTGCTCATCGGAACCCGCTGCTGTTGGTCTGGTGCCACTCCTGTAAATCACGTAGAGTCATCCGTCGTGTCTCAACCATAATCCTCAACCCTGGACAAGTCTTCTACAAATGCCCAAATCATGGGGTAATAATATGTTTAAGTGTTGTTCCGCTGCTTTCAGTTGCTAATTTTTTTAATAGTTTGGTGGTTGATCTTCCAATTTGATTCGTGTAAAAAAGGGAAGATTCATGTGATTTGTATTTCTGGGAAGTTGCTGATGTGGGGGAATGCAACTACGCTGATTATTTGGTTAGCCGAGGAATCCCAATACCAGCAGGTTGGGGTGTTGGACAAGTAACTGAAGGAACGAGAGAAGAGGAAGATGTAGAGAAGAAGGTTAAAGATGCAGTTCCTTTGATCATGGCCAAGCAACAGCTTCTGAACGGCCTTGACAGCAATGAGGAGAAGAAAGAGCTTGTGAAGATAATCGGAAAAATCGATGTGCTCTATAGGATGATTATCTCTTTATTTGCAGTGTATGTAGCACTCATGATGTATTCAGTGCTTATGACATGAGCACTTTGCTGAAACTAGTAATGAATGAAACCTGTTTAGCAGTCTGGGCGTAGTGTTGTGAACATCTAATGATTTCTATTAACGGAAATCGGGGGGTATCCCCTTTTGCTCATAAATAAATAAATAGCAGAGGCCCTTTTGCTAATACATAAATAAATTAGCAGAGGCCCTGTCGGGCCAGCTTTGTTCCCATTCGAAGACATCAAGCAAATCGCAGTCCAATGGCAAACTATGTTATCAAACAAGTTTCACCTCCAAATATGAGTACAACTAAACACCAATGTCATCATGTTTTAGTCATCATACAATCACCAAACACAAATTGACATACATAATAAGTGATGTTCTCACGGCAAAATACTAAACAACAAGTTCATCAGGTTTCAGTTGTCATAGCAAACACAAATTCACATAGTAGATAAAGAACGTCTTCTGACAGGCAAATACGACAAAAGCAATCTAATCATCATCCACACCAGCAGCGTCAACATCTTCGCCATGTATATCAGTCTGAATCATAATTCCCCGAGTGTCATTCTTCTTCATCCTCAATGTCCTTGAACGTTGGTGTCTTATTGATCAACTCTCCTATGTCCACAGCCCGACAGGCAATCTTTTCGCCAGCGTCATTAACGTGATGGCTCTCAAAGATATTAGGAACATCTGTGGAGTCTTCTACATCAGGAGCGGTGTAAGCATCATCTTGTTGTGCAACTTCATTAAATGAATTCCTCTACTCAAACCTTTGCAATACTCTGCAGTAATCGCTACATGCAAATGTGTCTTCCAAGAAAAATATTTGTGTTGCTTGATTTTCCAAAATAGAAGGCTCGTAGGTTTGGTACGCCGCCTTGACATTGATGGATTTGAAATAATCATCGACTTTGGGTTTTGCAATCCGGGAAAACAGGTTATACCAATGACAGCACAACAGAACCACACACTGATGAACCTCGAAACTGGAGATATGCTGCAACTAAATAGTGTTTGTTATGTTAGCATACATTTTAGTTGTCTCTTCGCCATACTTATCCGTGCTCATGATGGCAATGTTTTTTGTCTTCCTGCCTTCATCACGTGCAAGGCTCTTGTAGCGCACATCTCCAACAACGCAAGATTCATAATGTCTTACCAGAGTATCAGGACCCATTAATTGCTAGTGTGTAAAGGGAATCATTAACTGTTTCCCCATCCTCTCGCATGTTCTTAACCTATGGTTAGAAAATAGAATCTTATGTACTCAATATATTAAAAAAACTGATAGTGCAATTCAAAAGCTTACATGGCTCTTGAACCATTTCACAAATCTTGCCATAACCAGTTTGTCAATGTTTCTTGGATTTTGCGGCAGTAACTCCTTTTTGTAAATGCTGCACAACACAGAGATCGCGTCAAACATCTAAATATATAAGAATGTGCTACAAGTTTAGTAGATTATGATGTATAAGCTGCAGTTCTTAGCACTTACTCGATATAAGGTAGAATCTCAGGATAGTTATTCAACACATACCAAACCATTTTATCCAAATATTGTTGTCTTGTTGACTCTACCCTGTAACTCGAACAGAACAATCAAAAACATTGTGCTCGATATTTTCTTCATCCACCTCTTTGCTAAGCTCATTAGCTATTTCAATGTATTTTGAGCAGAATGTCAACACTTTTGTAGCAATGTGGGCCTCTACAATGGAACCCTCAGGTCTAGCTCTGTTCCTAACATAGCCCTTGAAAGTGCCTCGCCGCCTTTCACTAGGCTACACCCAGCCATACTGTACTGGACCTCTAAGTAGTGCCTCATCAGGTAGATGAACAGCCAAATGCACCATAACATCAAAGAAGGCTGGAGGATATATCTTCTCAAAGTCGCACAGGATAGTTGGTATCTTGTTTCCAAGATGCTCCAAAAGATCTATCCTAATATTTCTACTGCAGAGTTCCCTGAAGAATTATCCCAACTCTCCAACTGCTCTTTATAAGTCAGGGCGGCCCAATCCTCTTGGGATAACAGGTAAAACCCTTCAAAGTAAGACATGGTAGTCATCAGTTTTCAACCCTTGTACCTTGTTTCCATCTGCACTGACTCTCCTTTTAGGGTTGGAAGCAAATCCATGTTGGAATCTCACACGGATAGGACCTTGCAGGATTCTTTTCTTTTTACCTTGTCCCCGACGCAGACAGCTGGTGCCATATCCCATGGTTTACATTCATCTTCCACCTGCAAATCCTTTCTGATACCCAGGTGTGTCAAATCAATCTTAGATTTTAAGGTATCTTTCCTCTTTCGTTCAATATTAAGAAGTGTGCCGATAATGTTGTCACATATATTTTTCTCGATGTGCATCACATCAAGATTGTGCTGCAGATCCAAATGTTTCCAATACTCCAAGTCCTAGAAAATGGACCTGCAGGTAAACAACAATCTCTTGTTTGCCCTGCCACACTTCCTTTTCCTGCTACCATTATCAGGATAGTTTCCTGGTGTAATATGCCTGACCTTCTCTAATTCCACTTGCAACTCATCGGCACCGAGCATCTTTGGTGCATCACTGTTTTCATGCTTTGCATTGAACACATGTCTTCGGTATTTTGTAGGACACGGCTTGTCCATGGCCAGGAAACGGCAGTGTCCAATGTAACAGATCTTGCTAAGTATTGTGTATGACAGCGGATTCTTGTCAAAGCGAAAACATGCATTGTAACCATGTGTCATTCGCCCTAACATACTGCCCAAAGCTGGATAATCATGGATGCGTCAAATTATAACAGCATGCAGAAAGAAATCAGCTGGTGGGCTGCTATATAGGTCTCGAGTGAGAACACCCCTCCATAGCTGCTGAAGTTCCTCCACAAGAGGCTCCATGAATAAATCAAAATCCTTTCCAGGACTTTTTGGACCTGGGACGAGCAAGCCATAATGTAGTTTGATTCCTTGGTGTAGACATTTGGAGGCATGTTGTAAGGGATAACAAGCACTGGCCACATGCTATATGTGGCGCTTTGGTGGCGAAATGGATTAAATCCATCTGTATCTAAGCCAAGTCTAAAGATTCTCGGGTCAGCAGCAAACTTTTTGTGTTTCTGATTGAAGCTTTTCCAGTAACTACCATGAGATGGATGGCTCATTACATTCCAATCTCTGTACTCCTGGTTCCTAGAATGCCACTGAGGGAGTCCAGGATTAGGGGGTCCTCGGACAGCCGGACTATATGCTTATGCCGGACTGTTGGACTATGAAGATACAAGATTGAGGACATTGCCCCGTGTCCGGGTGGGACTCTCCTTTGCATGGAAGGCAAGCTTGGCAATTTGGATATGTAGATTTCCTTCTCTGTAACCGACTCTGTGTAACCCTAGACCCTCCGGTGTCTATATAAACCGAAGGATTTAGTCCGTAGGACAACAACAATCATAATCGTAGGCTAGCTCCTAGGGTTTAGCCTCTATGATGTAGTGGTAGATCAACTCTTGTAATACTCATATCATCAAGATCAATCAAGCAAGAAGTAGGGTATTACCTCCATTGAGAGGGCCCGAACCTGGGTAAACATCGTGTCCCCCGCCTCCACTTACCATTAGCCTTAGACGCACAGTTCGGGACCCCCTACCCGAGATCCACCTATTTTGACACCGACATTGGTGCTTTCATTGAGAGTTCCACTATGTCCTCACCATAAGGATTGATGGCTCCCTCAATCGTCTACAGCGATGCAATCGAGGGTGAGGTTTTCCTTCCTAGACAGATCTTCATATTTGGCGGCTTCGCACCGCGGGCCAACTCACTTGGCCATCTGGAGCAGATCGATAGCTATGCCCCTGGCCATCAGGTCAGGTTTGGAAGCTTGAACTACACTGCGGACATCCGTGGAGACTTGATCTTCGACGGATTTGAGCCCATGACAGGTGTGTTCTATAGTCGCGATGAGCATGACTTAGATCTATCATCGGATGGTGTTCAGGAGATCGTACCTGCAGCTACCCTGGCTTCAAATCTGGAGCACATCGTGCCATACGAGGATGGGTGGATGGACCCCGCCATGGAGGCCGCACACTCAGCGGCGAAAGAGCCGAACACAGACTTTGCCTCCAATGAGGTCTGTGTCATCGGACCCTCGGACTCGTCTCTGGCCATAGGTTCCGAACCGTGTGCATCCGTGCCCATCGAACCTGACTGGCACCGATCATGGAGTTTAGCTCCGCGGGTATCTTTCAGCACTCGCCCTTGGGTGATGTGCTAAACTCATTAAAATCTCTCTCTCTGACAGGAGACTCTTGGCCTAACTATGTCTGGCTTGAGTGGGAAGCGGACGATGAATAAATTCGTTACCCACCCGCCACCCACTTAATAGCCACTGTCGACGACTTAACCGACATGCTTGATTTCGACTCAGAAGACATCGAAGGTATGGACGACGATGCCGGAGAAGAACAGGAACCACCGCCCACAGGGCGCTGGACAGCCACCTCATCATATGATATATATGGTGGACACACCCAAAGAAAGCAATGGCGATGAGGCAACGGAGGATAATCCCCTTGAGAAGCAATCTAAGTGTCGGCGCCAGCGGTGCCACTCTAAGCCCCGCCATAGCAAAAATAGCAATACCGGCACAAGAGACAATAACACTCTGGATGATGCCGAAGACGAAAACAATCCCGCCCAGCCAAGCTTCGAGCAAGCCAGACGGGAGGATGGGCAAGCTAGCCCTGATGAACGGGCAATGGATGGAGACTCGGAGGATGACAACTACATGCCCCTCTCTGAAGACGAGGTGAGCCGCGGCGACGAAGAATTCATCGTGCCTGAGGATCCCGTCGAGCAGGAGCGCTCCAAGTGCCGGCTTATAGCCACTGCAAAGAGCCTGAAGAAAAAATAGCAACAGCTTCAAGCTGATCAAGATCTGCTAACTGATACATGGACTGAGGTCCTGGTGGCCGAGGAATACGGACTCGAGCACCCAACCAAAAGTTACCCGAGGCGCAGGTTGTTACCTCAATTCGAGGATGAGGCACTAGAGCATACACTACCAGCACAGGATGCAGCTGACTGGCCACCTCGTGGCCGGGATAAAGCGGCATATCAGCCCGAACACCAGCCCGCATCCTGTCGCCAATCAAACAAAAACACGAAGGCCCGGGGCTACACGCATGACCTGCGAGAAGACTTGAAAAACAAAGCAGGACAGTCAAGATCGATCTACGGATCGCGGGGGCGCCCCCCAACACGTGACGATGACCGCCATGCCAGATATACTAAATACAAATCCATTCGGGCCGAATACAATGGACCAGACTCGTTGGAACTGTGCCACGACGTAGCCCGGCATAGAGGCGCTGCACAACCCCTATGCTTCACTGACAAAGTAATGGAGCATGAGTTTCCAAAAGGGTTTAAACCCATGAACATCAAACCATACGATGGAACAACAGACCCCGCGGTATGGATCAAAGATTTCCTTCTCCACATTCATTTGGCCCGCGGTGATGATCTGCATGCCATCAAGTACCTCCCACTAAAACTCAAGGGACCGGCTCGACATTGGCTGAATAGCCTGCCGACAAACTCCATTGGCAGTTGGGACAACCTGGAAGACGCATTCCTTGACAACTTCCAGGGCACTTATGTGCGACCATCGGACGCTGATGACTTAAGTCATATAACCCAACAGCCCGGAGAGTCAGCCAGGAAATTCTGGACTCGGTTCTTAACTAAAAAGAACCAAATTGTTGACTGTCCGGATGCTGAAGCCCTAGCGGCCTTTAAGCACAACATCCGTGACGAGTGGCTTGCCTGACACCTCAGCCAAGAGAAGCTGAAATCCATGGTAGCCCTTACGACACTCATGACCCGCTTTTGTGCGGGCGAGGACAGCTGGATAGCTCGTAGCAACATCATCTCAAGCAAGCCTGGGACTTCTGAACCAAGAGATAACAACGGCAAGCCCAGACACAACAAACAAGCGTCGTAATAATGGTGACAATGCCGAAGACACAGCCGTCAATGCCGGATTCAGCGGCTCTACTACCGGTCAAAGGAAGAAACAATTCAAAAGAAATAGTCCGGGCACGTCCAGTTTGGACCGTATACTCGACCATCCATGCCAAATTCATGGCACCCCAGGAACACCAGCTAATCATACCAACAAAGAATGATGGGTCTTCAAACAAGCCGGCAGGTCAGGTGCCGAAAACAAGGAGAAGGGGTCTTAAAGCGATGATGACGACGAGGAGCCCCAGCCACCGAACACTGGAGGGCAAAAGAAGTTTCCCCCGCAAATCAAAATGGTGAACATGATAAATGCCACCCATATTCCCAAGCGGGAGCGGATGTGCACTCTTAGGGATGTCAACACAACGGAGCTAGTCACCCCAAAATATAACCTATGGTCATCCGACCCAGTCGTCTTCGACCGTACGGATCGTCCGGCCAATACCAGTCAGGGAAATTCAGCCGCACTAGTCCGTGACCCAATAATTGACGGATTCCACCTCACAAGAGTCCTTATGGACGGAGGCAGTAGTCTGAACCTGCTGTATCAGGACACAGTGCACAAGATGGGTATCGATCCTTCAATGATCAAACCCACTAAAACCACCTTTGAAGGTGTTATACCAGGTGCGGAGGCCCGTTGTACAGGCTCCATCACTCTGGAGGTAGTCTTTGGACCACCGGATAACTACCGCAACGAAGAGTTAATCTTTGACATTGTCCCTTTTCGCAGCAGCTACCATGCATTGCTCGAATGAACCGTGTTGGCTCGATTTAACGCTGTGCCACATTATGCCTACCTTAAGCTCAAGATGCCCGGTCTGCGCGGTGTCATAACAGTTAATGGCAAGGCCGAAAGCTCCCTCAGTGCCGAAGAGTACACGGCCGCCTTAACAGTGGAAGCACAGAGTGGCATCTTTCAATCAAACCTTGAGTCGACAGTCAAGCTTTCGGACACCATCAAAGGAGTCTGAACTACTTCGCGGCAGGATAACCCGGCTCGTTAAGAGCTCAATTGAACACTCCGGCAGTAGACGGAGGCAAAGCTAGGATATGCCACACAATGCGGCTTCACCGCTCCGTGCCACACAAACGTTTTTTGCATTTTCTTTGCAGGTCCACTTTTGTGTAGGCCACGACTGGTGACATGGCGACTAGACCCATGAACGGATGAATATACCAAGAAGGGAAACAACTTGAACGCGTAAGGGAATCCTTAGATATTCCCCTCGATGACCATCCGATTACAACTCGGATCCGCACACAGCCTCCCCTGCCTGGTCTCAGCAGGTTCCGAAGTCATATTTCTTTTTATCACATTAATACTCGTACGCATCAATGTATTATTCAGTTACAACATGTGGCTTTATATGACGCTCATTTGCTTTTGTTTCTTATTGACACTCTTTGTCAAATGGCATCCGTACACTACGATATGCCTTTATATGCCAGGGGCCTCGTTGTACCCATAATACGACAATAAAGTCCGGACACCTTCACGGTCGTTCGACACCCCGATTTTATAGTATTATATGCATCGGCTCCGAATCATGTTTTAGGTCCATAGTTGGGTTGCCCGGCTCCTATGCTTGCTACCCTATGTTCCTCTATATCGGCTAGGATAGTAAAGGGAGAACTACTGCGATTGCGTCCCGGTTCTTCCGGGCGAGCGCCTCAGTAGGGAAAGCTGAAAACTGACTGTCATGATATGGCGAGAGTTGGTCAGTTGTTCGAGAGGTTACAAAATCTTTAAGTATTTCTGCCGCACTATGCGATAACTAATGCAGCATGCGATGGATCGGCTTTCTCTTCTGACTAGGTGCCTATAGAGCCCCTAGTGCGGTCTTCCGAACACCAGGGGTTGTGTCGTGGAAATGTCATGGTAGATGTCCTAGTGTGAGGACTTAGTCGCGAGGCCAACGCATCTATGTGGTAGCTTGAGAGGGGTTGAGCGGAATCAAGAAACGCAGGGCGGATCAACACGCAAGACAAGGGTTTAGACAGCTTCGGGCCCCGGGAAACATCATCCGTGTCAGGACCCCGACTCGATGCCACATAGGTCTAGCATGTAACACCTCATATCACTTTGCGGCCTCACGCACGGTATTGCCACGGGTGTCGTCTTACCTTTGCCCGGGACCGTTTGCGCCTTTTGGCACACGTATATGATAGTGTCGCTAGCATCCATATGATAAGGAGCCCGGGCTGACATGGCTAGTCGTAAACCCAAAGTGGCACAGACTTACAGGGACAGGCATCCATGACCCAGCAACGAACGTGTCGGTCATCAGCAAGTGGGTCCGGGCTGTAGCACTGGGCTAGCAGGACTCCGGTAAACCGGGCTGTAGCGGGCTAACAGGACTCTGGTACTCAATGCGTGACATTTCCCCGAAGGGATAGACACAGGAACGAAGAAGGACACATGCCGGCCAGCCTAAGTGTTCCGGAGCAGTAGCAAGCTACCATAGCTCGGTGGAAACACTAGGAGACATTTCCCGGTAAGAGAGGCTACTAAAGATAAACAACTAGATAGTCAGATCCCACACATACCAAGCATTTCAATCATACACACAATATGCTTGATATGTGCAAATACAACAAGGCATCACAACATGACTCTACGACACAAGTACTTTATTTAAGGCTCAGAGAGCCATACATAACATACACATAGGTACGGGTCACACGACCCAACATTCAAGTCATACAGTCATACAAACCAGCAGCGGAAGTAACTTGTCTGAGTACAGACAACTAGTAAAATAAAAGAGGCTTGGGAAGCCTAGCTATACTACGTGGTCCTTCACAAGCTCAGGATCACCACCTGGGCCTTAGCCTACTCATTGATGTCAACGTCTACGAAGAACCCATCAGAAGGGGTTGCAGCGTCTTCTGTAAAATGTAAATTATAGCAACATGAGTACAAAGGTACTCAGCAAGACTTACATCAGATCCTACATACATGCATATTATCAAGAAGGGTTGGTGGAGTTATTGTAGCAAGCCAGCTTTGACTCTTGGCTAGGCTATCCTACGAGACTCCAACCTGAAATGGTTTTGCGCACACGAGTCCACTACTCACCACTTCAATACACTACCGAGGATCCACCTCCGTCTTCCTACGGATGAGCCATCCTCGGCAGTCACACTTATCTTGAGGCTTTTAGTAGTTTCCATTTACTTGTCTATGAACTGTATAGGCAACCAAGCAGTCCTTTACCGCGGACGCGGCTATTCGAATAGATCATGTTAACCTTGCAGGGGTGTACTTCTTCATACATGTTTCCACCACTTAGCGTCTGCACACGACATGTGCTCGGCAGACTTCAAGCGAAAGCCGACGTGGGTGTAGACCACGACCTACCTAAACACCTAAGTCTCCAATCCAGGTTTATTGCCTATCCAGGTTCCATCCGCAGGGAGTCCGGTCGAGGTTTCCCATACGACCCCGAACGATGAGTACAGGATTCCGTGACACCTAACGGGTGCCCGGTATTCCCGTCCACGTACCTACCGCATCACAGCCCACCCCTACGGTCAGCGCTGTCCACAGCCTCCAGTAGGCTACAAACACCAGAAACTACTTGCAACTCCTGGACAGAGAACTAGGGTGAATAAGAAGTCGAGCGGGGTCATATTTCAGGGCCCAATGCATGGTAGTAGCTATATCTTAAATCACACATACGGATCTCAGTGCTTAAGGTCGGCTTCAATGAAACAACCCACCATGTACTCCTACATGGTTCGATGCACTGATACCGTTCTTCGTTAGGGTAATCACGGTACTCCTCGGAGGCAGAACCTGCCGCAAAGAACACCGATACACAACCATCACCAAACAATGTGCAACAATATGATGCATGCATGAAACATGGCAATATGAGTGTGTTGGGCTAATCCAACTAAGACCAGAAGGGTTTGAACCAATTTGAACTAAAGATTCAAATTTCAAACTCATACATGGCCCTTTAAAGTGTTTTACCTTGTTCTGCATTAAACATCAAGTTAACTTGTTTAATCATGCATGAGAATAGTACAGATGGATAGATTGGATTTTTCTGATCATTTTTCATATATAACTTGTCTGATTTGGAGTTACAGATTAAAAGTTATGAATTTTTGAAATTGAAACTACATTCTGGAATTTCCTATATTAGATTAAATCCAGAAAATCAATTACTGCGTCAGCCTGACGTCAGTGTGACATCAGCAGGTCAACGGGACACGGTCCGGGTCAAACCTGACAGTGGGTCCCGCGTGTCAGTGTGATTAGATTAGTTAAAGTTTAATTAAAACTAACCCTATTTAATTAACAGGGCTGGGCCCCACCTGTCATTGACTCAGGAGAGTCAACCAGGGCCCACCCGTGGTCAAACCCGGGTCGGCTGCACCGGCGTTTAGCCGCCGGTGAGCCCGACGTGGCGGTGGAAGTGGTTTTGGCCGTTCCAGCCACCAAATGGGTCGCGGAGGCCATCGGAGTGGAGCTGAGGACGAGCCGCAGCTCTTGGTGGAGTCCGTTGGGGTCGGGGTAGCCGGAGTTGGCGCCGGCGACGACTTTGGCGGCCACCGGAGTTCGGCCGAAGGCGAACTCGGGACTAAAGTGTGCGGTGAAGTGCGGGGAGTGCACGGTTGGACCCAACGCAGCGTGGGGAGTGCGTTGGACACCGTGGAGTGGTCGGAGGATGGCGGCGGCGGTGGTGGTCTTCGTGCGGTGGCTACACGGCTCGGGAACGAGAGAGGGAGGGTAGGAGGGGTAGCTAGGCTCACAGCGCACCCATAGAGGCCACCGGCGGGGTCGGGGACGAGGTGAGGCGGCGACGGCGTTGAAGGGGATCTCCGGCGACGGCGGACTCGGGCGAGGTCGGTGCGGTGGACTCGGGCCGCACGAGCACACGGGGCTCGGCTAGCTCGATGAAGTGGACGGCGGCGGAGCTCCTGGACACGACGAGAAGAAGCACGGGCGGCGGGGAGCACGGCTACGACGTAGGCACGGCGGCGGTGGCGTCGGCCATGCTTAGGGAGCGCGAGGGGGAGGAGCTGGAGGGGAGAGGGGTGTCTGGGGGGTTCGGGGGGGAGAGGGGGAGTGATACACGACGTTAACCGGGCGAGTGGAGCGGCGAGGCGGCGAGCAGGTGCGTGGCACCCATGCGGTGCTCGCCGTCGAGCACCTGCCTGCCTGCCTGGCCGGCAAGCAGCTCGCTGGCGCGGCGCTGGGCTGGGCCGGCAGGTGGGCTGGGTGCTGGGCGCCAGGTAAGGTTTTGTTATTTTTTTTCTGTTTTCTGTTTTTTAATACTTCTGCAACTTTGTTGAATTAATAAAAATACTTAGGCAACTCCTAAAATCACCAAACTACTCCTGGTCCATAGTTGGATTATTTTCCAACATGAAACATTTTAGTTTGGAGATATTTGAGCATTTGAATATTTTATATAATTTTAAATGCCCAAATTCAAATATCTATGATTTAATTCAAAGACCCTAAGATGACCTAGGAAAATGTGCATCACTTTTGGCAGAGGTTCTGAACCAAGACAAAAATGGTGGGCATTTTAGAAGGGCATTTCAGGTTCATTGAAAAAGTTTTTAGTAAACCCTAGTTGGTTTCAGAGGGGGCTGGGGGTTCTGTCATCCCCATTTCAGTTTTCTGATGAAAGAATAAACATGATGCAACACTCTAATGCATGTACTAGCTAGGGTGTGACAATCCGGTAAAAACCCTACATGCTGTTTGAGGCTAGGTCTCATTATCATCACGAGGGAGTCGCCGTAAACCGGCTCTCCTCTAGTTGTGTCTAGCCCTAGAGATTGTTTCTTGCTTGTAGGTTGTCCCTCGTTGGGGAGCCCTGCCCCTCCTTATATATGTTGAAGGGGAGGGTTACATGTGGAGTCCTATTAGGATTAGGACTAGTCTATCTCTAATACAAACCGGATACAAGTCCAGGTCTTAACTCCTTGTAAGACAAATATTCCTTATGCATTTCCTCTTAAACCAGCTCACCATAGTATGAACCGGCCTTCATGAACCGCCTGTTGGGCCACCAGGACTTGTCGCTCCTCGCACCCGCCTGTCGGATTACCAATGAGTCGTGAACCGCCAGGTCCAAACGGGTCGCCGGTGAACCGCCAAGTGTCAGTGGGGTCTCAAATAAACCGCCAAGTCCGGACGGGTTATACTTCCGGCCGGTTTACACCGCGGGGTATATCCCCGACATTAGCCCCCAGTTTAAATTGGATTTATCCATGTTAAACTAATCCTGTGAAATAAACACAAGAACAAACTTGACAGATTATGCTCCGGGTTAAGAATTCTTGTAAACCGACATCTGATCATCCTTAAATCCTTGTCATTTCCTCCTTCTAGAAAATCCGGGTCAACAAGCCAGCTTCATACTCAATTTGCTGACATTGATTTCTCACAGAGAAAATTTGTGAAGAATAATCCACTTGAGTCGGCCTTCAATGCTCATCATTGTCGGGTAATAAAAACTGATAATTCCGAGTCATGATTGTTGCAGACACCAGTTCATGATTGTTGCCAATGCCAGTTCATGATTATTAATGACGCCGGGTTGCAGCCACAGGGTCATAATGATTGGTGACGCCGGGTCAACCTACTTTGCTCAATCAGAGAATTTGAAAATATTTCTTCAATAATAATATAATACCTGTAGCCCCCAAGTCTTGAGCAGAACAAAGTGATTGCTTAAGACTTGCTTCAATATAAATACTACCACTTAAGAAGTAATCCATATTTGTTCATCCCAGTCACTTAGTAAAAACCGAATACTCCATATTATGTAGCCCCCAAGTGCCGGGTTGTCATGCTTGCAGCAACCTGGGACTTGTAATTGTCTTATACTCATAAAAACTTCAACCAGTGTAGCCCCCAAGGGTCGGGTCATTATGCAATAATGAGCAGGGACTTAATATATACTTCAATGAAAATAACATCATATGATGTAACCCCCATCATGGGACTTGAATCCACGTCCACAAGGTTAAGAGCCTTGTGCTTTACCAACTGAGCAGTGGACCCTTCAATATAATGAATAAAAAGCTTTGTACCTTCAACTGTTGACAGGAGCAATTGGTAGCCCCCAAGGGCCAACTCATTTAGAATGTGATGAGTCGGGTCTTCAATAAGTTGAGCAAAAAATGACTTTGCATTAGCCCCCAAGTGCCATGGTGCATGCTGGCAGTGACATGGGACTTGCATATTTGATATAATCCCAATTTGAATAATGTAGCCCCCAAGTGCCGGGTCATAAGCCTACAACGACTCGGGACTATTCCTTAAATTGTAGAATAAATCATTTCCATTATTAACATGATAACCACTGCGCTAAAAGCGACTTTGAAAACCTCAATTATAATATTGGTCATTGATAACCATAATAAAAATCCAGCCATGTTGGCTATTAAAGATAACATAATCTGGTATGAAAAACCTTATTCATTCAATATCATAATGAAAATTCTGCCAAGTTTGGCTATTTGAATAATATAACCCAATGATTTATAAGCGCATGATTCCAATGGCGCAATCCAAATATGTACTGGCGACTCAGAGTCCAAAGCCAGGCCAGGTTAACAAACACCGGATAATTTATCATCATGCTTTATTCAACCTGTCTCTGCATACAACAAGTTTAAAGTGTCCTGGCGGTTTACCGCCGGACGGGTCATAATGCCCAACATATAACCCAGGTTTATAACCAAGGCTGCACTTAAGAATAATCAATGAAATATATCATACCTGTGACATTGAATCACATCATTGGTTTACCAACTTTTTGTAGTAATGGTGATAACTCCTTTCATACTGTGTCGGTTTATGACAAACCGTACCGGGTTGTGATGAACACCGGTTTAACCATATATAATACTGGCGACTCGTAGTCAAACCAGATCGGGCGGATAGTCTCTGGATTATGATTTAATCATGTACTGACAATTTGTAATTGAAAGTCAAGCCGGGTTAATGAACACCGGTTTACTCCATAATAAGATGGTAACATAAAATCAAACCGGGCAGATAGTCTCCGGATTAGGATTTGACCGTATTCCACCAATTTGTAATTGACAATTTGAAACGAATTAACAATGTCAATTTAAAAAACGCAACAAAAATCAAATAACAGTTATGAAAAAAAATATGGAAGCAAAGGCAATGATAAAACCGTTTGCAAAAAGATGCTTTACTGAACTGATCAGATGGTGTTACCATGGTCGGACAGGACCAAGCCCCAATAGGAATGACAATGGTTCAAGTCAGCCAGGTCCCCAACTGAAACCGTGGCATTATGCCGATCAAGTGGCGTGGCAATGGTTCGGGTTCGACCAAGCCCCCAAGTGAATCTGTGGCCTTAGGCCGATCAAGAGGCGTGACTGGTTCAGACTTGACCATGTCCCCAAGTGATCTGGTGGCTTTCGCCTATCAAGAGGTGTTGCATTGGTTCGGACACGACCAAGGCCCCAAGTGATATAACATGGTGCTTTGAAAAGCTAACCCAAAAGGTAAACCGGAGGCCGCTTTAAGACAGAACCTCCATGTAACCACGCATGATGTAAAAAAGAACAGAGACCCCGCTTTATGAAGTAGAAGCCCCCATGTGATCAATAATATGTTAGGCCAATAAGGCAGGATACCCATGTTTGAACCACGCATCATGGCAGCAGGTCCTCTTCGGTAATTTTTAACTTGTTTGCAAGAGATAAATTCTTCTTGAACCGGGATCTTGAACCGGATATTGAGAGCTTCAAAGCTTTGTGGGAGACATCTTTCCCTTGACCCGGATTTTAAACCAGAATCTTCATTTTTAGTCGGAAATTTTCTGACGATCTTTAAACTCGAACTTGTGAGAAGTTAATTCCTTTTTTGAACCGGACATTGTTAAACCGGATTTGGGCGCTTCAGACCTTTGTGGGAGAACAGATTTCCCTTGAACCGGATTGTAAACCAGATATTTGAGAGCTTCAATGAGACTGACTTCCCTTGAGCCGGAATTTAAACCAGAATCCTTTCTGATGACCCGGATCTTCTTCATTGAGTCGGGATTTTATAACTGTCATATACTTTGTAAGCCGGAAATTTTCTGACGGCCTTCAAATAACAGTAGCCTCCTGGACCGGGTTATCTTTCCCTCCATCATCCTAGGGTTCTTAAATTTGCTGAAACTAGCAAGATTTGCTGAGTCATGTCATCGTAGCCCCCGAGTCTCAAGGTGACTCAAGGAGTTGGCTTGAAACTCTCCATATTTGACTGTGATGTAAACCGGTATAACTTTCATATCATTGGTGTTGATAGCACAATGTAAATCCACAGAAGGTTGAGGTGACTGCGGCGGGCTATAAATGGTCCCGTGTGAGCCGTGTCAGCAACTCGGCCAATGGTTCCTTCCAACTGGCGATTTGAAGTTAACCAGAACTGTAATGGCGGCGAATTGTGTGCCTGCTTATTGAGCCATCCAGTGCAGATGGCGGTTGACGATAATTTGCCTCCAATTTGAAAGAAAACCAGGTATGTCGATGGTGCGGCCCGGTATGTCGATGTAGACCAGGCCGCGGGAGACGGACAGCAGAGACGACCGCATCATCAGTGGCGGCTCCGACAGATGAGTCGGCCGCGGCATTGTAAACCGGCTAGGATGGGGAAATCGGTACTGGTGTCGTAAACCGGCATGGACGGGCGAGTTAACCACGTCGTTTTGATGTAGTGAACAATTGTCCTGCATCAACAATATTGCAGACCAAGACAAAGATAAACTGCCCTTTGACAAAAAATAATATGTACCAATAAAATATATTTTAGATAGATTTCACCTGATGTGCTAGGCCAGAAATAATCCGCCATGAAGTTGATGATCACCACAGTGATGCTAAAATAAATCAAGGCCGAGTCGGCCAGACGAGCAGACGGATGGTCCGGCCGCGGTGTTGTAAACCGGACTACGGGGCGGCGGTTTGTGTTCCGATTTATCAGTGTGATATACGCAGATGTTGGTGTAGAACAGCTAGCGCGCGCCGTCCGCAGTAGGGCATCACTTTTAAAGTGAGCACTTGTCCTGTATAAAAAGATATAGGCCAGAGTAGTTGTTCTTTGATAAAAACAATGTGTTTAAGAAAAATAGATGGATATCACCTGGTTCGTCTGGATGACAGATGGAGTCTTACAAACACCAAGTTAATTGCTCGCCCAAGCCAACGACGGAAACGGTGCACCACAGCAGTGAAAACGGCCCGAGGTGAAACCGTGGATGATGAAGTAGAGGCAGCCCACAACGGACGTGCAGCGACTCGGAACAACGTTGCTGCGGCGGCTTGTGGAGGCAGGTCCGCGGGCCGTGGTTACAACAACGATAAAAAAACGCATCGACGGCTTGGAACGGCGCGGCGGCCCCGCGAAAAGGTGAAGCGGCAAACTGGCATGGGATGCGGGATCTTGCGCAGAGGGAGGTCGGTCGGGGCCAGCGACTCACGCGTCGGCGGTTTGCCGTGGAACCATGGGCCACAGTAGAGGAGGGCGACTCAAACTTAGTGCAACAGGAGACAAAAGATCTAATCTTGCAGACCAGGCTTGCCCACCACATGAGAAATAATATGTCAGGACCCCGACTCGATGTCACATCGATCTAGCCGGTAACACCTCATATCACTTTGCGGCCTCACGCACGGTATCCCCACGGGTGTCGCCTTACCTTTGCCCGGGACCTTTTGCGCCTTTTGGCTCACGTATATGATAGTGTCGCTAGCATCCATATGATAAGGAGTCCGGGCTGACATGACTAGTCGTAAACCCAAAGTGGCACAGACTTACAGGGACAGGCATCCATGACCCAGCTTCGAACGTGTCGGTCATCAGCAAGTGGGTCCGGGCTGTAGCACTGGGCTAGCAGGACTCCGGTAAACCGGGCTGTAGCGGGCTAACAGGACTCCGGTACTCAATGCGTGACATTTCCCCGAAGGGACAGACACAGGAACGAAGAAGGACACATGTCGGCCAGCCTAAGTGTTCAAGAGCAGTAGCAAGCTACCATGGCTCAGCGGAAACACTAGGAGACATTTCCCGGTAAGAGAGGCTACTAAAGATAAACAACTAGGTAGTCAGATCCCACACATACCAAGCATTTCAATCATACACACAATATGCTCGATATGTGCAAATACAACGAAGCATCACAACATGACTCTACGACACAAGTACTTTATTTAAGGCTCAGGGAGCCATACATAGCATACACAAAGGTACGGGTCCCACGACCCAACATACAAGTCATACAGTCATACAAACCAGCAGCGGAAGTAACTTGTCTGAGTACAGACAACTAGTAAAATAAAAGAGGCTTGGAAAGCCTAGCTATACTATGTGGTCCTTCACAAGCTCAGGGTCACCACCTGGGCCTTTAGCCTACTCGTTGATGTCAACGTCTACATAGAACCCATCAGAAGGGGTTGCAGCGTCTTCTGTAAAATGTAAATTATAGCAACATGAGTACAAAGGTACTCAGCAAGACTTACATCAGATCCTACATACATGCATATTATCAAGAAGGGTTGGTGGAGTTATTGCAGCAAGCCAGCTTTGACTCTTGGCTAGGCTATCTTACGATACTTCAACTTGAAATGGTTTTGCGCACACGAGTCCATTACCCACCACTTCAATACACTACCGAGGATCCGCCTCCGTCTTCCTACGGAAGAGCCATCCTCGGCACTCACACTTATCTTGAGGCTTTTAGCAGTTTCCATTTACTTGTCTATGAACTGTATAGGCAACCAAGTAGTCCTTTACCGCGGATGCGGCTATTCGAATAGATTATGATAACCCTGCAGGGGTGTACTTCTTCATACATGCTCTCACCACTTACCGTCGTTTACACGACATGTACTCGGCAACCTTCAAGCGGAAGCCCAACGTGGGTGTCGGCCACGACCTACCTAATCACCTAAGTCCCTAGTCCAGGTTTATCGCCTATTCGGGTTCCATCCATGAGGAGATCCGGCTGAGGTATCGCTCACAGCCCCAAACGATGTGAGCAGGGTTCCCGAGATACCTAACGGGTATTCGGTACACCGTGCCACGTACCTACCGCATCACAGCCCACCCCTACGGTCAGCGCTGTCCACGGCCTCCAGTATACTACAAACACCAGAAACTACTTGCAACTCCTGGACAGAGAACTAGGGTGACTAAGAAGTCGAGAGGGTCCATTGGTTTCGGGCCCAATGCATGGTAGTAGCTGAATCTTAAATCACACATACAGATCTCAGTGCTTAAGGTCGGCTTCAATGAAACAACCCACCATGTACTCCTACATGGCCTCTCATCGATACCTTTACCAAATCATGTTCACCACACCACTCTCATTACCGACATAATCATTTCACTCTAGCCCATCACCCAGATGAACCAGACCTGACACGACTCTAAGCATAGCAGGCGTAGCAAGGTAGGAACAACACATACATATGGCTCAATCAACTCCTACACATGCTAGTGGGTTTCATCTAGTTACTGTGGCAATGACAGGTCATGCAGAGGAAATGGGTTCAACTACCATAGCACACAGCAGTTTGAAACGCGTTGTCTTAATGCAGTAAAAGAGAGCAGGAGCGAGAACATGGGATTGTATCGATATGATCAAATCGTTGATTGCTTGCCTGATGGTTCGATGCACTGATACGGTTCTTCGTTAGGGTAATCACGGTACTCCTCGGAGGCAGAACCTATCGCAAAGGACACCGATACACAACCATCACCAAACAATGTGCAACAATATGATGCATGCATGAAACATGGCAATATGAGTGTGTTGGGCTAATGCAACTAAAACCAGAAGGGTTTGAACAAATTTGAATCAAAGATTCAAATTTCAAACTCAAACACGGCCTCTTAAAGTGCTTTTCCTTGTTCTGCATTAAACATCAAGTTAACTTGTTTGGTCATGCATGAAAATAGTACAGGTGGATAGATTGGATTTTTCTGATCATTTTTCATATATAATTTGTCTGATTTGGAGTTAAAGAATAAAAGTTATGAATTTTTGAAGTTTAAATAATATTCTGGAATTTCCTGATTTAAATTAAATCCAGAAATATAAATATTGCGCCAGCATGACGTCAGCATGACGTCAGTGGTCAACTGCGGCTGGCTGGGGTCAAACCTGATGTGTGGGCTCCACACGTCAGTGACAGGGGGGTTTAACAGGGTTAATTTAATCCTAATTAGGAATTAGTGGCGCTGGGGCCCACTGGTCAGTGTCAGGGGGGGTTAATTAAGCGGTGATTAGCGCTAATCTAACCACCTGGCCGACGGGGCCCACGCGTCAGTGACCCTGGGGGGGTCAAACAGGTCAAACCCACCGGCGACATGACGCCGGTGAGGCCCGAGACGGCGGCGCGATGCGGAAACGCGCTACAGGGCACAGGCAAGGCTGTGCTTGGGCTCGTTGGAGAGCCCTTGCTCCCGCGCGTCGAACGGTGGTGGTGGCCGTGCCTGAGGTGGCCGGTACCGACGACGGCGAGCTCGTGAGCGGCGGCCGGAGTTCGGCCAACGGCGGGTTAGGCGATGCAAGGCGCTAGGGGAGGCGTTGGTGCGTGCTACGTGCTCCTGGTGAGGTGTGGAGCACGATGGTGTGCTCGGCTTCGAACTACAACGGCTCCAGCCACGGCGGCGACGAGGCACGGCGGCGGCGAGCTTCGGAGCTCAAGGGGACAGCAACTACAGGATGCTAGGGACGACGGGGCAAGGGGGAATCAGGTCAGCGGCTCACCGCGGAGCTGCAGGGATGGTTAGCGGGCTCGGGGACGTCCGGTAGCTCTCGATTCGACGGCGACGATCTCCGGTGGCCGAGGAGGGGAACGGCGACGTGGGCGGCGATGCAGGGCTTCCGGAGGCCCGTGGATCAATGGGAAGGAAGAGGGGGTCGAGGCGGAGCCTCTGGGCTAGTCGGGGGAGCGAGGGAAGGGCGGTGGCTGCAGCTACGGTGAACGGCGTCGGCGGCTGCGCTCTGCTTCGGAAGAGGGGGCGAGGGAGGCGAAGCAGGGAGAGAGGGAAGAGGTGCACGGGAGAGTGAGGGGGGTCAGGGGGATCGGGACGGCCTGCGGAAGTCGTCCACGCGGCCAGGAGCTCGTCGGCAAGTAGGAGGTGGCCGCGCGGCCGTGCGCGTGCGAGCACGCAGCAGCTTCGGGGCGAGGGGAGGAAGACGACGGAGGGCTGCAGTGGTGGGCTGGGCCGCCTGCTGGCTGGGCCGGCCAGCTGGCTGGGCCGGACAGGGAGGAGCCCAGGTAAGGTTCTCCCTTTTATTTATTTCTGTTTTCTAATTTTTAATACTTCTGCAACTTAGTTGAATTAAATAAAATACCTAGGCAACTTCAAAAATCACCAAACTACTCCTGGTCCATAGTTGGATTATTTCCAACATGAAACATTTTAGTTTGGAGATATTTGAGCATTTAAATATTTTATATAATTTTAAATGCCCAAATTCAAATATTTATGATTTAATTCAAAAACACTAGGATGGCCTAGGAAAATGTGCACCACTTTTGGCAGAGGTTCTGAACCAAGACAAAAATGATGGGCATTTTAGAAGGGCATTTCAGGTTCATTGAAAATGTTTTTAGTAAACCCTAATTGGTTTCAGAGGGGACTGGGGGTTCTGTCATCCCCATTTCAGGTTTCTGATGAAAAGGTAAACATGATGCAACACTCTAATGCGTGGCTAACTAGGATGTGACATAATACTTCTTATTTGATTGATTACAGCCTGATGTGAAGCAGCAGCAGCAGGAGTTTTAATATCTCGGGAGCAGTGGATGTTCCGGTTCATTGAAAATCAGGTGGCCTTCTTGGGACTTGAAGCCAGCGGCAAGGGAACATGGCGGCTCAGGCGGATTGCAGCTTGTGGCAGAGACAGGACCCAGCCGATGCACGCACCAAGCAGCCTGGTTGAGCGCGGATACAGCGGCTTGACGCGGGCAGGTTGACAAGGCGGGGTGAGTTTTAGGTCAGCGCCCGGTGGCCCGCAGCAGCTGCAGAGGCTGCCCACTTGACGCCTTGTGGTTTGGCCATGGCAGAATCCAGCCAAAGCAGGCGAGACGCGCTCGGATAGGCAGCGGCTGCATCTCGAAACCAGGGCCGCTTGGCAACAAGGACGGCGCCGACTCAGGTCGGATCCGAGGTGGAACTGTCCGGTGACTCGGGAGACGGGCGTGCAGTCGACGAGTCCGAGTCCGGTTCAAGTTGGAATTCTGATACAGTGCCGGGTGATGCAGCAGCAGCGTAGCACCTCAACTGGTATGTGGAATTTTGTGCAAACAGAGCACTTCAACTTAGTACACCTCGGTGTCTGGATTTGTTTTTGTTTCCCAACCGGTGATCGATCTTCTCAGGATTTTTAAAGTAAACGACTTGCGGTTTTGATGGATGTGAGCACGTCTCTGCCTTCTGTGCAATGCGGAGTTGACTCGCCATTGAACCTTGGCCAACGACTGCAGCCAGAACAAATTGCGCGTACGTGTACAAACAGTGCTTCTGTTGGTCTCAGAGTAGTAACACCGTAGGTGAATTGCCCTTACAGTAGGCCTTTGTCTCGGACTCGGTGCCAACCAGACGATGGAAATCCGCAGTGCAACCACGACAGCAGACAATTCGATCGGCTTCGAAGACTGGCAGCGGCGTTCACCATGAAACCCTAATCCAAAGCTTTAATCATACTTCTGATTTTAACATGGCGAAATATCGCCAGCTCAGCCCAAGGTTGTCTGACCCCGAGTTACGCTGCGTGATTGCTTCGCGCCGGCTCTTCTTTGTCCATTGATTCGCGAGCTTCTCGATCCCTAAAGAAATCCCTCCAAGAACTCAACACCATCGTGCGCAGGCCCCACGGTGGGCGCCAACTGTCGTGGAATTGTCACGGCAGATGTCCTAGTGTGAGGACTTAGTCGCGAGGCCAACGCATCTATGTGGTAGCTTGAGAGGGGTTGAGCGGAATCGAGAGACGCAGGGCGGATCAACACGCAAGACAAGGGTTTAGACAGCTTCGGGCCCCGGGAAACATCATCCGGTAAAAACCCTACATGCTGTTTGAGGCTAGGTCTCATTATCATCACGAGGGAGTCGCCGTAAACCGGCTCTCCTCTAGTTGTGTCTAGCCCTAGAGATTGTTTCTTGCTTGTAGCTTGTCCCTCATTGGGGAGCCCTGCCCCTCCTTATATATGTTGAAGGGGCGGGTTACATGTGGAGTCCTATTAGGATTAGGACTAGTCTATCTCTAATACAAACCGGATACAAGTCCAGGTCTTAACTCCTTGTAAGACAAATATTCCTTATGCATTTCCTCTTAAACCGGCTCACCATAGTATGAATCGGCCTTCATGAACCGCCTGTTGGGCCACCAGGTCTTGTCGCTCATTGCACCCGCCTGCCGGATTACCAATGAGTCGTGAACCGCCAGGTCCAAACGGGTCGCCGGTGAACCGCCAAGTGTCAGCAGGGTCTCAAATAAACAGCCAAGTCCGGCCGGGTCATACTTCCGGCCGGTTTACACCGCGGGGTATATCCCCGACAGGTTGTGCCTACCTTTCTTTCTGTCAAACTCCTATGGCTAAGTGAGGGTGATAAAGCCTTATAGTCTGATTTCCTGGTTCGTTGCACTGAACACCTCCTTCAAGGACCCAAAACTGGGGTAAAGAGTGCTCAGGTTCATCCGGAACACCCCCGTATTTCCTATGTGGGGGCAGAAGCCGACGACTGGCCAACTCTCAGGGTTAATATATAAAACGGCCGCACAGGAGGTAAAATTTCCAAAATAACAGGCATTATATCATTTAAATGACCTTGTTCAAACATTACACAGGACAACATGAATGTATTCATGGGAATATAATGCCCTTGGCACATTGCTCCGCTACAAGACGGGATCCTTTCAGGACACTATCATAATATAACTCAGGCTTGCGGTTCTCATTCCCCTCAGGCGATCCTTCGGTCATCAGCTTCTCAGCATCCATCTTCGTCCAGTGCACCTTTGCGCGGGCGAAGGCCATTCGGGCACCTTCCATACAGACCGACCGCTTGATGACTTCAAGTCGAGGGCAGGCACTAAGGAGCCGCTTCACGAGCCCGAAGTAGCTAGTGGGAATTGGCTCAGCAGGCCATAGCCGGATAATTAAATCCTTCATGGCTACTTCAGCCGCCTTATGCCGTTCGATCAGCTGCTTCAGTTGATCGGCAAAGGGCACTGGATACTCTGGCGCCAGATATTGCGACCAGAAGAGCTTCTCCGCAGTACTCCTTTCTTCGGCTCGGTAGAATTGCGCGGCATCAGATATGCTGCATGGCAGCTCCGCAAATACCCTTGGAGAAATCCAAATTCAAATTAGTAACGTGATTTTCTCCCTATTTGCTTTGCATAGGAAAAGCCTTACCCGCAGTGATCTTTCTCGCCTCCTGGATTTCCTGCAAGGCGCCTTGGGCTTCCCCCGGGCATCGCGTGCGGCTTGAAGAGCCTTGGTGAGTTCGGATTCTTTCTCCATTAAACTCTGCTCCAAGGTCTCGCATTTCTTCAAGGCCTCTTGAAGCTCTCGCTCAGCTTGAATAACCCTGGCCTCGTGCTTTTCCCAAAGATCTTGCTCGGCAGCTGCCTTCTCTCGGCCTCGGCCACAGCCTTCTTAAGAGCCTCAACTTCGGCCGTCGCCCCTAGAGCACATCATGAAAATATTTTCATCATACTCAATTATTCATTCGCATTGAACGCGAACAAGGTTTATTGCATACCTTGGTTATCCTCCAACTGCTTTTTCAATTGGCCGAGTTCTTCTTTGGCCCGGTCTAGACTCTGCTTCAGTCCGGAGACTTCCGCAGCATGAGAGGCAGCAGTCGCTACAGATGCCTGCTTATAAGAAAAGAGGGATAGGTGCCATAAGGTGAGTCTCCTACGAACATGTATTTGATCATCTGTCCGGTTCTTTCTTTCGAACACCGAATAGTGTATCAGGGGCTACTACCTATACTATAACACTCTCTGAAACCTCACAACATACCTCAAAGCCCGTTATAAGGCTGATGCAGGCTTCGTTCAGCCCGCTCTCAGCAAACTGAATCTTCTCAATCACGGCACCCATAAGGGCACGTTGTTCTTCAACGATGGAGGCGCTCTTCAGCGCCGCTGATAAGGTATCCGGGACCTCTGGCTGGGCAGAGGTTGCGGGTGGAACAGGCGCACCCCCTCCTGTCGAGGGAGGCTGCCTTCCTGATTCCGGAGCCGTATCAGTCTCCGGAATTGTGTTCGGCTGGGGGCCGAATTCAAGATAGCCCCTGCCGTCGGTGTCCATGGGAGCCTTGTCTCCCGTGTGTCCGGCCACCGAAGTTTGACCTCCTGCGCCGCCTTGACGATCTTTCCCCCCCTCCTTGGCATGGGCCCCTCTGGGATGATGCCTCGGTGTCGTTCACGTGTTTTGGGGAAGGGGCCTTCGGGGGTGTCCCGTTGTCCATAGCATCCGAGCCCAGTATATCCTCTGATGAGGATTGTTCAGCGCGGGTCCTCGCCGGACTGCAAAAAAGTGTGGCTTAATGATTAAACGTCATACAATAGCGAGTCTGGATGTGCAAACGCGTCCGCATTTTATATACTCGCGATTTCACCAGGGGCTGGACCCTGGGATCCCACTCCGGGCTGTTGTCGGTAGCTGTTGCGGATTCCTCTGGAAGGGGAGTTTTTCCCTTCTTAGGTGACTCAGCCTCCAATTGTGTGGAGGCCGTCCTTTTCTTTCTTCCCCTCGTTGGGGGGTTTGGTTTTCCTCCTCTTCCTCGTCCTCTCTGGAGGAAGAGCGGACATCAAAGTCTTCGGATATTGTGTCCGAAGTGCCTCGGCGATGAAGGCCGCCCCTGGTCTCTTTGGCGTCCTTCTCGGCTTTCTTCTTCGGTGCCTTATAAGGCGCCGGGACCAGCATCTTTGTCAGAAGTGGGCCGGCTTGTTCTTCTGGCAGTGGGGCTGGACAGTAGATCCACCCCGCCTTCTTCGTCCAGCCCTGGGAGGGTTGTGGAAAAACACATTAAGCATTTCCCTCAGATTATGCAGATAAAGCGTATGACTTGCCAACATACGAAAACTTACCGAACTCACGGGTCGGGACAGTTGGTACCCGCGGTCCTTGGCTGAATCTGGCCACGATTTGCCGGACTTAAAGAGCACCTTCCAGATGTGTTTGTGCGATGAGTCGAAAATCCCTGATAGGTTCTGGTGCTTGGCCGGGTCGAATTCCCATAAATTGCAAGCCCTGTGTTGACAACGGAGAATCCGGCGAACTAACATCACCTGGACTACATTGACAAGTTTGATATTCTTGTCTTCCATACCCTTGACGCGCGTCTGGAGCACCGACAACTCATCGGGCGAAGACCCATTCTGGCCCTTCTTGGGCCACGACGTAAGCCGCAGTGGAGCTCCGGATCGGAATTCGGGAGCTGCGGCCCATTTTGTGCCGTGTGGCTCAGTGACATAGAACCACTGTTGTTGCCACCCTTTGACGGAATCATTGAAGGTACCTGATGGCCATGTGACATTGGGAATCTTGCTCACCATGGCTCCTCCGCACTCAGCATGCTCGCCGCTCACTACCTTGGGCTTCACATTGAAAATCTTCAGCCATAAGCAAAAGTGTGGCAAGATGCGGAGAAAGGCCTCGCACACGACTATGAATGTCGAGATGTTGAGGAAGGAATTGGGGGATAGATCATGAAAATCGATACCATAGTAATACATAATGCCTCGAACGAAAGGGTGGAGGGGAAACCCTAGCCAACAGACAAAGTGACGGAGCAATACAACCCTCTCATGGGGATCCGGAGTAGGGACGATCTGTCCCGCCATCGTGAGACGATGGCTGATCTTCTTGGCCAAATACCCGGCCTCCCGAAGTTTCTTAATATCCTTCTCCCGGACAGTAGAGGCCATCCACTTGTCTCCTGCTCCAGATCTGGACATTTCTGGAGGGCCTTTGTGGGCGGAGAAGGCGAATGCTTGGGCGCTGGAGCTCGAGCGAGAGAGAATGGATGAGTAGAGGAAGAAGAAGGCGTGGGTGAAAAAGGGGAGTCCTTACCTCCTTATAAAGGCAGCAGGGATCCTGCGCCTCCCCACTTGCCCTAGAAACTCGCTTATCCCCCAAGCGTCGTGGTTAAATGGCGCGGTTGGGTTACGCACACCCGTATTCATGAGAATCCCGTGATAAGGGAACACGATCTCTGCTTCGACAAGACGTGCCAATGAAACCGCCTCGCAAGATGAGAAGTAGCAGGTTGAGAAAAATGGTTTGAATAATGACCGGGTCGCGGCATGATGTCACGCTATGGAAAAGTTGTCAGCAGATTAGATTTGTGGAATATTGTGCTCTCTACGGTGGTATGTGGAATTTATTTGGCAGAGCCGGACACGATTCTTTGTGTTCAAAATCTTCTTTGGAGTATTCAGAGAAGGAACCCGCCTTGCAATGCCGAAGACAATCTGCACGCCAGACTCATCGTCATTGAAGCCTGGTTCAGGGGCTACTGAGGGAGTCCAGGATTAGGGGGACCTCGGACTGCCAGACTATATGCTTATGCCGGACTGTTGGACTATGAAGATACAAGATTGAAGACTTTGCCCTGTGTCCGGGTGGGAATATCCTTTGCGTGGAAGGCAAGCTTCGCAATTCGGATATGTAGATTTCCTTCTCTATAACCGACTCTGTGTAACCCTAGCCCCTCCGGTGTCTATATAAACCACAGGGTTTTGTCCGTAGGACAACAACAATCATAATCGTAGGCTAGCTCCTAGGGTTTAGCCTCTACGATCTCGTGGTAGATCAACTCTTGTAATACTCATATCATGAAGATCAATCAAGCAGGAAGTAGGGTATTACCTCCATAGAGAGGGCCTGAACCTGGGTAAACATCGTGTCCCCCGCCTCCTGTTACCATTAGCCTTAGACGCACAGTTTGGGACCCCATACCCGAGATCCGCCGGTTTTGACACCGACAGCCATAATACATCCTCTCTTGTTTCAGCATCATGAAACAACCTCTGTAATCTTGGTATAATTGGAAAATGTCTCAAAACATTATGAGGAATCCTCTACACAGCATTGCCATCTTTCCATCTCTCTTGTTTGGGCATTCACTTTAGTTCGCATGATCCTTCTGGAACAGAACACAATTATTCTTACAAACACGGATCATATCATATCCAATTCCAACTGCACGAAGGAAATTCTTCATTTTACTATAGGTGTGTGGCAGCTTAGATGCATCTGGGAAAGATTTGCGGAAAGCAACCATCATCGCATCGAATGATTTGTTGGTCATCTGCTCAGATGTCTTCACCTGAAGAAAGGTGGCCATAGCTGAGAATACTGACAGCTTAGTTCCTGGGGTGACAGCCACGTTGCATTGTTCCAACATGCGGGCCCACCGTTTTATTCTGTAGGTCAAAGTTCACAAAATGCGCGAGCATTTCATAGCATTGTTTCAATGTTTGTCAAACTCACTAGCTCTGCCACCACCACCTCCTCCTCCTCTTCCACCCGATCATTAGGCAGATCAAGATGGTGATCTACTACTTCCACATAGTCAGTAACCTTGACATTCACAGCTTCACCATGATGAACCCACCTAGTATATGTGACCGACATCCCATACAAGGGTAGATGATTTTGCATAGTTGACTGGGGTCTTGTAACTAAATTCATACAACTGCTAAACGGGGAGAGCACATCTGATCTTTGACCACTGTACTCAACTCTGATAAAGTTCATGAAGTTTTCAACCCCCTCAACATATGCAGCAGAGAATCTTCGAGCAGAAGTTATCCAAGTCATGTCCATTTGTTAGACATACAAATTAGTTCTTCTACTTGATATTACGGGAAAAACATATATGATTTTTTATAAAGTCCAGAAAAAATACCTAGGTTGATGTCTAAAGCTATGGCAAGATATTTGGACAAGCAGATCTAAGTAACGAAATATATGTAACACTAATTTGGCAAATATATTTGAGTGCTACATTATGGCAGGCTATTTCAGTAGTCAATGAGGCCGAGCATACAACCATGAAATGCCATGTCAGCAACAAAGATTGAGTATAAAACAGTGTAGAGCTATTTCACCTAACAGATTGGCTACTAGACCATGGCAAGCTAGGTCACAATAAATATATGACAGGATGTTTTAGCAACTAATCAGGCGTGGCATGCCATCTCAGCTAAGCAGATTGAGTGTAGAACAGGGCAAGGAAGCTTCTTAAGCAGAGCGTATTGACTGTAAACTATTTTGGAAAACAGTGAGATTAACAACATCTATCAGCTAACGTTTAGCTCTACTCCGACATGCATGGGGCCTCAGTCTAGAATGCACGTACAGTGGTAGAAGCTGACCGCTGTGCGTCCCCACAAGAATGTCGCCAGCGGTGGTGGCGCGGCTAGAGGATGGTAGTCTA
Organism: Triticum aestivum; assembly: GCF_018294505.1. Taxonomy (NCBI): domain Eukaryota; kingdom Viridiplantae; phylum Streptophyta; class Magnoliopsida; order Poales; family Poaceae; genus Triticum; species Triticum aestivum. The sequence continues at coordinate 164,095,841 of NC_057804.1, read as the reverse complement.
CGAGAGCGTACTGTGCAAGTGAGAGGATCACCGTGCATCCTCTCAATGAACTGCGGTGCCGACATATCGGCGCGGTAGGGAGGGCAACTTTGGCGGAGCGAATGGAGTGGAGGGGGCCGGCCGGGAGGGGGGTTTGGGGAATATTATTGGCTAGTTGGCCGAAGGGTGGTTGAATTTGGGATTTTGGGGGACTTTTCGTGCGGTGGGTGGGGGATTTTGGCGCATGGTTGATTTCTCCAAGTGCGGTCCCACGTGTCAGTGAAGGCAAGCCAAAGCATGTTCTGTTTGCATGATCCGTGTGCAGGACCGACCGTGTGAGGGGTGCAACGCGACCGCGACAGGCGTGTTGTGAGTGCACCACCTTTTTTCCTTTTAAACTTGGTGCTTCACGTGATCCATCAATACTACTACTAGTAATCCGGTAATCCCGACTAAAACGGCGTGGCCGGGTCTTTCCCCGCGAGATATGCTGGGAGGTTGGCTTAGTAGTTTTTTTAGGATGAGTAATGCTAAACCTATGTAATCCCACTTACGTAATTGACGTGATGTCAAACATGTGGGCTGTTGATTGGAGATTGGGGAGGGAGGGGCCCACCACCATGAAAATCAGGGGAGAGAGAGAGGCAATTTACGTTAACCCTTTCGTAGGTTTCCGTAGATGTAGAAAGATGTGAAGTGCATGAATGTGTAGTGGACGTACTATTGGAGTGCCTAAGATACATTGTGTATGTAGACCCTACGTGTTTATTTACTTCACATGTTAGCTTTGTCTCGGGTCAAACCTTCTAAGTTTTACACACAAAAACAAATCATCAATCCATATATTTTCATACTCCTACAATATATCTTACTATTATTGTGAAAGTTCATATACACCGGACGAGATTCACGCAAACACTGCAGATTTTCATTACATTTCAAACTTCTGTAGGACAAAAAAAAAATAAACCCGACCCTAAACCTTTTGTACGGCGGCAACTGACATCCTCCATCTACCATCTTCCTGTATAGGGGCGGGGTTCAAGACACGTGAAGTGAAGGTGTGGTCTCTGGTAAGGAAGAGTAGAACACGGGAGACGGACCGGCCAGTTGGCACACCATGCCCTGCTGCCTCCCATGCCCTACTCATCCTCGGAAGAGTCCCTAACCTCGGTAGTGCCGATGGACGTGAGGTCGATGATGATGGACATGGACGGTCCATCGCTGCACCTGCCACATGCGCCACCGAGCGTTGGATGGTGAAAAGTAGGACATGTGGCTGACAGTGCTCCCGTCGTCGGCCGCTAGCATGGCCACCGCTTGTGCGATCGCGACCACGTCCGGCTACACCACTATTGCATTGCAATCGGTGACTTGAGCAAGGACGGCGACCTCGAGCTTCATCCCCAAAGACAAGCTCTCCCACAGAGCGTTCGCGCTCGCTGTCATGGTGGATGTGGTGGCAGGTCGCAGGAGGATGCGTTATGGTGTGGAGTTTAGCTGGGCATTGCTGTTTTAAGTAGCGCATTCCGGTGAGGACAAGCGTCCGGGTGTGTCATTAACTTACCGGAGTTGGTTCCTTGGGCACCGAGCCTCCTAATGACAGCAGACGGATGGACGACATGAATGCGGGTAGCTGGCGCAGGCTGGGAACGCACCGCGCGACGGTGCGAGGTTTTTTGGTGTCCCAGGGTAGTCAACCGGTTGTGGCAATGTTGGAGATGCCGTTTGCTCACATGCAATCCCCACATGTCATTGAAAAAGCAAGATGACCTGGCATGGTGTCAGGTCATGGGAATGTAGTTGGCCATGCTAGAACACTCCACAGACGCGTCTTAGCGTGTGCGCACTTCGGCGCCCCGTGCATCCTCCACGAGCCGGATGTTGATCTGCGAGTCGTGCCACAACACTAATGCCACCCTCGGCACCATAAAGCCGAGCGTGTCAGTGACGATCAGCATGTCGTTCACCGCGGTCACCGTGTCGAGAGGCGGTGCGGGAGCTGCACCACGTTGCTGGCCCCCACGACCCACATGAACGGTTGCCAGTGGCGACGAGGTCGTGGGCTAGCACCTCAATTGGACTAGTCTGCACCACGTCGTCCTGATAGGTGTGCCCCACATGTTGGTTTCCTTGTTTTCCTAGTCAAATCCGAGCATCAGTGCTCCGCGTTATGCATTAGGTGCAGAACATGTGGTTTTTGTGCCCTGGTTCAAATGTGGTACAATACCAAGTTGTTACCCAAGACCCAAGTGTTGTGGTTTTGGGTACGGTACCACCCTTTTCCTTTTCAACTAGTGAAGCATAATACTTGATTAAGTAGCCGGATGGTGTGCTAATGTAGGTGTCTGACTGTTTGAAGGAATAATTGAGGTGTGTCCGGTTCGTGCCTGCATTTAGGGTCCAACTTACCATGTTCCGATAGTCGTAACTATATACTAGTCCCTGCGTACTCCCTCTGTTATTATTTACTCTGCATTTTAGCTTTGCTCAAAGTCTAACTTTGTAAACTTTGACAAAGTTTACACACAGAAATAATAACATATACAATAACAAATCAATACCATTAGATTCATTATTGAATATACTTGCACATCATATAGATTTGCTATTATAAATGTTCATATTTTTTCTATAAATTTGGTCAAATTTTATGAAGTTTGACTTTAGTGAAACCTAATATGTAGAGTAAATAAAAACGGAGGGAGTATCTTACTCCGTGACCAAGATGGAAGGGAAAACGAGACAACTTAATGTTTATTTGAGCCGTTCAAGTATAATCATGTGGCGTTGCTTATTTCTCATTCCTCTCCAACCCTCTTCACCATCGATATGCTACCCTCCGGTTGAGTCCATCCTCCCGCATGCCTCATTTCAACATTCCACCTAGTATCATTTGCATGTGGGCCTAGACCATGCTTGTATTTCCAATGTTGTAATTTGTCCGACATGCATACAGACAAACAATTCGTTTAAAGTTTCGCTTTTCCTCCACTACATGTCGCTTCCCATCTTAGTTTTGACATCCAATTTGGTTCATGCCCGACACATCTTGATGAGATCGATTGATGTTGAGAGATAAAGTGCGTATCGTGCAAGGAGATAAAGGTTTGGTGTGATTCTATGATAAAAATGAGCCCGGGGGTGGGGGTCTGTGTGGATTCAAGGGAGTATATTATACGTTCAAATGCAAAACGAACATATTGTACCCACCCTAGTCCTTTTTCAATTGATCTCCGGACCCCGTGATGAAACCAAGAGAGAACGAGTGGGTGCGTGTGTGATACCTAAGGCGGATTCAAAATTTTGAACCGGTGATCATAGCATCAACAAATCATATATAAAGGGTATTCAATGTTTGTTTCACTTTTGAACGTACAATATAGTCCCTCCGATCCTTTCTAGTTTACATATAAGTTTTATGTGTAGACAAAGTATCTCTACTTTGACCAAACTTATAGAAAAAAGTATCAACATTCAACAACGCCCAATAAATATTGTTAGATTCGTACCTACTCCTAGATTTGTATTCAAACATAGATGGTTTCCACTTTGTTTTCAAACACGTGAATGTACTTGTTCTCGCGCATTCTCTTACTACTAGGATTTCGTCATGTATAGCCAGTCCAATAGTAACTTTTTTAAGCTCCCTGTCCAATAGTAGTAGAAGTAGTAGCGCTAGTGGAGTACTGACAACATCTGTAGTAGAGTATGCAGTGCTCATAGTACTTGTATTATACTCCCTCCATTTTTATTTGCTCCGCATAAAACAGAGGGGGGAGTACTAGTAACACTCGCCCAACCTTTCTCCCCTCTAGTATAAATGATGTTGGCGGGAGAGGGGAGGGACGTCGGTTTGCTCTCAACTTCGGTCCCACAGGCGAGCAAAAAAGCAAGACGAAGCGTGGTCCATTCGGTGAGCGACATGGAGGGTCCAACCTACCGGGGTGCAATGCGAACGTGACAAGAGGTACACCATTCGTTCCTTATGAACTTGCATAATTCGAGTTCTCCTTTTTATTAACACAGTAGAGACGCAAGCACTCATATAGGCGCCATACACTCACCTCTATGAATGCACAGATGCACACCCTACCCCTGTGAGCACCTTCGAGAGACTGAGCTATCATACCTCTATCTCTACTCTTATATCTACTCTCATGATGATGGTGTGCCTTCCATCTTGCAATATAGACTGCTCGATCAATATCTGATGGATAGAAAGCAAACTATGACAATTTTGCAAAAGGATAGCCGCACCTCTATCATTCATCTTTATCTCCCACAACTTCATTATTGAGTTTTAAAAAGGAAGCCTCTAGAACAATCTGACATGGTGGCTGCTGCCGGCGTTGTCCATGGCCATGCCTCTCCTAAGTCGGACCACCAATCACCACCATGCGCCATTCCTCCTCACATTATCTCTCATCTTTCTTGAGATATCATTTTTTCATGAAATTCATGAGATACCACTTTGTGATGAAATTCTTGAGATATCATTAAAAATGCATCCTGATGTTCTGTGCAATGCACGGGCATCTTGCTAGTCATCTTGAGATGTACGAAGCCACCGCCTCGTCATTGACAGGAACGGTTGGGAGGTCTAGACGTCTGCCACGTGAAAATACGAAAATTTGGTCCCACCCCACCCCACAACTCTCCAGGCTCCAGCCATTCGGCTTTGTAAACTCCGCACAGTCAAAACCGATTGATAGGTCCTCACCGAAACAACTATTCACACCAGAACCTTTGCTACTCGGCCCACGCCATCTACTTGCCAGTCGGTCACCACTGCCCCAAAACCACACCTCCTCTCCAGTCCATTCTCCCACCTTTAGATCCCCTAGCCCACATCACCCGTCCCCTAGTTCACCGGAAAGCCATGTTGTGACGCAAGATCACGTACTACAAGATGCCGACGCCGAAGCGCCGCATAGAAGTCGCGGCGGCAGTCGGTGCCACAGACCTCTGTTCCCAAGCTTGCTTTACGGCAGGCGAATCCCTGAGTTCTCTGGAGCCAAGCTCCGAGGAGGAGGAAGCCGATCCAATGTTCATGGCGGAGGTCGCGACGCAGAAGGCCCCCGATGCGTATGAGACGATGGGCGTCGACTTCATACCGGTGTGCGGGTACCCCATGGTGCACGCAGACCAACGGTTCAACCTGGCGATCCTAAAGGAGGGCCAAGAGGCGGAGGCTCAACTCGACACGGAGCGCACGGATGTCGCTGCCATCGAGGCTCTCCTGCAGGCGGAATTGGAAGTCGTGGATGTGAACCGGGCAGCAAAGGCTCAACTTGACGCGAAGCGCGCGGATGCCTCTGCCATCAAGGCCCTCCCACAAGTTGAACCAGACGTCCTGCACTTGAATTGGGCGGCGGAGGCTCAACTTGACGCGAAGCGTGTGGATGCCGCTGCCATTGAGGCCCTCCTGCAGGCGGAACCGGACGTCCTGCACTTGAACCTGGCGGTGCTCGCGTCCGTGCAGAGCACCCGCATGCTCCGCGTGAATGAGAGCTGGAGGCCAAGGACAACCACGATGCGAAGACACACATCGGCAGCTACGACTGGTTCGCATCGGCAGCCAAAGATGACGAGGTCGTCTCGTTCTGTGAGCAGTGATAGTTTTTCTTTATGTTGTTGTTTTTAGGGATCATTTGCTGTGTAAAAACATATATTTATGCAAGTCACCTGACTTTCATCATTTGGGCCAGTCGACCATTTCAGGCGATTGGATGAATATCCTACGTCTCCTAACCCTTCTTCTTCCTCACCTCTTCTTCTTCCCCAACAGACCATCGCACGGGTCGTACAGATCTTCCCCAACATGTGGTTGGATAAACATATTGTATGAACGAAAATTATGTGTCAGTGGTAGGATGGGTGAGTTTGGTTTGATCACGTGAGGTAGCACGTGTCAGTGAGGGTGCATTACCTTGGTTGGGTTTGCGGCATCCAGGAGCGACTGTGTGAGGTTGTAGTGCAACCGCGATAGCCGTGCGCAAGTGTACCTCGTTTTCATTTTGAAAGCTTTAGGAAAGCTTGGAAAAAATGTGTGGAAAAGTATGGCAATGCAAGGCCTAGACCCAAAAAGGATACAAGTACGGACATACTACTTGTGTTAAAAAATAAAGGCGAGGTTTTCCTTCGCGGGATTGATCAATACAAATCCTCGTTTGACGTGTCAATTAATGTGTATTTTTTCTCCAATGCCCAAAGAGCTAACCATCTCACTCCTCATTGCTTGATTAATGCAGCGCCATGCAAACCAACCTTCTCACTTCTGCATGCACGCAAGGGTATAATAATGTCCTTGGTTGCTAGTACGAGACCAAACCCCATCAATTTTGCCTCGATTAGTGTTAGTGGCCTTCTCAAATTGTAATTTTGATACTGGCCTTGTGTACAAAAAATGGAGGTAGTAACTATTTGACTTCCTTCCCCATTGAGGTGACATCGACGATATCTCAAACGTTGTGGTTTGGCGAAGTGCGTTCGACGGAGAACACCATTGAGGGAGACCACAATAAGTGATACGTATCCAACGTCTCTATAATTTTTTATTGTTCCATGCTATTATATTAACCCTTTTTGGATGTTTATGGGATTTATTTACACATTTATATCATTTTTGGGACTAACCTACTAACCGGAGGCCCAACCCGTATTGCTGTTTTTTCCTATTTCAGTATTTCAAAGAAAAGGAATATCAAACGGAGTCAAACGGAATGAAACCTTCGGGAGCGTGATTTTTGGAACAAACGTGATCCAGAGGACTTGGAGTGCAAGCCAAGAAGCAGATGGGGCGGCCACGAGGCTGGAGGGCATGCCCACCCCTACAGGGCGCGCCCCCTATCTCGTGGGCCCCTCGGGCAACCACCGGCCTACTTCTTCCTCCTATATATACCCACGTACCCCGAAAACATCCAGGGAGCCAACAAAAAACTATTTCCACCACCGTAACCTTCTGTAACTGCGAGATCCCATCTTGGAGGCTTCGCCGGCGCTCCGCCGGAGGGGGAATCGACCATGGAGGGCTTCTACATCAACACCATAGCCCCTCTGATGAGTTGTGAGTAGTTTACCACAGAAATTCGGGTCCATAGTTATTAGCTAGATGGCTTCTTCTCTCTTTTTGGATCTCAATACCATGTTCTCCCCCTCTCTTGTGGAGATCTATTTGATGTAACTCTTTTTGCAGTGTGTTTGTCGAGATCCGATGAATTGTGGGTTTATGATCAAGTTTATCTATGAGAAATATTTGAATCTCCTCTGAATTCTTTTATTTATGATTGAGTTATCGTTGCAAGTCTCTTTGAATTATCAGTTTGGTTTGGCCTACTAGATTGATCTTTCTTGCAATGGGAGAAGTGCTTAGCTTTGGGTTCAATCTTGCGGTGTCCTTACCCAGTGACAATAGGGGTTGCAAGGCACGTATTGTATTGTTGCCATCGAGGATAAAAAGATGGGGTTTATATCATATTACATGAGTTTATCCCTCTACATCATGTCATCTTTCTTAATGCGTTACTCTGTTCTTATGAACTTAATACTCTAGATGCATGTTGGATAGCGGTCCATGTGTGGAGTAATAGTAGTAGATGCAGGCAGGAGTCAGTCTACTTGTTGCGGACGTGATGCCCATATACATGATCATTCCTAGATAATCTCATAATTATTCGATCTTCTATCAATTGCTTGACGGTAATTTGTTCACCCACCGTAATACTTATGCTATCTTGAGAGAAGCCAATAGTGAAACCTATGGCCCCCGGGTCTATGTTTTATCATATAAGCTTTGAATCTAGTTTTATTTGCATATTTACTTTTCCAATCTATATTATAAAATACCAAAAATATATTTATCTTACCATAATATCTCTATCAGATCTCATTTTCGCAATTGGCCGTGAAGGCATTGACAACCCGTTTATTGCGTTGGTTGCGAGTTCTTTGTTTGTTTGTGTAGGTGCGTGGGACTTTTGAGGAGCCTCCTACTATATTGATACCTTGGTTCTCAAAAACTGAGGGAAATACTTACGCTACTATTGCTGCATCACCCTTTCCTCTGCAAGGAAACCCAACACAAGCTCAAGACGTAGCAAGAACGATTTCTTGCGTCGTTGCCTAGGAGGTCTTTGCTCAAGTCAAGACATACCAAGTACCCATCACAAACTCATCTCCCTCGCATTTACATTATTTGCCATTTGCGTCTCGTTTTCCTCTCCCCCACTTCACCCTTGTCGTTTTATTTGCCCACTCTTTCCCAATCTTCTCCTCTCTCTTTCGTTTGCCTTTTTCTGTTTGCTTGTGTGTTGGATTACTTGTTGCCATGGCAAAAGATAATACCAAATTGTGTGATTTCTCCAATACCAATAATAATGATTTCCTTAGTACTCTAATTGCTCCTCTTAATGATGTTGAGTCATGTGAAATCAATACCACTTTGCTGAATCTTGTTATGAAAGATCAATTCACCGGCCTTCCTAGTGAAGATGTCGCTACCCATCTAAACGATTTTGTTGATTTGTGTGATATGCAAAAGAAGAAAGATACGGATAATGATATTGTTAAATTTTTGTTATTTCCGTTTTCACTTAGAGATCGTGCTAAAGTTTGGTTTTCGTCTTTGCCTAAAAATAGTATTGATTCTTCGAACAAGTGCAAAGATGCTTTTATCTCTAAGTATTTTCCTCCCGCTAAGATCATCACTCTTAGGAACGATATTATGAATTTGAAACAACTTGATCATGAGCATGTTTCCCAATCTTGGGAAAGAATGAAATTGATGATTCGCAATTGCCCTACTCATGGTTTGAATTTATGGATGATCATACAAATTTTTTATGCCGGTTTGAACTTTGCTTCTAGAAATCTTTTAGATTCGGCCGCGGGAGGCACATTTATGGAAATCACTTTAGGAGATGCTACAAAACTCCTTGATAATATTATGGCTAATTATTCTCAATGGCACACCGAAAGATCTTCTAGTAAAAAAGTGCATGCTATAGAAGAAATTAATGTTTTGAGTGGAAAGAGGGATGAACTTATGAAATTGTTTGCTGCTAAGAGTGCTTCTATTGATCCCAATGATATGCCTTTGTCTACTTTGATTGAGAATAATAATGAATCTATGGATGTGAATTTCTTTAGTAGGAATAGTTTTGGAAACAATGCTTATAGACGAAACTTTAATCCTAGACCGTTCCCTAGTAGTTCCTCTAATAATTATGGAAATTCCTATAATAATTCTTATGGTAATTTTAATAAGATACCTTCTGATTTTGAGAATAGTGTGAAAGAATTTATGATCTCTCAAAAGAATTTTAATGCTTTGCTTGAAGAAAAATTGCTCAAAGTTGATGATTTGGCTAGGAACATTGATAGACTTTCGCTTGATGTTGATTCTCTTAAACTTTGATCTGCTCCTCCTAAGCATGATATTAGTGAGTCTCTCAAAGCAATGAGAATTCCCATTGATGAGTGCAAGGAAAGAACCGCTAGATTGCATGCTAAGAAAGATTGCTTTGTAAAGGCGTGTTCTTTTAGTTTCAATGAAAATAATGATGAAGATCTTAAAGCTATTGATGTGTCCCCTATTAGATCTTTGTTTTGCAATATGAATCTTAATAATAATGGGACTGGAGATGAGTCAACTTTAGTTAGAAGGCATCCCAATAATTCGGAGTTTTTAGATCTTGATGCTAAATTTTGTAAAAGTGGGATTGGAGAGGTCATGACTTTAAATAGCATTGAACCCACTATCTCGGATTTCAAGGAGTTTGATTATGATAATTGTTCTTTATATGGTTGTATTTCCTTGTTGCAATCCGTTGTTAATTCTCCTCATTCTTATAGTAAAAATAAAGCTTTTACCAAACATATCCTTGATGCCTTGATGCAATAATTATGATGAAAAACTTAATTTGGAAGTTTCTATACCTAGAAAACTTAATGATGAGTGGGAACCTACTATAAAGATTAAAATTAAAGATCATGAGTGTTTTGATTTATGTGATTCGGGTGCTAGTGCTTCCACGATTCCGAAAACTTTATGTGATATTCTAGGTTTCCATGATCTTGATGATTGCTCTTTAAATTTGCACCTTGCGGATTCCACCATTAAAAAGCCAATAGGAAGGATCAATGATGTTCTCATTTTTGCAAATAGAAATTTGGTGCCCGTAGATTTTATCGTTCTTGATATAGATTGCAATCTTTCTTGCCCTATTATTCTTGGTAGACCTTTCCTTAGAACGATTGGCGCGATTATTGATATGAAGGAAGGGAATATTAGATTCCAATTTCCATTAAGGAAAGGCATGGAGCACTTTCCAAGAAAGAAAGTTAAATTACCTTATGAATCTATCATGCGGGCTACTTATGAATTGAGTGCCAAAGATGGCACTACTTGGATCTATCTTCGCTTTTATGCCTAGCTAGGGGCGTTAAACGATAGCGCTAGTTGGGAGACAACCCAATTTTATTTTATTTTGTTTTTGGTTCTGTTTAGTAATAAATTTTGCATCTACCTTCTGTTTAGATGTGTTTTTATGTTTTAATTAGTGTTTGTGCCAAGTAGAACCTATAGGATAAGCTATGGTGATAGTTGATTTGATTCTGCTGAAAAACAGAAACTTTGCACGCACGAAATTAGTTTTGTTAAATCACAGAAACGTGATTTTGTGTTAATTCTTTTTGCTGCTGATCAATAGACAAATTTTACAGGAAGTCCTATTTTGGTAGGATTTTTAGATATCCAGAAGTTTGCGTTAGTTACCGATTACTACAGACTGTTCTGTTTTTGACAGATTGTGTTTTTTGTGTGTTGTTTGCTTATTTTGATGCATCTATGGCTAGTATCGGTGGTTATAAACCATAGAGATGTTGGAATACAGTAGGTTTAACACCAATATAAATAAAGAATGAGTTCATTACAGTACCTTATGTGGTGGTTTTTCTTTCTTGCACTAACGGAGCTTATCAGATTTCCTGTTGAGTTTTGTGTTGTGAAGTTTTCAAGTTTTGGGTAAAGATTTCATGGAATATGGAATAAGGAGTGGAAAGAGCCTAAGCTTGGGGATGCCCATGGTACCCCAAGATATTCAAGGATAACCAAAAGCCTAAGCTTGGGGATGCCCCGGAAGGCATCCCCTCTTTCGTCTTCGTCTATCGGTAACTTTACTTGGAGCTATATTTTTATTCGCCACATATGTGTTTTGCTTGGAGCGTCTTTGTCGGGGAAGGCTGATTCCACCAACACCTATGGGGACAGGGCCCCTTTCGGTTTGGTGTGGGCGGAGGCCGCACAAAGAGCGGATCGAGGCGGTACACGCGAGCGGTTTTTACCCAGCTTCGGGCCGCACGGATGCATAAAACCCTACTGTTTCTTGTTTGTGTGTATTGAATTCTTGCTCAGGAGCGACGGACGCTGCCAGACTAAGCGTGAGAGTGTTTCTGGTGTTTTGGATGAGCCGAACTGGCCCAACCTCCGAACCCCTTCTACGTTGTGCCTGGGCCTCCTTTTATACTTTCAAGGGGTCACCGACAGGGGGCAACGTAGACAAGGAGGGTAAAAATGGAAAAGGATGCGGTAGGTGCAGCTACCACTACTGTGGATACAGTGCACCCTACCTAACTCTAACGGCAGGGGACAAGGGCATTAAATGCCTGTCTGAGTTGCCTAAACAGTGCAAAAAGTGAACGTTAGGAGCGCCACCGTTTGCCACGATGGCCTTCTCTTCATCTCCGCTTGCCACCTCGCACCCCTAGCTGCACAGCCTCCTGCCACGTGTGCTTGGGAGAGTCCTAGAGCGACACACTAGCAGGTGTGCTGGAGCGCGGGCACAAAGTGGGGGTTTCCCGCGGCAAGCTCCTTGCCGCGGTCGTCGTCTTGTCGTGTTTGGGAGCTTGTCGCTCACCGGGCCTTGCCGGGACGCAGGGCGCGTCACGGCAAGCTTTCTTGGTATGCCTTGAGTGGCCTTCCCGGCAAGCTCCTCTTGCCGTGGTCTTGTCTCTTCCCGGCAAGATCCTCTTGCCGGGGCCTTAGTTTGAGTACTTTGTTCTTGAATGGTCTTCGAGGGAGCCACGGAGGGTCTTGGCGGTCACCCGGGAAGCCTTGCCGCGGGGCGCTGCAACTGCCCGTGCACGAGTTCATGATACTAGGGTACCCCTACTCTAGTACACCGAAAGGAGCCCCCGGCATGGGCCATACACGGTGCCGAGCGCTGTTGGGCCAGGCCCAAAACAGTGCACGGGCACGCGCGGCCTAGGTCACGCCGCATATCTCTCCGCTCCCACCGCGCACGCCCAGAACGGCACGCGTCAAACGCGGCGTCGTGGGTGACGCGGACAGCGTGCGTGGGGCTAAGCCCTTCGAGCATGCGTCAGGCCACGATGATGGGGACGGTTCACGCCCTCCTCCCTAAACGGAGGTAGGCATGGGGGCGTGGTGCATTTACTGGACGGGGCCGGTGCGCGGTTTTCGGGACGTCCACTCCTCGCGATCACGGGGTGGAGCGAGGCCGCCTCACCCGTCGCCTTGGTTCTGCATCTCCGCCACGCGGCTCCCATGTGCTCGGGGTCGCGGACGGTGGAAGTGGGAAACTGGGCCATCGCGAGCAGAGGCAGCGGGTTGGCTTCGACTCCCTGCTCTTCCCGTGCCTTGATTCGCTGAGCGGGGCGGCCGAGCCCCCACCTCGCTCCTTTATAAAGAGCGGGAGGGGAGCGCAGAAACCCGCACTCTCTCATCTCCTCCTTTCTTTAGCTTTTGATCCCCTTTCTCTCATCCGCCATGGAGAAAGGGAACCCAGGCCCTTCATCGGTGGCGGCGAGGGTCGCCGCCAGACAGCGCATCTCTCCCTCTTCCGCGCCCGTGGTGGCAGAGCCAGCCATAAGGGGAAGAGGGAGGGGGCGAGGTCGCGGACGAGGTCGAGGACGAGGTCGAGGCGCTCGGGGAAGAGGCGGACGGGGCGGCGCGTCAGCTTCACCTCCGCCGGCGGCTCCTCCCCCCACGGCGGTCCATATAGGGGACGACCCTTGCGAGTTCTTCGTCAGGCTGTGCCGGGCGCCTCGTCGTCACCTCCGGCTTCCAGCTCCGTTTGCGCGCGCGATGGAGTTGGACCCGCTCGAGACACTGAGACTGCACATGAGGGGCTGTGGGATCAGCGACACGTGAGTCCGCGTTGCATTCCCAGCCCCTAATGTGATGTATCTCGATCGAGGATGGAAGACGTTCGCCCGCATCCACAGCTTGATGGAGGGGTTCACCCTCCATTTTAAGTTGATGGAGGGCGATCTCCTCTCCGTCAAGGTCTTCGGGTGCTTCGGCACTCGGGCGAAGTGCTGCGTGGACAGCTCCTCCGACAGCGAAGGCTCCTCCTCGAGCGAGAGTGACGAGGAGCAGAGCGACAGCAACGACGAGGGTAGCGGGCAGCGGGGTAGCGGGTCCGACTAGGCGTCGGGCGCCGCTTCGCCCTGTCGCCGGCTCCTTGAACTCCCCGGGGTCGTCTCCTTGGGCGGCTGGCGTAGGGAGGCTGCGGAAGGGGAAGAGGGCTGGCGACAGGGCCGTCAGGTCGGAGTACGAGGGCGTGGTGCCCTCGACAGCGTGCTGACGTCCTGCCGCCCCGTCTTCGAGCCCCGCTTCCGGCGCCGCCATCACCGTCCAGCCTTCGGACGGCCCCCGGGATGTTCTCTTGGTGTCTTCTGGCACCCGTAGCTCACCTAGGCACTCCTTTTGCCCTTTTCGCCTCCTTGACCTGCCTCCTGAAGAGAGGGACAGGAAAGGGATTACGGGCATCTTATCTTTTTAATTTGTAAGCCTTCGGGCCTTAGCTGTATCTAGAACTTGTAATCCTCTCTTTCATGTTTTTCATCCTCTATGGACTGTACCTGAGTGGGATGTTTTTTAATGAAAAGGGGATGTTTGCCGGGTTATTTGTCTCGTGAGTTGAACCCACGCCAAGGAGCAAATCCTTGGTGTCCCTCGGACAGACATTTCATCTCCCGGCAACAAGCCCTGCCGCCTTCCCACGTCGCTCGACCTTTCTCACGCCTTTGACGGAGGCGGGAACGAGGTGGGTGCGGTCTCCTCGTTTCATCCCTTTGCTGCCGCGACTACGACCAAACTTGGCCCCGGGAACGAGCTCCAGGGCCTAGAGTTGAGGGAGCACGGCAGTTTTCGGGAAGAAACGCGGTTTCGCATTCCCCAGTCCATAAGAGGATGCATGATGAGGGATGAAAGACTTATCTGATATTGCAGCCCCCGGCAACTCTGGTTTGCCGTGGACGATTCTTGGCACTCGCAGCCCCCAGCGATACTGGCTTGCCGGGGCCCAGGTGCCGTCCGTTTTCTTCTTCTCTTGTCGCTGCCAGTCATGTCATGGGAACACTTTATTAGAGGCGCGACAAGTTATTTTTGTAATATAACTCTATCTTAGGCAACAAATAGCTGTGTTACTTCCTTTACTCGACTCTTGGCTTTGTATGGTTCTGCCCTACGCTTTCTAGGGAAACTTGCCGGCGCAGGTACCCTTGCCGCGAGCGCCGAGTGCGGAACTTCAGCAGCCTGCTGGCGGGGTCGCTACCGACAAGCAACCTTGTCGCAACTAGTTGCAGCTCACTTAAGTTGTTGAGCGGACTCGAAACAAAGTAAGGGCGCTAGCGGCTCACTTAAGTTGCTGAGCGGACTCGAAGCAAAGTAAGGGCGCTAGCAGCTCACTTAAGTTGTTGAGCGGACTCGAAACAAAGTAAAGGCGCAACTAGCTACGAGTTGGTTCCTCCGCGCACAGGTTTTCCATACAAAGCACGGTCGTTCAAGGAAAATAACTCAAAAACTTAAAAAACTGATTGCTCAAGCTTTAGCAACTTAGCTTTTTTGTCGTCTGCTTCCCGGCAAGGAGAAACTTTCTTGAACGGCCTGGTCCACACCATTATCTTCTCCTTCCCCCCCCCGGTAAACCTTGTGGGCGAGGGAACCTTCCTTCTTTTGAGAAAGAAACAGAGAAATAAAGTAATGATATGGAGCCTTGGGCTCGTTATTGCTTACCAGGGTCTAGTGCTGCACAAAGTGTCAGATAA
Organism: Triticum aestivum; assembly: GCF_018294505.1. Lineage (NCBI taxonomy): Eukaryota > Viridiplantae > Streptophyta > Magnoliopsida > Poales > Poaceae > Triticum > Triticum aestivum. The sequence continues at coordinate 164,080,787 of NC_057804.1, read as the reverse complement.
CATATGCGAAAAAGGATTATAGCATAAAAAACTGACAAGATGTGCGGGGCACATGAGCTTTACTGGTGCACGGGGTCTGCGCCCGGCTTTGTACAAAGGATTACATGCAACAGCGGCAAGACTTGTACAAAAGGTGGCTGCCGGAAAAGCTTCCGGCAACCGCGCCTTACGGGTAAAACTTACGAAGATGTTCAATGTTCCAGGAGTTGCTCACCGGAATGCCATCTTCGGTCTCAAGGCGGACAGCGCCGGGCCTAGTGACTCGTTTCACCCGATAAGGGCCTTCCCACTTCGGCGTCAACTTGTTGGAATTCTTGGCGGACTGAACGCGCCGAAGAACAAGGTCGCCTTCCTCGAAGCTCCTGGCTTTAACTTTGCGGCTATGGTAGCGACGCAAAGCTTGCTGGTAGCGAGCGGCTCGCACAGCAGCCTGGAGACGGTCTTCCTCAAGGAGCAGCGCGTCATCTTGCCGCAGCTGCTCTTGCTCGAGCTCATCATAAGCGAGCACTCGAGGTGACCCGTAAACGAGTTCCGTGGGGAGAACTGCCTCTGCTCCATAGACTAGAGCAAAGGGTGTCTGGCCAGTGGCTCGATTTGGCGTCGTCCTGATCGACCAAAGAACCACCGGCAGCTCCTCGATCCAGTTTCTTCCGCACTTGTGCAGCCTGTCGAAAGTTCTGGTCTTGAGGCCTCGCAGCACTTTAGCATTTGCCCTCTCCGCTTGACCGTTGCTTCTCGGGTGAGCAACAGAAGCGAAGCAGACCTTGGCGCCAAGATCTTGGACATACTGCATGAAGGTGCGGCTCGTAAATTGCGTGCCGTTGTCGGTGATGATCCTGTTAGGAACCCCGAAACGGCAAACAATCGACCTGAAGAACTTGACTGCTGACTATGCTGTCACCTTCCTCACTGGTTCCACTTCCGGCAATGTACAAGAACTCAATGCCCCCGACAGCTCGGGGGAAGGGGCCGAGGATGTCGAGCCCCCAGACCGAAAATGGCCAGGATAAAGGGATCGTCTGGAGAGCTTGAGCTGGCTGGTGTATCTGCTTGGAATGGAACTGGCACGCTTCACACTTGGTTACTTGTGCAGTTGCATCCTGGAGGGCTGTCGGCCAGAAGAAGCCTTGTCGGAATGCTTTGCCGACAAGCGCTCTTGCGCCAATGTGGTGACCACATATGCCTCCATGTATCTCTGCCAACAGCTGTTGTCCATCTTCCCGGCGAATGCACTTCAATTTCACACCGTTGAGTCTTATTCTGTACAGTGTGTTGTCGACAAACTTGTACATACTTGACTGCCGGGCTACTCTTTCAGCTTCTTCTTGCTCTTCGGGAAGCTCTCCTGTCTGAAGGAAATGGACAATCTGCTGCGCCCATGCTGGAGCTTGTGGCTCGACAACAAGGACTAAAGGCGTATCTGTTGCTGCGGGAACATCCGCTTCTACGGCAAGAACCTGCGGTTCGGCCGGAGCGTGATATTCCCCGGCAAGCTTGCCGGAGCAAAACTTGTCGGGAGCGTTTGCTTCAACGGAACAAACCAAGAGGTTCGCCGGAGCAGACTGCTCCTCAGCACTCTTGGCGTCGATCTTGGGGACCTTCTTGGCGGCGGCTTCGGGAAGCTCTGCCGGAAAGTAGTCACCAGAAACCAACTTCCTCTTCTTATTCTGTCCAGTTGATGGTGTCACGGATGGTTGAGTCAGCTTGAGCACAAAGATCCCTGGTCCCACAGGTAGCTTTAGTGCTGCGCACTTTGACAGGTCGTCAGCAATGTCATTCTGAGCTCGTGGAACATGTTCCATTTGCAGGCCGTCAAAGTGTTCTTCTAGCTTTCTCACTTCATCAACATAAGCTTCCATCAATGGACTCTGGTAGTTCTTGTTCACTTGGCGGACGACAAGCTGCGAGTCACCCCTTACAATGAGTTTCTTGATCCCAAGGTCGGCTGCGATTCTGAGGCCGGCAAGCAAACCCTCATACTCTGCAGTATTGTTCGTTGCTTGCTCCTTGGGAAAGTGCATCTGGACTACGTACTTGAGGTGCTCTCCGGTGGGTGCGATAAGCAGCACGCCAGCACCGGCGCCTTGCAGTGAGAAGGCACCATCAAAGTACATCAGCCACTCTTTGCTTGTCTCCTTGACGGGGATGCTCGTCTCTGGAATTTCTTCATCTGGAGTTGGCGTCCACTCTGCTATGAACTCTGCCAATGCCCTGCTTTGGATCGTTGCAGTGCTCTCAAACTTGAGGCCAAAGCTTGATAGTTCCAATGCCCACTCGACAATCCTGCCTGTTGCTTCTGGATTCTGCAGTATCCTCTTCAGCGGAAAGCGAGTGACAACTGTGATCTCATGTGCCTGGAAGTAATGGCGCAGCTTTCTCGAGGCCATGAGAAGGCCGAAAAGCAATTTTTGCACACCAGAGTACCTCGACCTAGCCCCCTGGAGAAGGGAGCTGACAAAGTAAACTGGGCGCTGCACCATCTTCTTCTGCACCTCCTTGCACGTCTGCGCAGATTCAACTTTGTCGGGACCAGAGCTTGTCGGAGAAGCCCCCTGCTTGTCGCTGGATTCACTTGTCGCGGTCGCTGGCTCATCATCCGCCTCCCTCTCCGCTACTAACGCAGCACTAACCACTTGATTGGTTGCCGCTAGGTACAGCAGCAACTTCTCTTGTGGCTTAGGTGCGACAAGTATTGGAGTGGAGGACAGGTACCTCTTCAAGTCCTGCAGCGCGGCCTCCGCTTCCGGAGTCCATTTCATTGGACCTGCCTTTTTCAATATTTTGAAAAACGGCAGGGCGCGCTCAGCAGACTTAGAGATGAACCTGCTGAGAGCAGCCACGCAACCGGCAAGCCTTCGCACATCCTTGACGCGCTTCGGTGCTTCAATCTGCTCGATGGCCTTGATCTTGTCGGGGTTGGCTTCAATTCCCCGCTGAGACACAAAGAACCCGAGAAGCTTGCCGGAAGGGACTCCAAACACGCACTTCTCGGGGTTGAGCTTGAGGTTGATCTTGCGCAGATTTGCAAAAGTTTCTTCTAAATCTTGGATCAGGGTAGCCTTGTCCTTGCTCTTGACCACTATATCATCCATGTAGGCTTCCACATTTCTGTGTATCTGTGTCTCAAAAGCGACATGGACTACCCTTGCAAATGTTGAACCAGCATTCTTCAACCCAAAGGGCATCCGTATAAAACAGTATGTGCCGCAAGGGGTGATAAATGCGGTTTTTTCCTCATCTTCTTCTGCCATGAAGATTTGATGGTATCCTGAGTATGCATCAAGAAATGAAAGCAAATCACATCCAGCTGTGGAGTCAACAATCTGGTCAATGCGCGGCAAGGGAAATGGATCTTTGGGACAAGCTTTATTGACATCAGTGAAGTCTATACAAAGCCTCCATTTCCCGTTCGCCTTGCGCACGACTACAGGATTGGCCAACCATGTGGGATGGAGCACTCCTCTGACAAGGCCTGCTGCTTCCAATTTCCTGATCTCTTCTGCAATGAACTCTTGGCGCTCCACCGCTTGCTTCCTGACTCTCTGCTTGACGGGCCGCGCATGAGGACAGACGGCAAGGTGGTGCTCGATTACTTTCCTGGGAACACCGGGGATATCAGACGGTTGCCATGCAAACACGTCGACATTCGCCCGCAGGAAAGCAACGAGCACGCTTTCCTATTTGGGGTCAAGCGTGGCACTGATGGTGAAGGTACCACCAGTGCCGTCCTTCTTGGCGGGCACCTTCTTGGTCTCGGGTGGAGCTGCCATCGTCTTCTTGCACTTGCCGGTGGAGCTCGATGGTGCGTCCTCGACGGTAGCGCAGCACTCCGAAGAGGTGCGCTTGCCGGAGTGGGCACCAGAGCTCTTGCCGGACTTTGTCTTATTCTTCCCCCGGGAGCTTCAGCGGCAAGTATGTTGTGATCAGCTGCGGCTGCTGCTTCCCGGTAGATTTTGTCGGCGCAGATAAGGGCATCCTTCTTGTCGCCGGGGACAGAGATGACACTTATCGGACCTGGCATCTTGAGCATGTTGTATGCATAGTGAGAGGCTGCCATAAACTTGGCGAGCGCTGGACGGCCAAGGATCCCATTGTAGGGTAATGGAAAATCGGCAACGTCAAATGTGACCCTCTCAGTTCTGAAGTTCATCTCGCTGCCAAATGTGACCGGCAGCGTGATCTTTCCCTTCGGCTTGCTTCTTCCCGGGCTGATTCCTTGGAATGTGCCGGTCTCCTCGAGCTCGCTGTCAGGGATCTGGAGTTTCTGAAGGACCGCGGAGGAGATCAGATTCAAGCCGGCCCCGCCGTCAACTAGCATCTTCATGACCTTGAGGTTGCGGATAGTTGGTGAAACCAACATCGGCAAGCACCCGACCGCAGTTGTGCGATCAGGGTGATCCTCAATGTCGAAGATGATAGGCGTGCTGGACCATTTCAGAGGCTTGCGTGACTCTATGGATGGCTCTGCTGCATTCACTTCCCGCATCCACTGCTTGAGTTGGCGGTGCGAAGTATACAGTGAAGCACCACCGTCAACGCACAGGACCTCTCTGGCTTTCTGAAATTCCTGCTCATCGGCCTCGTCATCATCCATGTCTTCGTCATCGTCGTCATCTTCATCCTTGTCGCGGCCGCGGGGAGGTCTGTCTCCTTGCCGCTACTTGATCTTGCCGCGGCGTCCTCCTCGGCCGGGATGTTTCTTGCCGGATCCACCAGCTCCTTCCTGGGCCTTCTCCTTGTCGCGCCGCTCGTACTCAGCTTTCTGTAGCTCAACGAGCTGCTCAACCTTCTTACAATTCTGGAGATCATGACCCTTGGTGCGGTCAATCTTACAATACTGCTTGCCGGAGCCGTCCTGCTTGTCGGCGGCCGCCACAGGCTGGGCCTCCTTGCCGGAGCCACCACCCTTAGCTTCCTTGGCGCCACCTCCGTTGCCGGACTGCTCGACAGCTAGCACTTCCTTGCCCTTCCTCCTTCTGTTGTTCCGCCACCGGCCTTTCTTTGCCGGGGCGGCATCCTCACTGTCAGATCCTCCTGCTCCCGTATCCTCTCCGGGGAGCCTCCTCCCCTCTTCAGCGCGTGCACACTTGTCGGCCAGGGCGTAAAGCTCGCTGACGTCTCTGATCTTACACATCGCCATCTCCTCCCTCATCCTTCGGTTTCGCACGTTCTGATGGAACGCGCTGATGATCGCGGCGGGGTGGACGTCTGGGATGTTGTGCTGTACACGGCTGAATCTCTGAATGTACTTGCGCAGTGGCTCTCCTTCCTTCTGGGCGAGCAGATGAAGATCGCTTTCTTGGCCATGTGGCTTGTGGCCGCCTGTAAAGGCGCCGACAAACTGATGGCACAGATCAGCCCAGGAGGATATGGAGTTGTCCGGCAAGTGCATGAGCCAGGATCTGACATTGGGCTTGAGTACCAGCGGGAAGTAGTTGGCAAGGATCTTGTCGTCCCGTCCCCCGGCAGCCTGCACCGCGATGGTGTAGATGCTGAGAAACTCCGACGGATGCGTCTTGCCGTCGTACTTCTCTGGTACGTCTGGTTTGAAATTCTTTGTGCTGGGCCACTGGACTTGCCGCAGCTCACGAGTGAACGCAGGACAACCTACCGCGTACGGCAGATCGCCTGGTTCCCCTGGCGCATGCATGTCAACAGAGGGCCCAGCGCGCTTGTCGGATTAACGTCGCGCTTCTCTTCGGCGCTCGATGCGGGTTCGAGCGTCTTCTTGTTGTCGTTCATGAAGAACTTGGCGCTGGTCGCGACGAGCTCGTGGGTCCGACGACGCGGTGGAGCCGCTGTCGGGGTGGACCCGGCGAGTCGGCGACTTTGGCCTTCGTAGTGGAGAGTGCATGGAAGTCGCACCTCCCCCGGTCTTGTTGCCATCGGCTCGCGTCCGGCTGTCCTACCTTGGCAGCGAGGTGCTTGGTTGCCGCGCAGTGTCGCCGTTGGCAAAGCCGATGAGGCTCTGGATAGTGGCCCTCCATTCGTCGGTCTTGTCCGCCGTCGGAGGGTAATCCAGGAGTAGCTGGGCCCGCGCCAAAGCTTCCGCCGGCGTGGTGGGCGGCAGAGGTGAACGGTGCGAGGAGCGGGACATGCTCGGACTCCTAACCAAGTTAGAAGGAGCAGTGTCCCGTCCAGGCGACCGCACCTCACTGGGGCCAGCATGCTGGCGTGCATGCTGGTCTTGAACGCCACGCGAACCACCAGCTTGATCTTGGGCCAGCGGACGTATGGTGCTGCGAACGCTATGACGCTGCTGGTCCCGCGCCTCCTGAGATGGGCGCGGTGGGCGTATGGACGCCGAGGTCTGCGCGGCCTTGTCCTTGGACTTGGCAGCGCTGTGGGCACCCTCGTCGATGTCCATTCTTCCGCCGGCGTCCACTCCACCGTCCGCCTGCTCCGGAGGTGGTGGAAGCGACGCAGACGGGGCTGTTGCCCCCGAAGCCTTCTTCTTCGGTGGCATGTCGGTGAAGACGATGAAGATTTAGCTCGCGTGCACGCCGGATCGGGTTCGCACGATCTCGACGCCCCCTACCTGGCGCGCCAGAGATGTCGGGGAGGCTGATTCCACCAACACCTATGGGGACAGGGCCCCTTTCGGTTCGGTGAGGGCGGAGGCCGCACAAAGAGTGGATCGAGGCGGTACACGCGAGCGGTTTTTACCCAGCTTCGGGCCGCACGGATGCGTAAAACCCTACTGCTGCTTGTTTGTGTGTATTGAATTCTTGCTCAGGAGCGACGGACGCTGCCAGACTGAGCGTGAGAGTGTTTCTGGTGTTTCGAATGAGCCGAACTGGCCGAACCTCCGAACCCCTTCTACGTTGCGCCTGGGCCTCCTTTTATACTTTCAAGGGGTCACCGACAGGGGGCAACGTAGACAAGGAGGGTAAAAATGGAAAAGGATGCGGTAGGTGCAGCTACCGCTACTGTGGATACAGTGCACCCTACCTAACTCTGACGGCAGGGGACAAGGGCATTAAATGCCTGTCTGAGTTGCCTAAACAGTGCAAAAAGTGACCATTAGGAGCGCCACCGTTTGCCACGATGGCCTTCTCTTCATCTCCGCTTGCCACCTCGCACCCCTAGCTGCACAGCCTCCGGCCACGTGTGCTTGGGAGAGTCCTAGAGTGACACGCTAGCAGGTGTGCTAGAGCGCGGGCACGAAGTGGGGGTTTCCCGCGGCAAGCTCCTTGCCGCGGTCGTCGTCTTGTCGTGTTTGGGAGCTTGTCGCTCACCGGGCCTTGCCGGGATGCAGGGCGTGTCACGGCAAGCTTTCTTGGTCTGCCTTGAGTGGCCTTCCCGGCAAGCTCCTCTTGCTGGGGTCTTGTCTCTTCCCGGCAAGATCCTCTTGCCGGGGCCTTAGTTTGAGTACTTTGTTCTTGAATGGTCTTCGAGGGAGCCACGGAGGGTCTTGGCGGTCACCCGGGAAGCCTTGCCGCGGGGCGCTGCAACTGCCCGTGCACGAGTTCGGGATACTAGGGTACCCCTACTCTAGTACATCGACAGTCTTGTATTATATTAGTATTTGATTTTTAGTTTACCACAATAATCCTTGTTGTACACACCTTTTGGGATAAGCCCACTTTATTAGAATTTGCTAGAATAGTCTATGTGCTTCACTTATATCTTTTGAGCTAGATAGTATTTGCTCTAGTGCTTCACTTATATCTTTTAGAGCACGGTGGTGGCTTCATTTTGAAGAAATTGTTGATCTCTAATGCTTCACTTATATTATTTTGAGAGTCTTCTAGAACATCATGGTATTTTCTATGGTTATAAATTTGGTCCTAGAAGGATGAGCATCCAAGTTGGGTATAATATAAACTATCATAGAAAGTGCATAAAACACTAGGATCAATTTGATGCTTGATAATTGTTTTGAGATACAGAGGTGGTAATATTAGAGTCATGCTAGTGGGTAATTATGAAATTGAGAAATACTTGTGTTGAAGTTGGCAAGTCCCATAGCATGCACGTATGGTAAAAGTTGTGTGACAAATTTGTTGCATGAGGTGCTCTTTTAATCGTCTTCCTTATGAGTGGAGGTCGGGATCGCGTGATGGTTAACTCCTACCAACCCTTCCCCTAGGAGCATGCGTAGTAGTACTTTTCTTCGAGGGCAAGTAGACTTTTGAAATAAGTATATGAGTTCTTTATGACTAATGTGAGTCCACGAATATACGCACACTCACCCTTCCACTTTGCTAGCCTCTATTATACCGCACAACTTTCGTTGGTATCATGCACCCATTATTTACCTTCCTCAAAATAGCCACCATACCTACCTATTATGGCATTTTCATAGACATTCCGAGATATATTGCCATGCAACTTTCCACCGTTCCGTTATTATGACATGCTCCATCGTTGTCATATTGCTCTTTGCATGATCATGTAGTTGACATCGTATTTGTGGCAAAGCCACCTTCATAATTTTCATACATGTCGCTCTTGATTGATTGCATATCCCGGTACACCGCCGGAGGCATTTAGATAGAGTTATATCTTGTTCTAGTTTTGAATTATAATTCTTGAGTTGTAAATCAATAAAAGTGTGATGATCTTCATTATTAGAGCACTGTCCTAGTGAGGAAAGGATGATCAATACTATGATTCCCCCACATGTCGGGAGGAGACATCGGACTTTACAAAAAAAAGGCCAAAGAAAAAAAAGAAAAAAAATAAAGGAAGAAAAAAATGAGAGAAAAAGAGAGAAGGGACAATGCTACTATTTTTTTACCACACTTGTGCTTCAAAGTAGCACCATGATCTTCATGATAGAGAGTCTCCTATGTTGTCACTTTCATATACTAAGTGGGAATTTTTCATTATAGAACTTGGCTTGTATATTCCAATGATGGGCTTCCTCAAAATGCACTAGGTCTTCGTGAGCAAGCAAGTTGGATGCACACCCACTTAGTTCCTTTTGTTGAGATTTCATATATTTATAGCTCTAGTGCATCCATTGCATGGCAATCCCTACTCACTCACATTGATATCTATTGGTGGGCATCTCCATAGCCCGTTGATACGCCTAGTTGATGTGAGACTATCTTCTCCCTTTTTTGTCCTCACAACCACCACCATATACCACCATACTGCTATGTCTATGGCTTACGCTCATGTATTGCGCAAGAGTTGAAAAAGCGGAAGCGCGTTAAAAAGTATGAACCAATTGCTTGGCTGAAACAGGGGTTGTGCATGATGGGAGTATTTTGTGTAATGAAAATGAAGCATGGCCTAACTATATGATTTTGTAGGGATAAGCTTTCTTTGGCTATGCTATTTTGATAGGACATGATTATTTGTTAGTATGCTTCGAAGCATTATTTTTTATGTTTTATAAGATTTTATCTTGAATCATTTGGATCTGAACAATCATGCCATAATAAAGAAAATTACATTGAGAAATATGCTAGGTAGCATTCCACATGAAAAAATCTGTTTTTATCATTTACCTACTCGAGGACGAGCAGGAATTAAGCTTGGGGATGCTTGATACGTCTCCAACGTATCTATAATTTTTGATTTTTCCATGCTATTATATTACCCGTTTTGGATGTTTATGGGCTTTACTTTACAGTTTTATTTCATTTTTAGGACTAACCTACTAACCGGAGGCCCAACCCGTATTGCTGTTTTCTTGCCTATTTTAGTATTTCGAAGAAAAGGAATATCAAACGGAGTCCAAACGGAATGAAACCTTCGGGAGCGTGATTTTTGGAACAAACGTGATCCAGAGGACTTGGAGTGCAAGCCAAGAAGCAGTCGAGGCGGCCACGAGGGTGGAGGGCGTGCCCACCCCTACAGGGCGCGCCCCCTATCTCGTGGGCCCCTCGGGCGGCAACCGACATACTTCTTCCTCCTATATATACCCACGTACCCTGAAAACATCCAGGGAGCCAACGAAAAACAATTTCCACCATCGTAACCTTCTGTATCTGCGAGATCCCATCTTGGAGCCTTCGCCGATGCTCCGCTGGAGGGGGAATTGACCACGGAGGGCTTCTACATCAACAACATAGCCCCTCCGATGACTTGTGAGTAGTTTACCACAGACCTTCGGGTCCATAGTTATTAACTAGATGGCATCTTCTCTCTTTTTGGATCTCAATACCATATTCTCCCCCTCTCTTGTGGAGATCTATTCGATGTAACTCTTTTTGCGGTGTGTTTGTCGAGATCTGATGAATTGTGGGTTTATGATCAAGTTTACCTATGAGAAATATTTGAATCTCCTCTGAATTCTTTTATGTATGATTGAGTTATCTTTGCAAGTCTCTTTGAATTATCAGTTTGGTTTGGCCTACTAGATTGATCTTTCTTGCAATGGGAGAAGTGCTTAGCTTCGGGTTCAATCTTGCGGTGTCCTTACCCAGTGACAATAGGGGTTGCAAGGCATGTATTGTATTGTTGCCATCGAGGATAAAAAGATGTGGTTTATATCATATTGCATGAGTTTATCCCTCTACATCATGTCATCTTTCTTAATGCGTTACTCTGTTCTTATGAACTTAATACTCTAGATGCATGCTGGATAGCGGTCGATGTGTGGAGTAATAGTAGTAGATGCAGGCAGGAGTAGTTCTACTTGTTGCGGACGTGATGCCTATATACATGATCATGCCTAGATAATCTCATAATTATTCGCTTTTCTATCAATTGCTCGACAGTAATTTGTTCACCCACCGTAATACTTATGCTATCTTGAGAGAAGCCACTAGTGAAACCTATGGCCCCCGGGTCTCTGTTTTATCATATAAGCTTTCAATCTACTTTTATTTGCATCTTTACTTTTCCAATCTGTATTCTAAAATACCAAATATATATTTATCTTATCATACTATCTCTATCAGATCTCACTTTCGCAAGTGGCCGTGAAGGGATTGACAACCCCTTCATTGCGTTTGTTGCGAGTTCTTTGTTTGTTTGTGTAGGTGTGTGGGACTTTTGAGGAGCCTCCTACTGGATTGATACCTTGGTTCTCAAAAACCGAGGGAAATACTTACGCTACTATTGCTGCATCACCCTTTCCTCTTCAAGGAAAACCAACGCAAGCTCAAGACGTAGCAGTAAGTCATTCGCAAGTGCCGACTGCAAGCCGAGACAACCGCCTTGTTTGCACCTAGGAAGTCCGTTCAACCAAAGGACTTGTAAATGTACTAGTACTACACAATAGCATCGTCCGTCCAGCTTAGTGCGATAAGGTAGTTTCTTGAAGAAGACGAGGGAGAAGCAGAGTCAGCGAAGAGTAAAATGATGGTTGCTTCGTCCGTTCTTTGTAATTTGATGCCTCACTGTTTGTGATTTGTGATAGAAGTGATGGGGGAGTAAACTCTATGCTCTATATTGTACATGCGTCCAAGCATGGGAGAAAGATGAGAGAGGTTGCCTTTTTCTATCCCTTCAATCAATCAATTAGGGAGCTTCGGTTCCATCTTATTGGCTTTGGCAGCACTGTCCAAAATGGTTCCCATCGATGCTCAAACCTATTTTCACATTTGGCTACAAATTGTGGATGCCCTTAACTGCACCACTTGGTTTTGCTCCTGTGTGGTATCTATACAAATCTCGATTATATTGATCAAAGAAATTATAGTATCAGGATTAGTAAAAAGGAGGTGATTTTGACGCGCAGAAGCCGGGGGAGGTTTCTTATTTTTATAGGACGTTGGCCTGGTGGCTTGCTAACATGCAGTCCCATGTGTCAGTGCTTTACCAAGCCGATCCGCGTCCCACATGAGCCAGAACAATGGCAGAAGCAACACTGGTAAACTTGAAGAAGATGAGGGAGAAGCGGATTCAGCAAAGAGTGAAATGATGGTTGCTTCGGCCCTCCAACTTCCTTTTTTAGCATTACTTCGTCCCTCCAACTTAACTGCGGGAAAGGTGCAGCTTTGTGATTTGACGCCTCATTGCTCATTACTACGCCGGCGCCATGACTGGGGCGCTTCACCTCTACTGCTTTGCAATGCTATTTTGGTATGACACCTGGAACCGGTTGCTTGATGTCCCACATGTCGGTGAAAGGGACTAGAACATTTATGAAAGCTAGTGCTCCACTCTTACGACGGAGGAGTACATGACACGGCAGCCTAGTGAACTATTACTTGTACTGTAGTACTACCATAGTTTAGTTGTTTTGCATGATCCATCGATACAAACCCGGTTAAACAGGCAAGGGCGTGATTTTTCCCGCGCGGTAGATGATACTAGCCATACATTTCAAAGGCAATTTTAATGTATGCAAACTGAATATTTAAGTTAGAGCATGAGATCTAGTAAACCTAAAAGCACATATGAATTTATTGTGCTAGAGTGTAGTAGTAGTGTTGTATTGCATAGTTGTTAGATGTAACATGCGAGAATTTGTAGAGATGTACTTTTGGAGGGCCTACAGAGAGAAATAGGGCATAAAGTGGATTCAAATATTTGTATTCATCTTCATAGCATTTGTAACTCATATCTACAGTTTTACAGTAGACGTGAATGCTTGTTCACGTAAGGAATGGTCATTGATCCATCAGACATCTATATTCTATCGAATTTTAGCATGTCTATGTTATTATTCGACATAATTGATCCACAAAGTTAGTATTGTGAACTCCAGACAATGCATCGCTTTAGCAATCGAATATAAACGTGAGTATAGTTCATGTTGTGTGTGTAAAGCACATTATACATACAAAAGTTACACAATGAACATTATAAATAGCTTGCTATGAACTAGCATACATTTGAATTCAACTTAAGGTGGTTTAAAAAATTTGAATTCAACATGAAGTCCATTCAATTATTTGAATTCGAGATCATGGCATTTGTAAATCATACCTAAATTATGGGGGCACCAATCTTTACTCTCTTTAGCATATATAGTCGTGTACAAAATAGATTCAAATTTACCTCCTCCATTCCAAAATAATCATAGTTATAGGTTTTTTAAGTGTCAAAATTTCAAAGTGAAACACATAATTTAATGAGGTTTTCAAACATACAAGGTCAAGTTTAACATTGTCTATTTAGGCAATCCTCAAAGTTCAAGAGTACTCTAAATGTGACTGCTTCTATTTCAAAATTTCGAACGAAGTGCCAAAAGAGCCTCTACTCGCTCGAAACCGCGTGAGACCAATGTTTGGTAGAAGGAAATTACTTTTGTAACTCCAAGCCGTGAAGCCTACCGTCCTGACTTCTATAGGTCTAAACCGGGGTAGGTTTGTAACTTCATCTAGACGCCACACAACTGCCTATGAAAAACATTCATACACCGTGGCCGCCTAAACACACATTCGCTTGGCTGAAATCGCTCCCTCCCACTATTTCAAACACATGGGATTACCGTCCTACCCCTGACCCATAGTAGGTCCGAAATTTAGGAGGGGGCAAAGTTCGTACTTTCCCCAAATTTCAAACAAGCGCGTCCCATCTGTTGAAAAAAATACAAAAACAAGCGCGTCCCAGACCAAAACATGGTTCCCCCTTAGCTTCCCCCCCCTCCCATCCGATTCCCCATTCGTACTCCGTGGGTGCCAAAACTACCTCTCCACCAGCCGTGAAACCCCAGCATCCTCTGTCCGCCACCCCATCCCACCCATCAACCGCCGCCCTCCTCCATCAAGCCGGAGCCGATACCCCGACATCGTCGTCCACCGCAAGCTCAACCGCAATGCCCTCCACGGCTGCTAGTTCAAACCGAGGCCGAGCTTCCTCCAGGACGCCGACGTGCGCCATTCCCGAGAATTTCAACCACACCATCCTACGCCTCACCACTGCTGCTCCAACAGCGCTGCCGTCCACCGCACCGGAGCTATTCCCGCTACGCCGTGCTTTGCTGCCTCGGATCTGCTTCCCCTCTGCCGGCAGACGGCCATGGCAACGCAGTCAACAATTTGGCCATGGGTTCGTCTGCGCTCCACCCTCCTCCAAAACATCGGTTCCCCTAGTAAAAAGAAGAACATAGCACTGGCAATAGGAAATGGTACTACTCTTCCCTTATTCGTGCAAATCTTACATGTCTTCTTGCACGGTATTCATCCCACAGAAGACACTAGTTGACCGCTTCTTCCTACACCTTCTTCCTGATACTAGATGTTCCTAGTAACTCGTGATGCACAAGGTTTCTCCCCATATACTATTTGACCTTAGCTACAGGTTCGTAGCCCCCTTGGGTTTCAATTCTTGGTCAGTTGATTCCCAATTAAAGGAAGCATTCCCCAGTGTAACATGCGCTAGTCCACCTATTACGCCGGGGAAGCAGCGCCTCGGTGTTTATCTTAAGGGTGTGTGGGGCCTAGGAGTTGTTAGCGCCTGATCTGGAGGTCGGTCGGGCTTAAAGGGATGGCCAGGGGGCACTGCCAAGCACGGCGGTGGTGTGAGGTTGAGGGGAGGGCATGGCGGTAGAGGCAGGGATCTGGGCCAGTGGTCGCTAGCGGTTCAAGAAAGATCGTCAACAGTGACTGGCGGGAGGTACATGAAGGCCATTTGCCCGTTCCTTGTAGATCAGACAGTTCATAAAAAAATGATTGGCCTATTTATTTTCAGTCGACTGTTATTTTGATAGGACCACATGTGGTGGTGTGTTGGAGGAGTACATGCGTTTCCCAGCCATCCATGTGCTCATATATTACAAAATCTACATAGTAGAATATAGTTTTCTTTGCCATGCAATGTTGTAGAGCTATCATATGTCTCCTGTCATTTATTTTTCAGCCACCTGCTATCTGCTACTTTTACAGTGCACTATAGTTCTGCACACACTTTACCCATACTCTCACTATTGTTTTTTATGCATGATTATTTCAGCCTCTGCCAACCGGTTGATAGAAGCACGAAATAAAAGAGAGAATAAACTCTAGATTTCTTCGGGCTTAGGAAAGACACGCTTCGTTGCTATAAAGGGTGCAGTCCCAGCAGATGGAGATGGTAAACGTAGCTCTGGAGTTGATGATCTCTCTCACCATGAACCACCATCCCAAGTGCTTGCTTTAACTTCGCTATTTCATATGTGGTTGCATGTTGCATATGGTGTCTATCTTGTATTCGAAAGGCCAAAGTCGGTCTTTATTAAGATAAGGAAAGATATTTTTTAGATGAACCACCATCCCGGGAGCACCAGAAGACAAATAGCTAGTCAGGGCACTGGTCGAGCAAGTGACAAGCCTAGCACAAACAAGCATCACCTGGAAGCCAACTAAAAGGCCATGATGGTGGCGAAGCAGCCCGCCTCCCACCAGTCTCTCATGTCCTCGATGATCATGCTCACCACTCCAGCCCGATGTCTAGCTTGTATATCTTCCAATTTGGTTAAATTGCATCTGCTTAGCTTACACATTATACCTTTGAATATGACATGCCTTCCTGTTGTCAGTACATACTGGTACATCTGTCTATTAACCATGTTCTTACATCAAACTAATGTTCTTGTGTATCCCTCATCAATCACTTATGATGAGACGGTCACCCCAGTGGGTTACTGTGAGAAAAGATCCTCTTTTAAAGAATGCAGTGTCAGCCTCCCCACATGATTCTCAAGAAACAACAAGGCTAGATGAAGATAGTGAATGTAGCTCTGTAGTTGATGACCGCATTTCCCCTACACCGCCATCATAGGTCTTGCTCTAACTTGGCAGTATGATATGTTGTTGCATGTTGCATATGGTGTCTAGATTGTAATTCTTCCAATCTGGTTAAATTGCATGTGCTATTCTGCTTGGTTTATACATTATACCTGTTAATGTGACATGTCTTCCTATTTTTAGTACACAGTACATCTGTCTATTAAGCATGTCCTTACATAAAACTATTGTTTTTTTGTATCCCGTATCAATCAATATGACGAGACACCTTTAGCATATGTAGTGTGATATTGGTCGCATCTTTCATATGATTTATAGCATGCGCTGCTTCTAATTTGTTTAAATGCCATTTATGATGGGACAGTTTTAACTTGGCAGAGTCATATTGGTTGCATCTTTGATGTGGCGTCTAGCTTGCATTGCTTCTTATTTGTTGAAATGGCTTCTGCTTAGTTTACACAAATAGTTGTGAATATGCCATGCCGTCCTATTTTTCATACATATTCCATCTTGGTATCATGTGTTTGCCTTACATCAAAGTAGTGATTGTCGGTATCAAGCATGAATGAGTTCTGAAGAGTGAATTTTATTTCTTTTTCTTGTCAATTTTACTTGACAATTCAAAATCAATAAAGCGGAAGGAAATTATCAAGGCAGTGGATAAAGGTGCTCCTTCCGAATGGAGGGCCTCTATAGATTCTATTCTGCCACCCCCCAAGAAGATTTGCAAGACAACACATGCATAAACACTCAACATAGCTATGTTGATGATGAGCATGTCTCCCCTAGTGCACCATCACAGGTGCTCCCTCTAACTTGGCACTGTTATATGTAGTTGCATGTTATGTATGAAGTATAGCTTGTATTGCTTCTAATTTTGTTGAATTCCATCTGCTTACTTTACACATTATACTTGTGAATAAGACACATGTTCCTATTTCTAGAACATACAATATCTGTCTATCACACCATGTTCTTACATCACAGTACTATTGTTCTATAACCTGCAAAAATTTCTTATCATAAGACATGTTTAACTTGGGAGTGTGATATAGGTTACATCTCGCATTCTTTTCTAGCTTGTACCACTTCTAATTTGTTTAAATGGCACTTATGATGAGACAGTTTTAACTTGGTCGAGTGATATTCATTGCATATTTCATATGGTGTCTAGCTTTCATTGCTTCTAATTTGTTGAAATGCCTTCTGCTTTGTTTACACATCATAGCTCTAAATATGCAATGTTTTCCTTTTTTCATACACATTCAATCGTCCTATCATGTGGTCGCCTTACATTAAAGTAGTGCTCGTCGGCATTCGACAACAATGAATTCTGAAAAGCAAATTTTATTCATTTTTCTTGTGGGTTTGACTTGACAAGGCAATACAATTAAGAAAGAGGAAGGGAAAAAATAAGGCAGGGACTGATGGCGGTTTTCCGGCGAAACCGACCGACATCCCAGGTGCTTTCTCTAGCTCGGCAGTGTGATATTGTCTTGCATGTTGCATACGGTGTCTAAGTTGTATTGCTTGTAATTTGATTAAATTACTTCTGCTTAGTTTACACAAATAGTTATGAATTTGCCATGTCGTCTTGTTTTTCATACATATTCCATCCTCGTATCATGTGTTTGCCTTACATCAAGGTAGTGATTGTCAGTGTCATGCATGAATGAGTTCTGAAGAGTGAATTGTATTGCTTTTTCTTGTCGGTTTGACTTGACAATGCAAAATCAATAAAGCAGAAGGAAATTAGCAAGGCAGTGGATAAAGGTGCTTCTTCCAAACGGAGGGCCTATACACATTCTACTTCACCATCCCCCCCAACAAGATTTGGAAACAACACATGCATAAACACTCAACATAGCTGTGTTGATGATGAGCATGTCTCCCCTAGTGCACCATCACAGGTGCTCCCTCTAACATGGCACTGTTATATGTGGTTGCATGTTATGTATGATGTCTATCTTGTATTGCTTCTAATTTTGTTGAATTCCATCTGCTTACTTTAGACATTATACTTGTGAATAAGACACGTGTTCCTGTTTCTAGAACATGCAATATCTGTCTATCACACCATGTTCTTACATCAAAGTACTGCTGTTGTGTAACCTGCAACAATCACTTTTCACAAGACACATTTAACTTGGGAGTCTTATATAGTTTACATCTCACATTATTTTCTAGCTTGTACTACTAATTTGTTGAAATGACACTAATGACGAGACAGTTTTAACTTGGTAGAGTGATATTCGTTGCATCTTACATATGGTGTCTAGCTTTCATTGCTTCTAATTTGTTGAAATGCCTTTTGCTTAGTTTACACATCATAAGTTGTGAATATGCAATGGTACAAATGACGAGAAACCTTTAACTTGGTAGTGTGATGTTGTTTGCATCTTGCACACGATTTATTTCTTGCACTGCTTCACATTTGTTTATACGCAGTTATGACGAGACACTATTAACTTGGCAGAGAGATATTTATAGCATCTTTCATATGGTGTCTACCTTTCATTGCATTTCTTATAATTTATTGAAATGCCTTCTGCTTAGTTTACACGTCATAGTTTTGATTATCTCATGTTGTCCTATTTTTCATAGATATTACATCCTCCTATCATGTGGTTGTCTAACATCAAAGTTCAGTTTGTCTGTATCACGCATCAATTTTTTCAGAAGAACTAAATGTTTATCCCCTTTTCTTGTTGGCTTGACTTGACATGGCATGGAGAAAGAGGAAGGAACACAGAATGGCAGGGGATGGTGTTAGTACTGAGGACACATGGAATCGAAACCGGAAGAATTATGCAGATTCAGCTGGTACTGATGGTGCAATAGAAGGTTAAAGTGCACCGGAAAATTATGCAAAAGAGGTATCCCATGCTACACGAGCTGCAAAACAAGCCAAACAGAAACTAATAGCTTCCACCAAACAAGCAGCGACAACCCTAGTTGTTGCAACACCATCCATAGTACCACCAGCTGCACGAGTTACTCGTTTGTCAACTCAGCTATCAGCACGTTCCCAAGCTCCCTTGCCACCTAACACTACTTCTGAAGAACTCTTGAGACAATACGAGTTGGCAAGATCAGATGAACCTTGTGAGCTTCAACAACAAGAAGGTAGTTGCTAGAGTCAAGTTATAGTTGCATGCTTCTTTATATCTAGTCTCACAGTTTGATGTACACTAACACTTCCTATTTTCGTTGTTGGACTAGCATCTAGGCGCAAGATGAAACAAACATGAGGGATAATGCTCGATAGGTTAAATAAATCAAGAGGAGGAAGAACGGAGATCCGTTTTGAGGCAGGTTTAAAAAGGCCACATGATGCTACAGAGTCAGCCAAGTTAGTATCAGAGGCAGCGATTGCCGTTAGGTGTCATGCACATATCCTCCCAACATGGATTTAGTACAGGAATGACAAAGATGAAACCTAGAACAACACGTTCCTCGACTATTTATCTGTAAGTATGGTTATGTATGGAAAGTAGTAATATCATCTTGCTCTGTCCCATACTTTCTAGGTTGCTGATATTGAGACTCCCATAATTTTCAACGGATGAGGTTCAAGTTGGATAGCCAAGATGATGCAACCAGACAAGCTTGCACCCATGTTTTCAATTCTGCTCTGTGACAATATCGGCATAATTTGAGGAAAACTCACTTTGAAGGCAAGGCTAACAGTGAACTTGCCCAAACATCTCCAGTGGGAAATATATCGGATGAAGACTGGAGAGGCCTCGTTAAACACTTGTCTGGTCCAAAGTACCAAGCACGTTATATATATGTGATCAGATCACATGTTGAACTCCTATTTACACATGTGCCTCACAAATCTCTCTTTTTGTAGGTGAACTATTCAAAGAACAAGGCCAACCGTACGAAAGTGAAATTCCAACACACGACAGGATCTCGTGCCATATTATTAGATCTATATTGACTTGTTCCAAGTGCAGAGGAAAGCCCGCAAGGACCAAAAAGTACCTAAACCACATGTTGTGGAAATCTTCAAGGATTGTCACACTAGCAAGACGAAGGGCATGAATACACCAGTCAAAGCCGCTGTTGTAAGTCCTTAATCCTCATGCCTTTTAACTACTACTTACTCTGACTTGTGTATTGAACTACACGGTATGCATCCAATGTCTATTACTCTTTTCAATCTTATACACAATTGTCTTAGCGTATCATTGCACCTTACAAGGTTTAAAAGAGAGGAGTGATGTTCCTTTGATCTTGATGTGTAATCTAGTTCCGTGCTGGACTTGCCCACACAACGTTACAATTGCTTGTTTGTCTGTTCTCAATTGTTTTGTGATATGAATGATGTCATACTATGCTTACTGTATTATAAACTTTGTCTCTTTATCCTTAGCTGTCAATACAATGTGAATAAATAGACAATACATTAGCCATGGTACATGATCATATGTTTGGAACCTGTTTTTATTATGTACTTTGCAGTAAAATACAACTAATATTTTACACGGATTCACCAGAATAAGTTCTGTATATAGAACAAAGCTATTTTGTTCGGTTTTTCTGCCTCCTTAATATCTTCTGTTCTGGTACTACTAATGTAAAAAACTCAACTTTTCAGCAAGCTATGGAACAAATGGTGGAACCGCCACCTTCTGAAGGTGACGAGGCAACTATAACCGCAATGTCACCTCATGCTGAAGTGGGTCAGTGCCTGTCCACTAATAGTGCCAAAAGCACGTTCTTGCATTATACTGGGTTGGTTGTTAAGGCAATCTCGTCCAAACTGCCTCATGATAAAGATATGCAAGTTCAAGACATTATTATATCTGCGCTCCAGACACAAGTCCATTCCCTAACAAAGACCCTTTGTGAAACAAGGACAACCATTGTTTGATGTCGTCAAGATATGTATGGTTTAAACCAAAATATCAGACATTTGCTATACTGTTCAGGATCCTAGGAGAAATGAAGGCAAAGGTTATGGTGCTCCATCGAATGGTACAACATGAAAATGTAACAGTTAGGTCAAACGAACTGAGCTTCTGAACTTATGGTGGTGCATTGATCTGCCGGACTGTTAACTTTTAAGCCAACCTTCCTTCTGTTTTATGGTTGTAATTTGTTTTGTCGAGATACAAAATTTGTTCCTAACATGCAACCACCGGCTGAAGAAGGTAGCAAGCCATTTTTGTATAGTGTAGGGTGTTCTCTATATTTGCACTGGTGGCAAACTTTGATGCCCAGTGGATGTAATCTGTGCAATCGCCTTACTAGCCTAGCGTTAGTTTCTGGCTTATTTATTTCCTGGTCTTGTTTTTCCTTGGTTTGCTAGTGGCCGCAACAACCATGGGCCATATACGGACCGTGGTAACCTCGAGCCTGCTACAGGCCATAGCATCCATGGGCCTCCTACGGGCCGTCGGATAAATGGGCCTCCAACGGCCCGTAGAATCAGTGTGCCTCGGGCCGTCGGACAAATGGGCTCACATGGGCCGTAAACGGGCGTAATTGGTATTAGGCCAGCACGGTAACGGGTTGTTAACAGGCCGGAAGACAGAAAAGCCATAATTTTCTCATAGGCATAACGGGTCGTTAATGGGCCAGAATATAGGACGGGCTGGAAACAGCGCAACAGGTTAACAAGCCAAAAATGGGCTGATTCTAACAATGGGCCAAATTTGGTCCATTAGGGGAACAGGCCAGTAACGGGCCGAAAGATCTAGGGATGGAAAGGAGCCTAACAGCGTATGGGCCATCAGTAGGCTGAAAGCTAACACGGGCTGGAAACGGCCCATGTGAATCATGGCCCGTTAATGGGTACAAAGAAATTTATTGTTCATTATGGGCCAGAGTCACCGTGGGCCACTAAAGGGCCGAAAGATATGAAAGACCTCATATGAGCCGAAAGACATCGTGGGCCATACATGGGCCGAAAGTGAAACAGGCTGGTGTTACATTCGATGGCCTACTTCATGCTGTTGGGACGATTTCAGGAAGGCCCTAACGGGTCGTGAGTTATCGGGCCGTAAAATGGGCTATATGCGAACAGACTATTAACAAGCTTTCATGGGCCGGCCCGCTAGCTTTTGACCAAGTCAAATGGGTCAGCCTTTGTAATCTAAATGGGCTGATGTTGGGCTGACGCATGTGTCGACATATCAGAGCCACCTATCCGACCCAATGACGAGCTGCCACGTGTTTCCTTTGGCCAATGAGAATTTTACATGTGGAAAAATTCCCCATTGGTCTGACTTGTTAACAGGTTATGGATCCAAAACTGAACCCGATAGCTTAATGGCGACCCGTTACGGTGGATGCCACGTGTTGGTTACCCTTGACGAAAGCACTTCCATGACATGTCATTTATCATCATGGAAGTGAACACTTCCACGATGATAATTTTGGTATTGTCATGGAACACTTCTACGACAGCACAGTTATGACTATCTTGATTCTGTCATCAAATCATCTTGGGTGTACATGCATCAGAGAAAATGTGACCTACTGTGACAAACACCTATCATCACGGAAGTGTATTTTTTTGTAGTGATATCAACAAGCAACAATGTCTTTCAAAATATCAACACTAAAGAAAGTTATCCCTAGCCCATCATGCTCAATCATTGATCCAATCATGAAACACACTCGAATATTAGCTACATCCAATGCACACGTATGATCATAGTGCTCCCTAGTTGGTGCTTTATAAGAGAAGATGGAGACTCAAATAAAAAATTCATAAAGTAAATAGATAGGCCCTTCGTAGAGGGAAGCAGAGATTTGTAGAGGTTCCAGAGCTCAAAGCTTAAATTAAGAGATTTTTTTTGAGAGGCATGATTTTCCCATCAACGAAAACGATCGAGTAATTCCCGACACTTTCCATGCTAGATATATCATAGGCGGTTCCCAAACATAAAATAAAGTGTATTCCTTTTTCACCATACTTTCACACTCCACGACTAGCCGTATCCATGGGTGCTTTCCATACAAACACTTTCCAAGGAATTTATTATTTGACAACATAAAGTAAATTTCTTTTTCATTTCAGGACTGGGCATCCCTATTACAGCCATAATCTCGTGCAATGACAAGTGAATAACACTCATCTTGAGAATAACACATCTAGCATGCATGGCCACCCCCTGCCGCTTCATGAGTGGTACGGGCACACAAAAAGGAAATTTATTTTGAAAATTAGAGTTGGCACATATAAATTTACTTAGAATGCCATGGAAATACCACATATATGTAGGTATGGTGGACTCATGTGGCAAAACTGGGTTTAAGGATTTTGGATGCACAAGTAGTATTCCCACTTAGTACAAATGGAGGCTAGCAAATAGATTGAGAAGCGACCAACCAAGAAACAAAAACAGTCATAAATGAGCATTAAACATAACTAATACACAAATAAAGCACCATAAGTAGGATGTAACTTCATTGCAAAACTATTGAATTTAGTGCTTGCATAGGGAATCACAAACCTTAACACCAATATTCTTACTAAAGCATAATTACTCACCAACATAGCTCACATATTACTATCTCCATATCGCAAAACTGTTGCAAGGAATCAAACTTATCATATCCAATGATCTACATGAAAGTTTTTATTATGCCCTTCTTGACTATCCGTCACTTTGGGACCAATTTCACAGCTTGTGCAAATTTTCATCACTATTATCAACTCTCAAAATAATATAATTGAAGCACAAGAGTAAATGACAAACTACTCCAAAAAGATATAAGTGAAGATCAAGCGAATAGTTAAGTAAATGGGCAGCCATTTGAGGACTCTCTCTTTTTTAAAAACCTTCATATCTAAGTATTTTATTAAAATACCAGGCAAAACAAAATAAAATGACATTCCAAGAATAGCACACATCATGTGAAGAAGCAAAAACTTAGGCTCAACCGAAGAAAGGTGGGATGCCTACCGGGGCATCCCCAAGCTTAGATGCTTGAGACTTCTTGAAATATTATCTTGGTATGCCTTCGGAATCCCCAAGCTTGATCTTTTGTGTCTCCTTAATTCCTTTTATATCACGGTTTCTCTAAATCTTAAAAATTCATCCACACAAAACTCAACAAGAACTAGTGAGATAAGTTAGTATAAATCAATGCAAAAACCTTATCATTCTCTATTGTAGCAAATCACTAAAGTTATTATTTAACATTCCATACTAA
The DNA here is from genome assembly GCF_018294505.1 of Triticum aestivum. Taxonomy (NCBI): domain Eukaryota; kingdom Viridiplantae; phylum Streptophyta; class Magnoliopsida; order Poales; family Poaceae; genus Triticum; species Triticum aestivum. The sequence goes on along the minus strand of NC_057804.1, from coordinate 164,057,037 downwards.
ATTTCTCTGCGTATTTAATAGTCCTATCCTCAAATAGAATCATTAAACAAGAAAACATATACAAACAATGCAAACATAACAGCAATATGTCAAAACTGTATAGTCTATAAACAATATAAGAAGATTCATACTTTTGTAAGTCCAAAAACTCTGTAAAATTGCTATATTGTAGACAATTTGTTGTAGCTCATTGTGTAAAAAAATTCAAGATTTTATCACATCCTGACATTTTTTAACAATTCAGACAATTATAGAAAACTTTCTGTTTTCAAAACGGCAACATATAGACTTGCAAAATAAGCATGGTAAAGGCTATCTTTGACATTTTTATTAAAATGAAAGATGCAAAGCATTATTCTAAATATCAGCAAGCAAATCCTAACAAAAAAATGACGCTCCAAGCAAAACTCATATCATATGGCGAATGAAAATATAGCTCCTTGTGAGGTTACCGATAATGTTGAAGAAGAAAGAGGGGATGCTTTCCGGGGCATCCCCAAGTTCAGTTGCTTGGATCTTCCTTGAATATTACCTTGGGTGTGCCTTAGGAATCCCCCAATATTACAGTCTTGTCACTCCTTATTCTCCTCATATCGACATCTCACCCAAAACTTGAAAACTTCAACCACACAAAACTTACCGGAACTTCGTGAGATAGGTTAGTATGATAAAGAGCAAACCATTCACTTTGGTCCTGTCAAAGACAAGATTCATAATTTTTATCACACAATGCCTATTGTACCTTATCATTTACAAAATTTACATCACCTAATATAAGTTATGAAAACACTAAAACAAGCAAACTATGCATTGAAAACAGAATCTGTAAAAACAAAACAGTATGTAATAATCTCAACAATGACCATACTTCTGGTACTCCAAAAAAATTTAAAAATTAGAAAAGTGTAGGAAATTTTTATATCAATAATATGTAAAAAAATCAGAATTTTATCATGTTCCAATGAATATAAAAAATTCTGCTACTGGAAGCAAAAGTTATTGTTTTTGCACAGAATTGTGTCAACTATCATCCACACTATGCCAAAGGCTTTACTTGGCACTTTATTTGAAATAAGCTATAAAACATGATTACTACAGTAGCTTAATCATATTAACACACAAAAATAGTAGGGGCAAATGTTGGGTTGTCTCCGAACAAGAACTTTTATTTAATGCCCTTTTAGCTAGGCATGATAATTTCAATGATGCCCACATAAAAGATAAAGATTGAAACACAAAGAGAGCATCAAGAAGCATATGACTAGCACATTTAAGCCTAACTCTCTTCCTATGCATAGGGATTTTGTGACCAAACAACTTATGGGAGCAATAATCAACTAGCATAGGAAGGCAAAACAAGCAAAACTTCAAAACTTTCAGCACATAGAGAGGAAACTTGATATTATTGAGATATGTAGAAGCATATATTCCTCTCTCATAATAAATTTCAGTAGCATCATGAATAAACTCAACAATATAACTATCACATAAAGCATTCTTTTCATGATCTACAAGCATAGAAAATCTATTACTCTCCACACAAGCAAATTTATTCTCATCAATAGTAGTGGGAGCAAACTCAACAAAATAAATATCATGTGATTAAAAATTAAAATCATGATGAAAAGTTTCTTGGTTATCATTATTCAGTAGAGCATATATGTCATCACCATAATCATCCTGTTGGGGTGGCTGGGCCGGGTGGGCCAGTCGGCCAAGTGGGCTTTTCCCCATTTTATTTGTTTTATTTTGTTTTCTTTTTATCTTTTGTCCTATTTTCCTTTTACTGTTTTATTTTAGTTTCTTTTTTATTTTAGTTTTATAAATTATAAAAGTAGTCCCTAATTTTGTGTTAATAAATATGCTACAGCCCCATAGATTTAGGCAACTAAACAAAATAGTTTAATATTTTATTAATTGTAAAAGGCAATTAACTAATTGTTTTTGCTACTGTTTTAATTATTTTTTAGCACTTAAGCATTTTCATAAAAAGTTGGTTTCTCCACTGTTATTACTTATGAATTATTTGTTGCTTTTAGAACATTTTAGTTTTAATGTTTGAAAACTTTTGTTGTTTGACTTTATTTTAAATTTGAATTCAAACGAGATTTAAATCATCGCTAGATTAACAATAGTAATCGTGGTGACGTGGCATCATTAGTAGAGAGTTACTGTAACTTAATTATCCGGGCATTACAATTATCCTCCACTACAAGAAATCTCGTCCCGAGATTTAGGAGGTAGAAGGAAATAGAGCGGGGTATTCATCACAAAGACGATCGTCACATTCCCAAGTGGCTTCGTCTACGGAATGATGTGACCACTAGACATTGAGAAATTTGATTGACTTCTGACATGTGTTGCGTTCAGCTCGGTCGAGAATGCAGACCGGATGCTCCTTATAAGAGAGGTCGTATTATAACTCAAGCACCTCGTGGTCAACTACTCGGATTAGGTCCTTGAAGCAGTGACGGAGTTGTGACATGTGGAACACATCGTGAACCTAAGAAAGGTTCGATGGCAGCTCCAATTGATATGCCACTTTTGCACGCCTTTCAAGAATAGTGAATGGACCAATATAGCGAGGAGCTAGTTTGCCCTTGATCCCGAAGCGGTGAACACCTTTCATCGGCGTGACTCGAAGATAAGCCATTTCACCAGGTTGATAGGCCATGTCTTTATGATGACGGTCATACTGACTCTTTTGATGTGACTGAGCAGTCTTCAGATTCTCCTGAATAATGCAGACTTGTTCTTTGGCATGTTGGATAATATCCGGACCGAAGAGTGAACGTTCCCCAGTTTCTGACTAGTTCAGAGGGGTTCGACACTTTCGTCTATATAACACTTCGAAGGGAGCCATATTCAGACAGCTTGATAGTTGTTATGTTAGGAGAATTCAGCAAATGGAAGAGATTCCTCCCATTTCTGCCGAAGGAAATGACACAACTTCGAAGCTATGTCTTTGAGAACTTGGTTGACTCGTTGAACTTGGCCCTGTGACTGAGGGTGAAATGCAATACTGAAGGACATATGAGTTCCCATAGCTTCCTGGAAACTTGCCCAAAATCTTGAAGTGAATAAGCTGCCACTGTCCAAACTGATTACTAGCGGAATACCGTGAAGTGAAACAATTCTGGACATGTAGAGGGTTGCCAGCTGACTAGCAATGATCGTTTCTTTGACGGTCAGAAAATGTGCGACTTTGGAGAGTCAGTCAATGACGACAAGGATAGCATCATTACCTTTCTGTGATTTGGGAAATCTAGTGATGAAGTCCATCTTGACATGGTCCCGTTTCCATTCAGGAACAATGATAGGTTGTACAGTTCCAGCAGGCCTTTGATGTTTTGCTTTGATACGACGATAAACGTCACACTCAGCAACCTAGCGAGCAGTGTCTTGCTTCATGTTTGACCACCAGAATCCCTGACGAATGCACTACAAAAAAATACACATCCGTGACATTTTGGGACAAACGCATTTTTCTGTCATACTTATGACACTTCTATGACGATAATTATGAAAAAACCCGGTATCATCATAGATGTGGTGGGCTCCTAATTCTATGACAAAAAAACAGGACAGAAAATGGGCTTTTCATCCTAGGCGGGCTGGAGACACACCTGCATGACATTCTTTGGGCCCTCAATGACGGAAAAAATTGTGGTAGAAGCAAGGACGAGGAAAATTTCAGGGAGTTCCTGGTTACGGTGGGTGGTCGGGGCTGAGCGATGCACGGAGGTTTCCACGTTTCTCTCGTGTACACACGTATGTGTGAGGAGTTGGCTAACTGAACCCGAGCGATCACATGTTAGGGAACCCAAGTGATCGATCCCTTGGCTGTTAACTGAACCCGCGTGACTCATTCGCTCCTGACTGAACCCGAGCGATTCCTTCGTTGCTACTGCTAACTGAACCCGAGTGATCGATCATTGTTGCTGCTTACTGAAGACGATCGAGCCCCCGTGTGAGACGTAGCCATCCGGTGTTGGGTTGCCTCTCGATAAACAGTGACCGTTGCAATTGTGCATGCGGTACATAGACCGAATCGAGACGTGGTGAGTCGAGCTGGTTGGTTGGTTATGGATGAACAGTTCCCGGTGGGGGGTGGATGAACAGGACCCCGTGGAGGCTCTATGAACAGTAGCCGGTGGAGGCTAGATGAACAGTATCCGTGGATGAATAGTAGCTCATGGAGGCTAGAGGAGGTCTACTGTGGATGAACAGTAGCCCGTGGAGGCTGGAGCGAGGCAGTAGACGGTGGATGAACAAGACCCCGTTTCACCGTAGGCGCTCCAACACAAGTCTGTTTCCTCCGTTTTGCGGTACACCACACCCCTCCTGATCAACAGGACCCCGTTTCGACCATAGGCACTCGAACAGTAGTTCATTTCCTTTGTTTTGCAGTACACCAGACCCTTCCGGATGAACAGGACCCCGTATCGACCGTACGCAGTCGAACAGAAGGCTCGTTTCCTTCGTTTTGGGGTACGCCAGACCTCATTTAGTCTGTTTCATCCAAGCCAGTTGGATCCTGATGAACACGACGTATTCTAACCTAGTCGGTTGCTTCCCGATGAACACGATGCTGATTCCTCCGTTCTGACCTAGCCGGTTTGCTGCCGATGAACTAGACGACATCGTTGTACGCCTTAGAGACCACGTCCGTATGTACGTACATAGCCGTATTTACATTTGCAGCGTGGATGTATGTATGTGTACAGGTTATAGATGGGACTGCGTGACATGCTACATCCGTGGCTCTACTACGACATGTGCTGCTCCTTACTCGGCCATAGTTCATCGCAGCAGAGAGACCGATTGACCAGTATGTATGTACACGTTCACGACCAGACAGACAACACTATGTACGCTTCGATCGGGTGGGTCCCAGTTGTTCCTTGCGTGCGAAGATATAGCTGGTGGGTCCCAGCTGTCAGGGGGAATTGCTACGTCTTGAGCTTGCGTTGGTTTTCCTTGAAGAGGAAAGGGTGATGCAGCAAAGTAGCGTAAGTATTTCCCTCAGTTTTTGAGAACCAAGGTATCAATCCAGTAGGAGGCTCCTCAAAAGTCCCACACACCTACACAAACAAACAAGAACCTTGCAACCAACGCAATAAAGGGGTTGTCAATCCATTCACGGCCACTTGCGAAAGTGAGATCTGATAGAGATAATATGATATGATAAATTTTTTTGGTATTTTTATGATATAGATAGAAAAAGTAAAGATGCAAATAAAAGTAGATTGTAAACTTATATGATAAAAGATAGACCCGAGGGCCATAGGTTTCACTAGTGGCTTCTCTCAAGATAGCATAAGCATTACGGTGGGTGAACAAATTACTGTCGGGCAATTGATAGAAAAGCGCATAGCTATGAGATTATCCAGGCATGATCATGTATATAGGCATCACGTCCGCAACAAGTAGACCGACTCCGGCCTGCATCTACTATTATTACTCCACACAATGACCGACTCCTGCCTGCATCTAGAGTATTAAGTTCATAAAGAACAGAGTAATGCATTAAGAAAGATGACATGATGTAGAGGGATAAACTCATGCAATATGATATAAACCCCATCTTTTTATCCTCAATGGCAACAAAACAATATGTGCCTTGCTGCCCCTGCTGTCACTGGGAAAGGACACCGCAAGATTGAACGCAAAGCTAAGCACTTCTCCCATTGCAAGAAAGACCAATCTAGTAGGCTAAACCAAACTGATAATTCGAAGAGACTTGCAAAGATAACTTACTCACACATAAAAGAATTCAGAGGAGATTCAAATATTTCTCATAGATAAACTTTATCATAAACCCACAATTCATCGGATCTCTACAAACACACTGCAAAAATAGTTACATTGAATAGATCTCCAAGAAGATCAAGGAGAACTTTGTATTGAGATTCAAAGAGAGAAAAGAAGCCATCTAGCTAATAACTACGGACCCGAAGGTCTGTGGTAAACTACTCACAAGTCATCGGAGAGGCCTTGGAGATGATGTAGAGGCCCTCCATGGTCGATTCCCCCTCCGGCGGAGCACCGGCGAAGGCTCCAAGATGGGATCTCGCGGATACAGAAGGTTGCGGTGGTGGAAATAGTTTTTCGTGGTGCTCTTGGATGTTCCGGGGTACGTGGGTATATATAGGAGGAAGAAGTAGGTCGGTGGAACCTCAAGGGGCCCACGAGGGTGGGGGCGCGCCGGTGATGACCCACAAGTGTAGGAGATCTATCGTAGTCCTTTTTGTAAGTAAGAGTGTCGAACCCAACGATGAGCAGAAGGAAATGATAAGCAGTTTTCAGTAAGGTTTTCTCTGCAAGCACTGAAATTGTAGGTTACATATAGTTTTGCGATAAGATAAATTGTAACGAGTAACAAGCAATGAAAGTAAATAAAGTGTAGCAAGGTGGCCCAATCCTTTATGTAGCAAAGGATAAGCCTGGACAATTTCTTATAATGAGAAAGGAGCTACCGAGGACACATGGGGATTATCGTCAAGCTAGTTTTCATCACTTTCATCCCACTTATGTTGGTGGACCGGTGCTTGGGTACTGCCCTTACTTGGACAAGCATCCCACTTATGATTAACCCCTATTGCAAGCTTCCGCAACTACAAAACAAGTATTAAGGTAAACCTAACCACAACATTAAACATATGGATCCCAATCAGCCCCTAACGAAGCAACACATGAACTAGGGTTTAAGCTTCTGTCACTCTAGCAACCCATCATCTACTTATTACTTCCCAATGCCTTCCTCTAGGCCAAAACAATGGTGAAGTTTCATGTAGTCGACGTTCACATAACACCACTAGAGTAAAGGACAACATACATCTCATCAAAATATCGAACGAATACCAAATTCACATGACTACTAATAGCAAGACTTCACCCATGTCTTCAGGAACAAACGTAACTACTCACAAAGCATATTCATGTTCATAATCAGAGGAGTAATAATACACGTAAAGGATCTGAACATGTGATCTTCCACCAAGTAAACCAATTAGCATCAACTACGAGGAGTAATAAACACTACTAGCAACCCACGGGTACCAATTTGTGGTTTGGATACAAGAGATGAACTAGGGTTTTGAGAGGAGATGGTGCGGGTGAAGATGTTGATGGAGATTGACCCCCTCCAGATGAGAGGATCATTGGTGATGACGTTGGTGATGATTTCCCCCTCCCGGAGGGAAGTGTCCCCGGCAGAACAGCTCTGCTAGAGCTCTAGATTGGTTCTGCCAAGGTTCTGCCTCGTGGTTGCGGAGTTTCGTCCCGTAAGCTTGCCCACAATTTTTTCCAGGGTAAAATCCTTCATATAGCAGAAGTTGGACACCGGAGGGCCACCAGGGGGCCAGGAGACAGGGGCGCGCCCAGTAGGGGTGGGCGCAACCCCCACCCTCCTGGCCAGGGTGTGGGCCCCCTGAGTTGTTTCTTCCGCTCGATAATTCTTATTAATTCCAAAAATAAGTTTCGTGGAGTTTCAGGATTTTTGGAGCAGTGCAGAATAGGTTTCCAATGTTTGCTCCTTTTCCAGCCAGAATTCCAGCTGCCGGCATTCCCCCTCTTCATGGTAAACCTTGTAAAATAAGAGACAATATAGCCATAAGTATTGAGATATAATGTGTAATAACAGCCCATAATGCAATAAATATTGATATAAAAGCATGATGCAAATTGGACGCATCTACTCCCCAAGCTTAGACCTCGCTTGTCCTCAAGCGGAAGCTGAAATCGAAAAATATGTCCACATGTTTAGAGATAGAGGTGTCGATAAAAATAAAATACGGACATGAGGGCATCATGATCATTCTTATAACAGCAACATATATAGATTTTGTCATATGATTTCTTATGCTCAAGTAAAAATCAATTCACAATGTCAAGTATGGTTCAGAAACTTCATTGGGAACTAACACACTATAATCTCAGTCACTGAAGCAATTGGAATTTATCATAACATCAGAAAGAGTCAACAATAGAGCTTTTAAGCAAGTCCACATACTCAACTATCAAGTAGTCTTCTACAATTGCTAACACTCACGCAATACTTGTGGTTATGGGGTTTCAGCCGGACACTGAGAAAGATAGGGGCTTATTGTGTTGCCTCCCAAAGTATTCACCTTTAGGTGATGTCAACAATAATAGCCCATGCTAACTTACATCCAATTGGATATATATATATATATATCATGATCTTTCAAACACGAGGAGCTTGCCAAAGGATAAAATGAAAAAGGGAAAGGTGAGGATCACCTTGACTCAAGCATAAAGTAAAAAACATAAAGTAAAAGATAGGCCCTTCGTAGAGGGAAGTAGAGGTTGTCATGTGCGTTTAGGGTTGGATGCACAAAATCTTAATGCAAAAGAACTTCACTTTATATTGCCCCTTGTATGTGGACCTTTATTATGCAGTCCCTCGCTTTTATTGCTTCCACAACAAGATCGTATAAAGCTTCTTTTCTCTACACTAATAAGTCATACATATTTAGATAGCAATTTTTATTGCCTCCAACATGACAACTTACTTGAAGGATCTTACTCAATCCATAGGTAGGTATGGTGGACTCTCATGGCAAAACTGGGTTTAAGGATATTTGGAAGCACAAGTAGTATCTCTACTTGTTGCAAGGAATTTGGCTAGCATGAGGGGGAAAGGCAAGCTCAACATGTTTGGAAGGTCAATGACAATATACTTTAACTAAGATGTGAGAAAACATAAACCATTACATTGTCTTCCTTGTCCAACGCCAACTCTGTTAGCATGTCATACTTAATGAGTGCTCCCAATCATAAAAGATGTCAAACATAATATATTTGTATGTGAACCTCTCTTTCCTTATCTCTTCCTATTAATTGCAACGATGACCAAAACTACGTTTATCAACTCTCAACAACTTTTATGCATCATACTTTCTATGTGTGAAGTCATCACTAAGCATAAGATCAATATGAACTCTTTTATTCTCTACTTTCTCAAGATCATAGCAACATAGCAAAGCCCTTGACTCAACACTAATCTTTATTATAGATAGCTCACGGACTCGATTACATAAAGAGATCACAAAGCAGAACTCAAAACTACTTGATGTCAAAACTTCAATCTACTAGGTCAAGATACTACTAAAAGGATCGAACTAAATAAAATGGTAAAGATAGGAGTGTGATGGTGATATGATACCGGGGCACCTCCCCCAAGCTTGGCAGTTGCCAAGGGGAGTGCCCATACCCATGTGATTATGTCCTCATAGGTGATGGAGGTGGTGATGATGATTGTGGATAATCGCACATCGAGCGTAAAAGCTCCTCCAACTTGCGGATAATGCCCTTGAGTCCGGCGATATGATCCGCCAGAGCTTGAACCTCCATGGCCTTCTTGATCCCCTCATCCTTGTTAATCTCTTCCGGTTCTTCTATTTTTAGCTCTATCTTCAATAGCCAAGCATCCTTGTCTTCGTTGTTGGAGGAGGGTGACGTCATGGTGCTCTAGATCTGCAACGAAAACAGCTCGAAACAAAAACAGAGGATATTTGCGTTATACGGTGGGCAAAATCTTCGGGAGTTTATATAATGAATTTTTACCGACCAAAATACGTAACATGCAAGAAAACGGAGTCCGGGAGGCACACGGGGTGTCCATGAGACAGGGGGGCGCGCCCAGTAAGGGTGGGCGCCCCCTCCACTCTCTTGGAGGCCTCGTTTCCCTCTCGTACTACTTCTTTCTTCCTAAAATTCTTAAATATTCCAAACTGATAAAAAATGCCATTGGAGTTGTTTTGGAGTCGGTTTGTTTACCGTACCACATACCTATTCCTTTTAGGAGTCTGGAACATTCTAGAAAGTGTCCCTTATGTATTCCTCCGGGGTCACGGTTTCAATAATATTAGTTTCAACATTGATAGGATTACTTGAGATATAACATTTAATTCTTTGACCGTTCACAACCCTCAGACTTGTGCCTTCGAAGTTGTTGATTTTTATGGCACGAGAATGATAGACCTCCTCGATAACGTAAGGACCTTCCCATTTAGAGAGAAGTTTTCCTGCAAAAAATCTTAAACGAGAGTTGAATAATAACACATAATCACCTACGTTAAACTCACGCTTTTGTATCCTTTTATCGTGCCAACATTTGACTTTTTCTTTGAATAACTTGGCATTCTCATATGCTTGGGTTCTCCATTCATCGAGTGAGCTAATATCAAACAACCTCTTCTCACCGGCAAGTTTGAAGTCATAATTGAGCTCTTTAATAGCCCAATATGCTTTATGTTCAAGTTCAAGAGGTAAATGACACGCTTTTCCATAAACCATATTATATGGAGACATACCCATAGGATTTTTGTATGCGGTTCTATAGGCCCATAATGCATCATCAAGTTTTTTGGACCAATTCTTTCTAGATCTATTCACAGTCTTTTGCAAAATTAATTTGAGCTCTCTATTGCTCAACTCTACTTGACCACTAGACTGTGGATGATAAGGAGATGCGATTCTATGATTAACATCATACTTAGCAAGCATCTTACAGAAAGCACCATGAATAAAATGTGAACCACCATCAGTCATAAGATATCTTGGGACTCCAAACCTCGGAAAAATAACTTCTTTAAGCATTTTAATAGAAGTGTTATGATCAGCACTACTAGTTGGAATAGCTTCTACCCACTTAGTAACGTAATCAACAGCAACTAGAATATGTGTATAACCATTAGAGGCGGGAAAAGGTCCCATATAATCAAAGCCCCAAACATAAAACGGTTCAATAACAAGAGAATAATTCATAGGCATTTCTTGACGTCTACTAACATTACTGATTCTTTGGCATTCATCACAAGAAAAGACAAACTTACGAGCATCTTTGAAGAGAGTAGGCCAATAAAAACCAGATTGCAGTACCTTGTGTGTAGTTCTATCTCCAGCATGGTGTCCTCTATAAGATTCAGAGTGACACTTGCGTAGGATATGTTCCTGTTCATGCTCAGGTACACAACGTCCAATAACACCATCTACTCCTTCTTTATAAAGGTGTGGCCAGAAGTAATGTCATAAATCATAAAAGAACTTTTTCTTTTGCTGGTATGTGAAACTAGGTGGTACAAATTTAGCAACAATCTAATTAGCATAATCAGCATACCAAGGAGCAGTACGAGAAGCATTAACGACCGCTAATTGTTCATTAGGAAAGCTATCATCAATAGGCAGTGGGTCATCAAGAACATTCTCTAACCTAGACAAGTTGTCTGCAACGGGGTTCTTAGCTCCCTTTCTATCAGTAATATGCAAAACAAATTCTTGGAGCAAGAGAACCCATCTAATGAGTCTAGGCTTAGCATCATACTTTTCCATAAGATATTTAATAGCAGCATGATTAGTGTGAATAGTAACTTTGGAATCAACAATATAAGGTCTAAACTTATCACATGCAAACACAACTGCTAAGAATTCTTTTTCAGTAGTAGCATAATTTCTCTGGGCAGTACCGAGAGTCTTACTAGCATACTGGATAACATTCAATTTCTTATAAACTCTTTGCCCTAGAACAGCACCTACAGCATAATCACTAGCATCGCACATAGTTTCAAAAGGTAAATTCCAATCAGGTGGCTGAACAATAGGTGCAGTGATCAAAGCTTTCTTAATTATTTCAAATGCTTCTACACAATCATCATCAAAGACAGAAGGAATATATTTTTGCAATAAATTAGTTAGAGGCCTAGAGATTTTAGAAAAGTCCTTAATGAACCTCCTATAAAAACTGGCATGACCAAGGAAACTTCTTATACCTTTTATGTCCTTGGGACATGGCATCTTTTCAATAGCATCAACTTTGGCTTTGTCAACTTCAATACCTCTCTCGGAAATCTTATGCCCCAAGACAATGCCTTCATTAACCATAAAGTGACACTTTTCCCAATTCAGGACGAGACTAGTGTCTTCACATCTCTGCAAAACTCGATCAAGGTTGCTCAAACAATCATCAAAAGAGGATCCATAAAGGGAGAAGTCATCCATGAATACCTCACAAATCTTTTCACAAAAATCAGAGAATATAGCCATCATGCATCTTTGAAAGGTAGCAGGTGCATTACATAAACCAAAAGGCATACGTCTATAAGCAAAAGTACCAAAAGGGCAAGTAAAAGTAGTTTTCGATTGATCCTTAGCTGATACAAGTATTTGAGAGAAACCAGAATAACCATCTAGAAAGCAGAAATGTGTATGTTTGGATAGTCTTTCTAGCATTTGATCAATAAAAGGTAAAGGGTATTGATCTTTCTTAGTAGCTTTATTTAATTTAGGGAAATCAATTACCATCCTATAACCTGTAATAATTCTTTGCGGGATCAATTATCTTTATCGTTAGGAACAATGGTAATACCTCCCTTTTTAGGAACACAGTGGACAGGGCTTACCCATTCACTATCAACAACGGGATAAATTATACCTGCCTCAAGGAGCTTTAGTATCTCCTTTCTTACCACTTCTTTCATCTTGGGATTCAGTCGTCGTTGAGGATCTCTAATTGGTTTAGCATCGGCTTCCACATTAATTTTGTGTTGGCATAACGTGGGACTAATGCCCTTAAGATCATCCAGAGTATATCCAATAGCAGCATGGTGCTTCTTCAGAGTTTTCAATAATCTTTCTTATTCTTGCTCTAAAAGGTTAGCACTAATAATAACATGATATATTTTCTTTTCATCAAGATAAGCATACGTAAGATTATCAGGTAATGGTTTGAGTTAAAACACGGGATCACCCTTGGGTGGATGGGGATCCCCAAGAATTTCAACGAGAAGGTTGTGTTTCAGCATAGGTTCCTGTTTAAGGAACACTTCATCTATTTCCCTTCTTTCCTTCATAAACATATCATTTTCATGGTCTAGCAAATATTGTTCTAATGGATCAGTAGGAGGTACAGAAATGGAAGCAAGACTAATAATCTCATCCTTACTAGGTGATTCTCTATCACGAGGTTGTCTATGAAACTTAGCAAAATTGAACTCATGAGACATACCCTCTAAGCCAATTGTAAGAGTATCATTTTCACAATCAATCCTAGCACTAGCTGTATTCAAGAAGGGTCTACCAAAAATAATGGGACAAAAATCATCTTGTGGGGAACCAAGAACAAGAAATTAGTAGGATATTTAACCTTCCCACACAAGACTTCAACATCTCTAACTATCCCAATTGGTTTAGTGGTATCCCTATTAGCAAGCTTAATGGTAACATCAATGTCTTCTAATTCAATGGGTGCAATGTCGTGCATAATTTCTTTATATAAGTCATAGGGTATTGCACTAGCACTAGCACCCATATCACATAAGCCATGATAACAATGATCTCCTATTTTAACGGAAATAATAGGCATGCCTACCACAGGTCTATGTATCTTAGTATCTGGTCTAGCAATATTAGCAGTCTCACCACAGATATAAATAACATGCCCATCTAAATCATCGTCCAAGAGATCTTTAACCATAGCAATACTAGGTTCAACTTTGATTTGCTCAGGAGGTGTATAAGTCCTATTATTACTCTTACGAAACAACAGTCGAAGTTTTAGCATGATTCTTTATCCTAATAGGAAAAGGAGGTTTCTCAACATAAGTAGTAGGAACAATAGGATCTCTATAAGAGACAGTCTTTTCTTCAACCGTAATAGGTGAAACTACCTTTACTTCAATGGGAGGATTATATTTAAACCAATTTTCTTTAGGGAGATCAACGTGAGTAGCAAAAGATTCACAGAAAGAAGCTACTATCTCAGGGTCAAGTCCATACTTAGCGCTAAATCCACGAAAAGCATTGGTATCCATAAAAGATTTAACACAATCGAACTTAGGTGTCATACCTGACTCCGTACCATCGTCGGAACCCCAATCTTCAGAGTTGTGTTTAATTACTTCCAATAAGTCCCATTTGAAATCAATAGTCTTCAGCATATAAGAACCAACACAGGAAGTATCGAGCAGGTTGCGATCATTGAGAGAAAGCCGAGCATAAAATTTTTGAATAATCATTTCCCGGGAGAGCTCATGATTGGGGCATGAATATAACATTGACTTAAGCCTCCCCCAAGCTTGAGTGATGCTTTCTCCTTCGCGAGGCCAGAAATTATATATGTAATTACGATCACGATGAACAAGATGCATAGGATAGAACTTTTGGTGAAATTCCAACTTCAATCGTTTATAATTCCAAGATCTCGTATCATCACATACCCTATACCATGTCAATGCATCTCCCTTCAAAGATAAAGGGAAGACCTTCCTTTTGACAACATTATTGGGAATACCTGCAAGCTTATATAATCCACAAACTTCATCCACAAAGATAAGGTGTAAGTCGCGATGCAATGTTCCATCTCCTACAAATGGATTAGCTAGCAGTTTCTCTATCATACCCGAAGGAATCTCACAGTAAATATTTTCAAAAAGTTCAGTAGGTTGAGGAGCAACTCTTTGCTCTTCTTGTCGGGGTGAAGATACCCCGAACAAGCCCCTCAAAGGATTAGTTTCCATAGTGACAAGTAACAGAAAATTTCAGCACACTATAGGAATGTTTCCTTACCAAGTTCCACTCACCAAAAGTGCTACACTCCCCGGCAACGGCGCCAGAAAAGAGTCTTGATGACCCACAAGTGTAGGGATCTATCATAGTCCATTCAGTAAGAGTGTCGAACCCAACGAGGAGCAGAAGGAAATGATAAGCGGTTTTCAGTAAGGTTTTCTCTGCAAGCACTAAAATTGTAGGTAACAAATAGTTTTGCGATAAGATAAATTGTAACGAGTAACAAGCAATGAAAGTAAATAAAGTGCACCAAGGTGGCCCAATCCTTTATGTAGCAAAGGATAAGCCTGGACAATTTCTTATAATGAGAAAGGAGCTCCCGAGGACACATGGGGATTATATTCAAGCTAGTTTTCATCACGTTCATACGATTCGCGTTTGGTACTTTGATAATTTGATATGTGGATGGACCGGTGCTTGGGTACTGCCCTTACTTGGACAAGCATCCCACTTATGATTAACCCCTATTGCAAGCGTCCGCAACTACAAAAGAAGTATTAAGGTAAACCTAACCACAACATTAAACATATGGATCCAAATCAGCCCCTAATGAAGCAACGCATAAACTAGGGTTTAAGCTTCTGTCACTCTAGCAACCCATCATCTACTTATTACTTCCCAATGCCTTCCTCTAGGCCCACACAACTGTGAAGTGTCATGTAGTCGACGTTCACATAACACCACTAGAGGAAAAGACAGCATACATCTCATCGAAATATCGAACGGATACCAAATTCACATGACTACTAATAGCAAGACTTCACCCATGTCCTCAGGAACAAACTTAACTACTCACAAAGCATATTCATGTTCATAATCAGAGGAGTAATAATACGCATAAAGGATCTGAACATATGATCTTCCACCAAGTAAACCAATTAGCATCAACTACAAGGGGTAATCAACACTACAAGCAACCCACATGTACCAATTTGTGGTTTGGATACAAGATTGGATACAAGAGATGAACTAGGGTTTGGAGAGGAGATGGTGTTGGTGAAGATGTGGATGGAGATTGACCCCCTCCCGATATGAGGATCATTGGTGATGACGTTGGTGATGATTTCCCCCTCTCGGAGGGAAGTGTCCCCGTCAGAACAGCCGTGCCGGAGCTCTAGATTGGTTCCGGCAAGGTTCCGCCTCGTGGCACCGGAGTTTCGTCCCGTAAGCTTGCCCATGAGTTTTTCCACGGTAAAAGCCTTCATATAGCTGAAGTTGGACACCGGGGGGCCATTAGGGGGCCTAGGAGACAGGGGGCGCGCCCAGTAGGGGTGGGCGCGCCCCCACCCTCCTGGCCAGGGTGTGGGCCCCCTGAGGTGTTTCTTCCGCTCAATAATTCTTATTAATTCCAAAAATAAGTTTCGTGGAGTTTCAGGATTTTTGGAGCAGTGCAGAATAGGTTTCCAATGTTTGCTCCTTTTCCAACCAGAATTCCAGCTGCCGGCATTCCCCCTATTCATGGTTAACATTGTAAAATAAGAGAGAATTGCCATAAGTATTGAGATATAATGTGTAATAACAGCCCATAATGCAATAAATATTGATATAAAAGCATGATGCAAAATGGATGTATCAGCCGGGCACCCTCGTGGCCGCCTCCTCTGTTGCTTGACATCGACTCCAAGTCCCGTGGATTGCGTTTGTTCCAAAAATATTGCTTCCTAAGGTTTCATTCCGTTTGGACTCCGTTTGATATTCCTTTCCTTCGAAACACTGAAATAGGCAAAAAACAGCAATTTGGGTTGGGCCTCCGGTTAGTAGGTTAGTCCCAAAAATGATATAAAACTGTAAAGTAAAGCCCATAAACATCCAAAGCGGGTAATATAATAGCATGGAACAATCAAAAATTATAGATACGTTGGAGACGTATCAAGCATCCCCAAGCTTAATTCCTGCTCGTCCTCGAGTAGGTAAATGATAAAAACATAATTTTTGATGTGGAATGCTACCTAGCATAATTCTCAATGTAATTTTCTTTATTGTGGCATGAATGTTCAGATTCAAATGATTCAAAATAATAGTTCATATTGACATAAGAAATAGTAATGCTTCAAGCATACTAATCAAAGCAATCATGTCTTCTCAAAATAACATGGCTAAAGGAAGTTCATCACTACAAAATCATATAGTTTGGTCATGCTCCATTTTCGTCACACAAGAATGCACTCATCTTGCACACTGATACATCTCCGTCATATCTATAATTTTTGATTGTTCCATGCCAATATTCTCCAACTTTTATATACTTTTGGCAACCTTTTATACTATTTTTGGGACTAACATATTGATCCAGTGCCCAGTGCCAGTTCTTGTCTATTGCATGTTTTTTGTTTCGCAGAAACCCAATATCAAATGGAGTCCAAGCGGGATAAAAATGGACTGAGATTTTTTTGGAATATTTATGATTTTCGGGAAGTAAAATCAACGCGAGACGGTGTCCGAGGTGGTCATGAGGTAGGGGGCGCGCCCTACCCTCCTAGGCGCGCCCCTGACCCTCGTGGTCCACCCGTAAGGCAGTTGACGCTCTTCTTTTCGCACAAGAAAGCTAATTTTATGAGAAAGATCTGGGCGAAAGATTCACCCCAATCGGAGTTATGGATCTCCAGATATAAAGGACACGGTGAAGGGGTAGAATTAGGGAACGCAGAAATAGAGAGATAGATCCAATCTCGGAGGGGCTCTCGCCCCTCCCAAGCCATGGGAGCCAAGGACCAGAGGGGAAACCCTTCTCCCATCTAGGGAGGAGGTCAAGGAAGAAGAAGAAGAAGGGGGCCTCTCTCCCCCTTGCTTCCGATGGCGCCGAAACGCCGCCGGGGGCCATCCTCATTACCGCGATCTTCACCAACACCGTTGTCATCTTCACCAACATCTCCATCACCTTCCCCCTTCTATCTACAGCGGTCCACTCTCTCGCATCCGGCTGTACCCTCTACTTGAACATGGTGCTTTATGCTTCATATTATTTTCCAATGATGTGTTGCCATCCTATGATGTCCGAGTAGATTTTCATTGTCCTATCGGTGATTGATGAATTGCTATGATTGGTTTGAGTTGCACGTTTTATTATTGGTGCTGTCCTATTGTGCCCTCCGTGTCGCGCAAGCGTGAGGGATTCCCGCTGTAGGGTTTGCAATATGTTTATGATTTGCTTATGGTGGGTGGCGTGAGTGACAGAAGCACAGACCCGAGTAAGTAGGTTTTTTGCGTATGGGATAAAAGGGGACATGATACTTTAATGCTATTGTTGGGTTTTACCTTAATGAATCTTTAGTATTTGCGGATGCTTGCTAGAGTTCCAATCATAAGTGCATATTATCCAAGTAGAGAAAGTATGTTAGCTTATGCCTCTCCCTCAAATAGAATTGCAATAGTGATTACCGGTCTAGTAATATAGTCAATTGCCTAGGGACAATTCAACTACTCCTACCACCACTTTTCCACACTCGCTATATTTAATTTTTTTGCCTCTTTATCTTAACAGCCCCTAGTTTATGTTTTCGTGTTCTTTATTCTCTTGCAAACCTATACTTTCACACCTACAAAGTACTTCTAGTTTCATACTTGTTCTAGGTAAAGCGAACGTCAAGCGTGCGTAGAGTCGTATCAGTGGCCGATAGGACTTGAGAGAGTATTTGTTCTACCTTTAGCTCCTCATTGGGTTCGACACTCTTACTTATCGAAAGAGGCTACAAGTATCCCATATACTTGCGGGTTATCACACACCCTGATGACAAGCCAAGAAATTGTTTCATACTTTAGTAATCTCAAACCTTTTTTGAACTTTCACGCAATACATGAGCGTGAGCCATGGATATAGCACTATGGGTGGAATAGAATATGAAGATGTTGGGGAACATAGTAATTTCAAAAAAATTCCTACACACACGCAAGATCATGGTGATGCATAGCAACGAGAGGGGAGAGTGTTGTCTACGTACCCTCGTAGACCGAAAGCGGAAGCGTTAGCACAATGTGGTTGATGTAGTCGTACGTCTTCACGGCCCGACCGATCAAGCACCGAAACTACGGCACCTCCGAGTTCTAGCACACGTTCAGCTCGATGACGTCCCTCGAACTCCGATTCAGCCGAGTGTCGAGGGAGAGTTCCTTCAGCACGACGGCGTGGTGACGATCTTGATGTTCTACCGTCGCAAGGCTTCGCCTAAGCACCGCACAAGGCTAAGAGATCCAAGGGATCAATTGTTGTTGTGCCTAGAGGTGCCCCCCTTCCCCCGTATATAAAGGAGCCAGGGGGAGGGGTTCGGCCGACTAGGAGGGGCACGCTAGGAGGAGTCCTCCTCCCACCGGGAGTAGGACTCCCCCCCTTCCTTGTTGGAGTAGGAGAGAAGGAAAGAGGGGGAGAGGAGGAAGGAAAAGGGGCTGCACCCCTTGTCCAATTCGGACTAGAGGGGGGCTGCGCGCCTCCTTCCTTTCAGCCTCTCTCCTCTATTCCCGTATGGCCCAATAAGGCCCATATACTCCCCGGCGAATTCCCGTAACTCTCTGGTACTCCAAAAAAATACCCGAATCACATGGAACCTTTCCGAAGTCCGAATATAGTCGTCCAATATATCGATCTTTACGTCTCGACCATTTCGAGACTCCTCGTCATGTCCCCGATCTCATCCGGGAGTCCAAACTACTTCGGTACATCAAAACTCATAAGCTCATAATATAACTGTCATCGAAACCTTAAGCGTGCGGACCCTATGGGTTCGAGAACTATGTAGACATGACCTAGAACTATTTCCGGTCAATAACCAATAGCGGAACCTGGATGCTCATATTGGCTCCTACATATTCTACGAAGATCTTTATCGGTCAAACCGCATAACAACATACATTGTTCCCTTTGTCATCGGTATGTTTACTTGCCCGAGATTCGATCGTCGGTATCCAATACCTAGTTCAATCTCGTTACCGGCAAGTCCTATTTACTCGTTACGTAATGCATCATTCCTTAACCAACTCATTGGCCACATTTCTTGCAAGGCTTATAGTATCTGCATTACCGAGAGGGCCCAGAGATACCTCTCCGACAATCGGAGTGACAAAACCCAATCTCGAAATACGCCAACTCAACATCTATCTTTGGAGACACCTGTAGAGCTCCTTTATAATCACCCAGTTACATTGTGATGTTTGGTAGCACACAAAGTGTTCCTCCGGTAAACGGGAGTTGCATAATCTCATAGTTACAGGAACATGTATATGTCATGAAGAAAGCAGTAGCAACATACTAAACGATCAAGTGATAAGCTAACGGAATGGGTCAAGTCAATCACATCATTCTCCTAATGATGTGATCCCATTAATCAAATGACAACTCTTTTGTCCATGGCTAGGAAACTTAACCATCTTTGATTCACAAGCTAGTCAAGTAGAGGCATACTAGTGACACTATGTTTGTCTATGTATTCACACATGTATTATGTTTCTGGTTAATACAATTATAGCATGAATAATAAACATTTATCATTAAATAAGGAAATAAATAATAACTTTATTATTGCCTCTAGGGCATATTTCCTTCAGTCTCCCACTTGCACTAGAGTCAATAATCTAGTTTACATCACTATGTGATTTAACACAAATATTCACATCTATATGTGATTAATACCCATAGTTCACATCATCATGTGATCAACACCCAAAGGGTTTACTAGAGTCAATAATCTAGTTCACATCGCTATGTGATTAACACCCAAAGAGTACTAAGGTATGATCATGTTTTGCTCGTGAGAGAAGTTTAGTTAACGGGTCTGTCACATATAGAGTCGTATGTATTTTGCAAATATTCTATGTCTTCAATACTCTGCACGGAGCTACTCTAGCTAATTGCTCCCAGTTTCAATATGTATCCAGATTGAGACTTAGAGTCATCTGGACCAGTGTAAAAGTTTGCACCGATGTAACTTTTACGACGAACTCTTTTATCACCTCCATAATCGAGAAACATCTCCTTAGTCCTCACTAAGGATATTCTTGACCGTTGTCCAGTGATCTACTATTAGATCAAATTTGTATTCCTTTTTCAAACTCAGAGAAAGGTATACAATAGGTCTGGTACACAGCATAACATACTTTATAGAACCTATGACTGAGGCATAGGAAATGACTTTTCATTCTCTTTCTATTTTCTGCCATGGTCGAGTTTTGAGTCTTACTCAACTTCACACCTTGCAACATAGGCAAGAACTCCTTCTTTGACTGTTCCATTTTGAACTACTTCAAAATCTTATCAAGGTATGTACTCATTGAAAAATCTTATCAAGCGTCTTGATCTATCTATATAGATCTTGATGCTCAATGTGTAAGCAACTTCACCGAGGTCTTGCTTTGAAAAACTCCTTTTAAACACTCCTTTATGCTTTCCAGAAAACTTCTACATCATTTCCGATCAATAATATGTCATTCACATATACTTATCAGAAAGGCTGTAGTCCTCCCACTCACTTTCTTGTAAATACAGGCCTTTCCAAAAGTCTGTATAAAACCATATGCTTTGATCAACTCATCAAAGCGTATATTCCAACTCCGAGATACTTGCACCAGTCCATTGATGGATCGCTGGAGCTTTGCACATTTTGTTAGCATCTTTAGGATTGACAAAACCTTCTGATTGCATCATATGCAACTCTTCTTTAATAAATCCATTAAGGAATGCAGTTTTGACATCCATTTGCCAGATTTAATAACTCTTCTTTAATAAAACCATATGAAAATGATGATGCGTGTCATGATGATGAACGGAACGGTGGAAAGTTGCATGGCAATATATCTCGGAATGGCTATGGAAATGCCATAATAGGTAGGTATGGTGGCTGTTTTGAGGAAGATATAAGGAGGTTTATGCGTGATAGAGCGTATCGTATCATGGGGTTTCGATGCACCGGCGAAGTTTGCACCAACTCTCAAGGTGAGAAAGGGCAATGCACGGTACCGAAGAGGCTAGCAATGATGGAAGGGTGAGAGTGTGTATAATCCATGGACTTAACATTAGTCATAAAGAACTCATATACTTATTGCAAAAATCTACAAGTCATCAAAAACCAAGCACTACATGCATGCTCCTAGGGGGATAGATTGGTAGGAAAATACCATCGCTCGTCCCCGACCGCCACTCATAAGGATGACAATCTAAGAACACCTCATGTTTCAAATTTGTTACACAACGTGTACTATACGTGCATGCTACGGAACTTGCCAACTTCAACACAAGCATTCTTTAAATTTACAATTACCCAACTAGCATGACTCTAATATCACCACCTCCATATCTCAAAACAATTATCAAACATCAAACTTATCATAGCATCCAATTCACTTCCTATGATAGTTTTTATTATACCCAACTTGGATGCCCATCATTCTAGGACCAATTTTATAACCATAGAAAATACCATGCTGTTCTAAAAGACTCTCAAAATGATATAAGCGAAGCATGAGAGATCAACAATTTCTACAAAATTAAACCACCGTCATGCTCTAAAAGATATACGTGAAGTACTAGAGCAAAACTATCTAGCTCAAATGATATGAGTGAAGCGCATAGAGTATTCTAATAAATTCTAATCAAGTGGGTTTCTCCCAGAAGGTGTGTACAACAAGGATGATTGTGGTAATCTAAAAAGCAAAGACTAATATCATACAATACGCTCCATGCAAAACACATATCATGTGGCGAATAAAAATATAGCTCCAAGTAAAGTTACCGATAGACGAAGACGAAAGAGGGGCTACCTTCCGGGGCATCCCCAAGCTTAGGATTTTGGTTATCCTTGAATATCTTGGGGTGCCATGGGCATCCCCAAGCTTAGGCTCTTGCCACTCCTTATTCCATATTCCATCAAATCTTTACCCAAAAGTTGAAAACTTCACAACACAAAACTCAATAGGAAATCTCATAAGCTCCGTTAGTGCAAGAAAGAAAAACCACCACATAAGGTACTGTAATGAGCTCATTTTTTTTATATTGGTGTTAAACCTACTGTATTTCAACATCTCTATGCTTTATAACCACCGATACTAGCCATAGATGCATGAAAATAAGGAAACAACACACGAAAAACAGAATCTCTCAAAAACAAAACAGTATGTAGCAATCTGTAACTTTAGAATACTTTTGGAACTCTAAAATTCCTACCAAAATAGGAAGTCATTGGAAATTTGTCTATTGATCTACAGCAAAAATCACGTTTTTCAGAATTACTAAAATTATGTCTGTGCATGCAAAATTTTCTGTTTTTCAGCAGAATCAAATTAACTATCACCGTAGGTTATCCTATAGGTTCTACTTGGCACAAACACTAACTAAAACATGTAAGCAAATCTAAA
Organism: Triticum aestivum; assembly: GCF_018294505.1. Classification (NCBI taxonomy): domain Eukaryota; kingdom Viridiplantae; phylum Streptophyta; class Magnoliopsida; order Poales; family Poaceae; genus Triticum; species Triticum aestivum. Next base: position 164,034,111 of record NC_057804.1, on the reverse strand, counting down.
CAGAATCTAGATGAAATATTTATTACTAAACCGAAGCAAAAAGGAAACACAAAACTAAAATTGGGTTGCCTCCCAACTAGCACTATCGTTTAACACCCCTAGCTAGGCATAAAAGCGAGGATAGATCTAAGTAGTGTCATCTTTGATTTTCAGTTTTTTAGCGGAGTCATGCTCCAATCCGGGATGTTCTTTATGTTTCCCTTCATACTCATAAATTTTTAGATATAAAAAATCCAACCGCTTATTGCAAATAGTAATCAACATACTCATACTGTGAAGATTTCCGCTAACACTCTTAAGAGGTTCAAGAGATTTTTGTAGGATTTTTGTTACTTCGCAAATCTTTTCAAACACTTGTGTTTCTTCTTGGGTATTATGTGGCTCCCCTTTTTGAGGTAGTCTTCCCACTATTCCCTCTATAATCTCATGCGCAATACTGGGATCAATTTCAGTAAAATTTCCTTTGGCAATGCAATCCAAGAGTTGTCTATGGGACATATTTAGCACAACATAAAAATTGCGAAGTAGAATTCTAAAATTCACCTCTAGGGTGAAATTACGATAAGATTCCATCATCCTATACCAAGCATCTTTTAAGTTTTCTCGTCGCCTTTGCTTGAAGTGAAGAACTTCGAACTCGGGAGACATAGGAGTGGATAAGGGACTAGCCATGACGACGAGATAAACGATCTAACACACGGGCAAAAAGCCAGTAAAAGAGAAAGGAGATTGGGAAAGAAAGGGCGAATAAAATGGCAAGGGTGAAGTGGGGGAGAGGAAAACAAGAGGAAAATGGCAAATAATTTAATGCGAGGGAGATGAGTTTGTGATGGTCACTTGGTATGTCTTGACTTGAGCAAAGACCTCCCCGGCAACGGCGCCAGAAATCCTTCTTGCTACGTCTTGAGCTTGAATTGGTTTCCTTGAAGAGGAAAGGGTGATGCAGCAAAGTAGCGTAAGTATTTCCCTCAGCTTTTGAGAACCAAGGTATCAATCCAGTAGGAGGCTCCTCAAAAGTCCCACGAACCTACACAAACAAACAAGAACTTCGCAACCAACGCAATAAAGGGGTTGTCAATCCCTTCACGGCCACTTGCGAAAGTGAGATCTGATAGAGATAATATGATAAGATAAATATTTTTGGTATTTTTATGATATAGATAGGAAAAGTAAAGTGCAAATAAAAGTAGACTGTAAACTTATATGATAAAAGATAGACCCAGGGGCCATAGGTTTCACTAGTGGCTTCTCCAAGATAGCATAAGTGTTCCGGTGGGTGAACGAATTACTGTCGAGCAATTGATAGAAAAGCGCATAGTTATGAGATTATCTATGCATGATCATGTATATAGGCATCATGTCCGCAACAAGTAGACCGACTCCTGCCTGCATCTACTACTATTACTCCACACATCGACCGACTCATGCCTACATCTAGAGTATTAAGTTCATAAAGAACAGATTAATGCATTAAGAAAGATGACACGATGTCGAGGGATAAACTCATGCAATATGATATGAACCCCATCTTGTTATCCTCGATGGCAACAATACAATACGTCCCTTGCTGCCCCTGCTGTCATTGGGAAATGACACCGCAAGATTGAACCCAAAGCTAAGCACTTCTCCCATTGCTAGAAAGATCAATCTAGTAGGCCAAACCAAACTGATAATTCGAAGAGATTTGCAATGATAACTTAATCACACATAAAAGAATTCAAAGGAGATTCAAATATTTCTCATAGATAAACTTGATCATAGACCCACAATTCATTGGATCTCGACAAACACACCGCAAAAAGAGTTACATCGAATAGATCTCCAAGAAGAGCAAGGAGAACTTTGTATTGAGATTCAAAGAGAGAGAAGAAGCCATCCAGCTAATAACTATGGACCTGAAGGTCTATGGTAAACTACTCACAACTCATCGGAGAGGCCTTGGAGATGATGTAGAGTCCCTCCATGGTCGATTTCCCCTCCCGTTGAGCGTCGGCGAAGGCTCCAAGATGGGATCTCGCGGATACAGAAGGTTGCGGTGGTGGAAATAGTTTTTCGTGGTGCTCCTGTATGTTTTCGGGGTACGTGTGTATATATAGGAGGAAGAAGTAGGTCGGTGGACGCTCGAGGGGCCCATGATGTGGGGGGCGCCGGGCACCGTCGTGGCCGCCTCCTCTGTTGCTTCACGTCCACTCCAAGTCCCGTGGATTGCGTTTGTTCCAAAAAGATTGCTTCCAAAGGTTTCATTCCGTTTGGACTCCGTTTGATATTCCTTTCCTTCGAAACACTGAAATAGGCAAAAAAACAACAATTTGGGTTGGGCCTCCGGTTAGTAGGTCAGTCCCAAAAATGATATAAAAGTGTAAATTAAAGACCATAAACATCCAAAACGGGTAATATAATAGCATGGAACAATCAAAAATTATAGATACGTTGGAGACGTATCAGGAATCTATTTTTTTTCTTAGTATGGATGCACTTCCTTGCGTGCGAAGATGTAGCTGGTGGGTCCCAAGTGTCAGGGGGGAAACATTTTTTTTTCCGAAATACGGTGGCCCGCCCGGTGGGTCCCTGCTGTCAGGTGGAGGAATAATTATTTTTGCACGTAATAAGGAGGCACTTCCTTGCTGTGGCCGTGGACCCAGCTGTCAGCCTCTCCACGTACAGTACTCTTCCAATGGAAGTCATTCCTCGACCACATTGACCAACCGCGCTGAGAGCACCAAGGCGGTGGACGACGGCGAGGCCTAGGAAGGGGATGACGCGGAGCTGGGGAAGACGCGACAGTGGATGCCCACGTAGAGAGGAGTACCAGGGTTGACTGGTTCGGCTGTGGTGTGACCGTGTGAGGCTGCCATCACCGCAGAATAATATGGGTTGTGGGTGACTAGAGGGATGGCCTGGCCAGCGGTTGGAGTAGGAGGGGCGGTGAGTATTGCACGGCAACACAGCAGGCCACAGGAGGTAGGAGCAGGCGGCATGGCCCGCTATGGTTTAGGCAGCTGGAGCAAGACAACCAGAGGTTGAAGAAGCACGACAGCTGTTGGATTGCCATCGTTTGTGTCATAACCCTAGCCTAGTCCTTGCCTGACTCTGCATAAACATCATGTTTAACTTTCTGAAACTTGAATTGAGGATTGTTGAAACCTCAGAAATCTAATTAAAAGAAGGGCAAGCACCTTTTAAATTGCATTCTGTGAATCCAAAATGCCCTAAAAATAGTTTTGTGAATTTTGGCAAGAGTTATATACCAAACCAAAATTCTGGAATATTTTTAAGGAATTATTTGGTCTCTGAATTTAAATCAATAATCTATTTGAATTTGGAGTTATATTCATAATATATAATGAATATATTTCAAATGCTTTGAAATATTTTATGTACTTTTGGAACAATCCAGAGAGGTAACATAAAATATTTCATAATGTTTTGGCACTATTTGAAATTCTTTTGAATTTCAAAATAGTGGCAAAATAAAATGGAAAAGAAAGCAAAACAGAAAAACTAAAAAAGAGAAGAGACTCACCTGGACTTACTAGAGCCAGCCCAGCAACAGCCCAGCCCAGCAGCAGCTTCCCCCCTGTCGTCTTCCTCCCTGGACAGAAGGACAGAGGCATGTGCCCCGCGCGCGCGGCTACGCGCCCCAGCCACCTCCTGCTTCCCACCACCTCCTCGACGTTGCTTCGGACGCCACACAGTCCCCTGCTTCCCTTTGGCATCTCCCCTCCAGGCAGCTCTCTCTCCCATCCCCCTCTGCTCTCTTCCCGTACGGAGTTCGTCGACACCGACAACCACTGCCACGGCCACTGGCCACCCCACGCATCCCGACGCGCCAAGAAGCTTCTCCTCGTACCCCTCTTCCTCCTCGACAAGCCATGCATAGCCAGAAGCAGTGGAGCCTCGCCATCGAGCTCGACCCCGCCGCCTCTGCACCGTGATCGCCGGCGACCGTACGCCGTCCCCGACACTTCCCCGAGCCTGATGAGCTCCGCCTCGACTCCTCCATGGGCACCTCATCGCTTCCCTCTCCTCCCTTCCTTGATTTCATGTCGTAGCCGCACTAACCACCGGACCCGAGAGCTCACCACCGCCGTGGTTCTCCATCGCCGTGGTCAGAACCACCGTCGCTCACTTTCGAGCACGGGATCGTGCTCCGTATCTCACCAGGAGCACGTAGCACCCACCAGCGCCTCCCCTAGAGCACCGCAACACCAAACCCGAGCTCGCCCGAGCTCCGACCGCCGCCTAGCTCGCCGCTGCCACCGCCAGAGTGCACCCCAGCCGCTGCCACTTGTTGCGTTGGATGCGGGAGAGCCTGGGCTTCGCATTCATGCCATCCGCCGTTGATTTGCTCGCCGGAGGAGCGTTTCCAATGCCCTCCGCCGTCACTGGCGTCGCCGGCAATGAGCCACGGGTTAACTCCGGCGAGTTTGACCCTGGTTCACAAGATTTGACTCCCCTCTGGGTCACTGACACGCGGGCCCGGGCCTACTAACTAATCTAGGATTAGTGCTAATTAAGCCAGGATAGTTTAGTTAGTAACTGACCTATGGGTCCCACTGGTCAGTTTGACCTGGGCCGTCCGTTGACCTGCTGACGTCACTAATACGTCATGCCGATGCAGTAAATATTTTCTGGGAATTAAAATAAATCAAAAATGATTTATTTATTCCAGAAAATATCCAAAACTTCTAAAAATCATATTAAATCAACCGTAACTCCAAATGAAACGAATTATATATGAAAAATTATCAGAAAAATCCAAAGAATATGTTTATGGCATTTTCATGCATGTTTGAGCAAGTTAACCTCACTGAATATGAAAATTCATGATTATTGAATAAATGGCAGTTAGTTTTGGAGTTGGAATTTCCTATAGGTTTGAATTCCACTTCAATGAATATGACTAACTGTTGCACTAGGTCAATTCAGTACTTTAATATGACATATATTTCATATGAATGTGCATTGCATTGATTGTGGTTCCTTTTGTGTTTGTCGGTGGTTGTTCCCTCTTAGTAGACGATGTTTCCGATGACGTGTTCGATGACACCGATGAAGAAATATACTATCTTCAGAAGTGTCAGGCAAGCAAAAACCCCTTGTTCATTTAGATACAATCCCACTCTCTCGCTTCTGCTCTCTTTTACTGCATTAGGACAACAATGATTCAACTGTTACATGCTACGGTAGTTGAACCCTTTTCCTCTGCATGACCTGTCATTGCCACAGCAAATAGATGAAACCCACTAGCATGAGTAGGTGTTGTTTGAGCCCTGATGTGCGTACTCATTCATGCTTGTTTGTCATGCCCGCTACTGCTTAGAGTTGAGTCAGGTCTGATTCATCGGGGATGAATTGGAATGTGGTGAACATGTCCTACTATTGAGAGCTAAGTGTGTGAACACGAATTGGTAAAGGTAGCGGTGAGAGGCCATGTAGGAGTACATGGTGGGTTGTCTCATTGAAACCGTCCTTAGGAACCGAGTTCTGTGTTTGTCATCCATGAACAGTTACTACCACACATTGGGCTCCAGGCACTCCAAGCTCTCTCGACTTATTAATCAACATGATCTCTGTCCAGGAGTTGCAACTAGTTTCTGGTGTTTGTAGGTAGTGTTAGTAGTCTACCAAGTGGCACCCAGTACAGGTGGGCTTGGGACAGACTAGGCACAGTGGCCCGGTGTACCAAGTGACACCCGGATGGTGGGCTTGGGAACCCTGCACACATCGTTTGGGGCCGTGAGCGACACCCTGGCCGGATCTCCTTGCGGATGGAACCCGAATAGGCGATAAACCTGGACGAGAGACTTGTGTGGTTAGTCAGGTCGTGGCTGACACCCTCGCTAGGCTTCCGCTTGAAGGTTGCCGAGTACATGTCATGTAAATGACGATAAGTGGTGAGAGTGTGTGTGAAGAAGTACACCCCTATAGGGTTAACATTATCTATTCGAATAGCCGTGTCCACGGTAAAGGACTTCTGGGTTGCCTATATAGTTCATAGTCAAGTGAAAGTGGATACTCTAAAATACGCAAGATAAGCGTGAGTGCTATGGATGGCGTTCTCGTAGGGAGACGGGAGCGGATACATAGTGGTGTATTGATATGGTGAATACGAGGACTCGTGTGCGCCACCTCAAAAGAGTTACTTGCACTTGTAGTTCAGGATAGCCACCGAGTCAAAGCTAGCTTGCTGCAGTTAAACCCCACCATCCCCTTTGTTGATAATGATGCATATGTAGGTAGTTCTGATGTAAGTCTTGCTGGGTAGATTTGTACTCACCTTTGCCTATTTTATGGTTTTTGCAGAGAGAGATTTCAGTCTCACTAGTAGTTCCGCGTGAACTTCGATGTTTAGCTTGTTACCTCAGCTACGATCTTGAGCCCTCGGCAGGATCTAGTAGATAGTCAGGCTTCTCAGCCTTTTTAATTTATAGTTGTATGTACTCAGACATGTTGAGCTTCCGCATGTGCTTTGACTTGTATGCTCTGAATGCTGGGTGGAGAGACCCATGTTTGTAATATCTCGCTCCTCGGAGCCTATTGAATAAATACTTGAGTTGTAGAGTCATGTTGTGATGCCATGTTGTATTTGCACATATCGAGCATATTGTGTGAATGTTATTGAAATGCTTGGTATGTGTGGGATCTGACTATCTAGTTGTTTATCCTTGGTAGCCTATCTTACCGGGAAATGTCTCCTAGTGTTTCCACTGAGCCATGGTAGCTTGCTACTGCTCCGGAACACTTAGGCTGGCCGGCATGTGTCCTTCTTCGTTCCTGTGTCTGTCCCTTCGGGGAAATGTCACGCGGTGTCTACCAGAGTCCTTGTTAGCCTGCTACAGCCCGGTTTACCGGAGTCCTGCTAGCCCAGCTGCTACAGCCCGGATTCACTCGCTGATGACCGACACGTTCGTTGTTGGATCATGTTTGTCTGTCCCTATAAGTTAGTTCCACTTTGGGTTCACGACTAGCCATGTCAGCCCGTGCTCCTTGTCATATGGATGCTAGCGACACTATCATATACGTGTGCCAAAAGGCGCAAACGGTCCCGGGGCTGGTAAGGTGAAACCCGTGGGGATACCGTGCGTGAGGCCGCAAAGTGATATGAGGTGTTACATGCTAGATCGGTGTGGCATTGAGTCAGGGTCCTGATAGCTTTGGTATCAGAGCTTGACTGCCTGTAAGATTACCAAGCCAAACTGGTCGAAGTTCAGTCTAGAAATTCTTTAGTTATATAAGGGAATTGATTGTGGTTGGGAACACAAGGCTCTTTTTACTCCTTACTTCATGCCCTCTGATTCGAGTCATCTCATGTTTCCTACGGGGTTAAGGAACTAGGCTTTCTCTTCTTTCTATTAGGATCACGTGTTACTAATCTCTAGACCTATAGGATTGTTGGCTTTAAGCCTCAGTTCAGTTCCTACAACTTCTGTGTATCGCCAGTTGGTCTTGAAACCTTGATATTGTGATGTTGAGCGGTTATGCCATCATTTTGCAGGATGTCTCAAATTCTTTTGAGCATTTACAGCTGTTATGTTGTCCGAGTCATCCCAGGTTTCTACAATAGTCTAATGCATTTGCAAATCCCTTCCTCCTGTTTCTGATGTCTCTTTGGGTCAGGTTAACCACACTAAACGGTGAGTTGAGGTACTCTATTGCCTGGACATATATGTTGGAGCTATTATTATGACCCTAGGTGTCTTAGAGTATCACCTAGTAATCCAGCCATGTTTTGTGTCCAAGTGTGATGACTCTGGCCATCATTCTCGAAAGCATCCCGTGATTCCATTTAGTTGGTAGGTATTCAAATCTTGGGTTCTTGAACCCAAGATTCACTCCACTTACCTCCTGTTGATAGTGTTTGCTCGTTCCTTTAGGATATTAGTAACCTTTGCGATAGTCCTCGAGGTCCGTGGTATTTCCTTCTTCCAAATACTATGAACCACTTATGGCACAAGTTTGTTGGATCAAAAGGTCACAACAAGAGTGCTCTTGATGAGTTCTCCATTCCACATTGTGAGTCTGCCAGTCCTACCTTTCTGCATGGGTTATCTAGAAGAAATGTTGAGCTTTTCTCAACCTACTAATCGATGCATCCACAACTCAGAAAATCATATGTTCTTTTGAGTTGTCCCTCTTTAGTTGTTTTATGAACTTCGTCTATCAATTGATAGTCAACGGTATGTGTGCATTTGTGTTCATCGATGCCTATTACTCTTGTGGTCCGTCAAGCCATCCTATTCAGAATGACTAGGAGAAACAAACTCCAGTACCTTATCCATTTCTAGGATTGGGTCAAAACAGTTGTGTTCCGCAGATCAAAATGCTAATCTAGCTCTTGTTCTGTCCTACCTTGGAGTATTACCATCTTTACATAAAGAATGTCATGGGAATTACACACCCTCCTATGAACTCTTGATACAGTGATACTTCTCGTCATCATTATTCATTCCTCGGTTTTGTGTTGTCGCAACCAGAGTGCCGACAAGTGAATCATGATGTGTGAAATCTATACTCCTAGCATCTCCGTTGCTTGGTAGTTAAATGGAAAATAATCTCACCCTTAGCGTGTTGATTATCGAATCATCACCCTAAGGTTGATCGTGCTACCTAGTCCATTTTCCTGGTGCACTCTTCGATCAATGAGTTAGGATTTTGCCAATCCTTGCTTATTCGAGCACATCATCTTGCCTCGAAAGCAAGATTGTTCTCGAGCTTAGTAACATATCGGTGGTTCGTGATTTTCAAATATCCTCTCGGAAGTATCACCAGGTCATCACCCAACCGTTATGTTGAGCTCGTGATCAAGTTGGTTTCTTGTAACTACTCTTTCTCTAAGAATCTGTGTTGGATACCCCTGAGCTAGTTGGTTAAGCTAAACAACAACTTGGAGAGTTGGAAGATGAAAGCTTGTCTGACTTAGTTCATTTTACGGGATATCTTGTATGTGTGTTGAAGAAAGTTGATATTTTCATCGGCTGACCCTCGTGATCAGTTAATGGACCTATCATTTTATCCAACCTTTGATTTGGGTGTGGGCTATCCTCAAATCAAGTCAGAACCAACGATGCTCATAATCTTGTCTTATTCGTGGTTGATCCCTCGAGCATACACCATTACATCTTTTGGTCTGACTAATACTATCACATTGTTCACATAATGGTGGAAATCCAGTGATATGGAAATTCCGATGAGTTGCTGTTGAGCCCATCAGCAGCATTTTGTCTCCTCCATGATTCATGTTGAACATCAAGCTAGTGTTGGAAACTTTTATAAGCATTATATTCGTGACCCGTTCGTGAAGCATATGTTCGGATGGAAGTAGTGACCTCCTCTAAATCATGTGCATTTGATGCAAGTTGCCGCTGTGAATTCGAGAAAGTCAATGTTGCCTCCTTTGGGACCATCTCAAGTCAGTCATGCATGTGCGAAGTATGCTATGGTTTGATAGGCTCGCTACCTCCATTCTATATGTGTCCCTAGCACACCAAGCCACTGATTGATTTGTTCAAAGCAAATAAGTTCTTGCGCTAATCCTGAAGGGCCCAGACGGACATGCACAAGACTTCGTTATTGCAATGATGGTTCCCAATCAGGGCTCGACAGTGTTTTATTATAAGACTACTATGTGGTCATGCTTGTCTGAGACAGCGTGTTCACTTGTTTGTAGCAGAACCAGCTCATGTTCTGGAGCTTACTACCGTAATCCATTTCCCGAGAATCTCGCAACGTTGTCTCGTCAATTTCTGTTGCACACTTTCATTTTTCTTTCTAGAGTCGCTGAGTCTGGAATATCCTGACACCAACCAGATCTTTCCTAGGAGTTTAATCATTACTAAAAATAAGGAAACTCCTAAGGGTTATAAGTGTTCTATTGAAGAATTGAATACCAAATATGGCAATACTTAGATCTATTCTCGCTTTTATGCCTAGCTAGGGGCGTTAGACGATAGCGCTTGTTGGGAGGCAACCCAATTTTATTTTTGTTCTTTACTTTTTGCTCCTGTCTAGTAATAAATTATTCATCTAGCCTCTGGTTAGATGAGGTTTTATGTTTTTAATTAGTGTTTGTGCCAAGTAGAACCTATAGGATCATCTTGGGTGATAGTTAATTTGATCTTGCTGAAAAACAGAAACTTTTGCACGCACGAGAATAATTTTAATAAATCATAGAAACTTTCTTTTCAGTTGATTCTTTTTGTATAATATTAATAGAAAAATTTCCTAGGACTTCCTATTTTGTAAGGATTTTAGGGTTCTAGTAGAATTCGAAAGTTACAGATTACTACAGACTGTTCTGCTTTTGATAGATTCTGATTTTCGTGTGTTGTTTGCTTATTTTGATGAATCTATGGCTAGTATCAGGGGGTATGAACCATAGAGAAGTTAGAATACAGTAGGTTTAACACCAATATAAATAAAGAATGAGTTCATTACAGTGGTTTGTTTTCTTGCACTAACGGAGCTCATGAGATTTTCTGTTGAGTTTTGTGTTGTGAAGTTTTCAAGTTTTGGGTAAAGATTTGATGGTTTATGGAGTAAGGAGTGGCAAGAGCCTAATATTGGGGATGCCCAAGGCACCCCAAGGTCAATTCAAGGACAACCAAAAGCCTACGCTTGGGGATGCCCCAGAAGGCATCCCCTCTTTCGTCTTCGTCTATCGGTAAATTTAATTGATGCTATATTTTTATTCACCACATGATATGTGTTTGCTTGGAGCGTCTTGTATGATTTGAGTCTTTGCTTTTTAGTTTAACACAATCATCCTTGATGTACACACCTTTTGGGAGAGACACACATGAATCAGAATTTATTAGAATACTCTGTGTGCTTCACTTATATCTTTTAAGCTAGATAATTTTGCTCTAGTGCTTCACTTATATCTTTTTAGAGCACGGCGGTGGTTTTATTTTGTAGAAATTATTGATCTCTCATGCTTCACTTATATTATTTTGAGAGTCTTTGAGAACAGCATGGTATTTTCTTTGGTTATAAAATTGGTCCTAATATGATAGGCATTCAAGATGGGTATAATAAAAACTTTCATATTAAGTGCATTGAATACTGTGAGAAGTTTGATTCCTTATGATTGTTTTGAGATATGAAGATGGTGATATTAGTCATGCTAGTGGAGTAGTTGTGAATTTGAGGAATACTTGTGTTAAAGTTTGTGATTCCCGTAGCATGCACGTATGGTGAACCGTTATGTGATGAAGTCGGAGCATGATTTATTTCTTGATTGTCTTCCTTATGAGTGGCGGTCGGGGACGAGCGATGGTATTTTCCTACCAATCTATCCCCTAGGAGCATGCGCGTAGTACTTTGTTTCGATGACTAATAGATTTTTGCAATAAGTATATGAGTTCTTTATGACTAATGTTGAGTCCATGGATTATACACACTCTCACCCTTCCACCATTGCTAGCATCTCTTGTGCCGCGCAACTTTCGCCGGTGCCATACACCAACCATATACCTTACTAAAAACAGCAATCATACCTACCTATTATGGCATTTCCATAGCCATTCTGAGATATATTTTCATGCAACTTTCCACCGTTCCGTTTATAATGACATCCTCCATCATTGTCATATTGCTTTTGCATGATCATGTAGTTGACATCGTATTTGTGGCAAAGCCACCTTTATAATTCTTTCATACATGTCGCTCTTGATTCATTGCATATCCCTGTACACCGCCGGAGGCATCCACATAGAGTCATATTTTGTTCTAAGTATTGAGTTGTAATTCTTGAGCTGTAAGTAAATAAAAGTGTGATGATCTTCATTATTAGAGCATTGTACCATGTGAGGAAAGGATGATGGAGACTATGATTCCACCACAAGTCGGGATGAGACTCCGTACTTTATGAAAAATAAAAGAGGCCAAAGAAGCCCAAATAAAAAAAGAGGCCAAAGAAGCCCACCAAAATAAAAAATAAAAAAATAAAAAAAAGAGAAAAAGAGAGAAGGGACAATGTTACTATCCTTTTACCACACTTGTGCTTCAAAGTAGCACCATGATCTTCGTGATAGAGAGTCTCCTATGTTGTCACTTTCATATACTAGTGGGAATTTTACATTATAGAACTTGGCTTGTATATTCCGATGGTGGGCTTCCTCAAAATGCCCTAGGTCTTCGTGAGCAAGCAAGTTGGATGCACACCCACTTAGTTTCTTTAGATGAGCTTTCATACACTCATAGCTCTAGTGCATCTGTTGCATGGCAATCCCTAATCACTCACATTGATATCTATTGATGGGCATCTCCATAGCCCGTTGATACGCCTAGTTGATGTGAGACTATCTTCTCCTTTTTTGTCTTCTCCACAACCACCCTTCTATGTCCATGGCTCACGCTCATGTATTGCGTGAAAATTGAAAAAGTTTGAGAACATCAAAAGTATGAAACAATTGCTTGGCTTGTCATCGGGGTTGTGTGTGATTTAAATATTTTGTGTGACGAAGATAGAGCATAGCCAGACTATATGATTTTGTAGGGATAGCCTTCTTTGGCCATGTTATATTGAGAGGACATGATTGCTTTCTTAGCATGCTTGAAGTACTATTGTTTTCATGTCAATATGAACTTTCGTCTTGAATCTTATGGATCTGAACATTCATGCCACAATAAAGAAAATTACATTGAGAAAGATGTTAGGTAGCATTCCACATCAAAAATTCTGTTTTTACCATTCACCTACTCGAGGACGAGCAGGAGTTAAGCTTGGGGATGCTTGATACGTCTCCAACGTATCTATAATTTTTGATTGTTCCATGCTATTATATTATCTGTTTTGGATGTTTAATGGGCTTTACTATATACTTTTATATTATTTTTGGACTAACCTATTAACCGGAGGCCCAGCCCAAATTGTTGTTTTTCCTATCAGTGTTTCGCAGAAAAGGAATATCAAACGGAGTCCAAATGGAATGAAACCTTCGGGAGAGTTATATTTGGAACAAACGCAATCCATGAGACTTGGAGTGGACGTCAAGGAACAAATGAGGCGGCGCAAGGTAGGAGGGCGCCCCCAGGGGGGCAGGCGCCCCCCACCCTCGTGGGCCCCACGTGGCTCCCCTGATCGACTTCCTTCACCTATATATACCCATATACCCTAAAAACATCCAGGAGCACCACGAAACCCTATTTCCACCGCCACAACGTTCTGTACCCATGAGATCCCATCTTGGGGCCTTTTCTGGCACTCCGCCGGAGGGGAAATGTATCACGGAGGCCTTCTACATCAGCGCCATAGCCTCTCCAATGATGTGTGAGTAGTTTAGCACAAACCTTCGGGTCCATAGTTATTAGCTAGATGGCGTCTTCTCTCTCTTTGAATCTCAATACAAAGTTCTCCTCGGTCTTCTTGGAGATCAATTCAATGTAATTCTTTTTGCGGTGTGTTTGTCGAGATCCGATGAATTGTGAGTTTATGATCAAGATTATCTATGAAAAATATTTGAATTTTCTCTGAATTCTTTTATGTATGATTGGTTATCTTTGCAAGTCTCTTTGAATTATCAGTTTGGTTTGGCCTACTAGATTGATCTTTCTTGCAATGGGAGAAGTTCTTAGCTTTGGGTTCAATCTTGTGGTGTCCTTTCCTAGTGATAGCAAGGGCAGCAAGGCACGTATTTTATTGTTGCCATCGAGGATAAAAAGATGGGGTTTATATCATATTTCTTGAGTTTATCCCTCTACATCATGTCATCTTGCCTAATGCGTTACTCTATTCTTATGAACTTAATACTCTAGATGCATGTTGGATAGCGGTCGATGTGTGGATTAATAGTAGTAGATACAGAATCATTTCGATCTACTTGTCGTAGACGTGATGCCTATATACATGATCGTGCCGAGATATTCCCATAACTATGCACTTTTCTATCAATTTCTCGACAGTAATTTGTTCACCCACCGTAATACTTATGCTATCTTGAGAGAACCACTAGTGAAACCTATGGCCCACGGGTCTATTTTCCATCATATAAGTTTCTGATCTATTTATTTTGCAATCTTTACTTTCCAATGTATATCGTAAAAATACCAAAAATATTTATCTTATTTTTATCTCTACCAGATCTCACTTTTGCAAGTGGCCGTGAAGGGATTGACAACCTCTTTATCGCGTTGGTTGCAAGGTTATTATTTGTTTGTGTAGGTACGAGGGATTTGCATGTAGCCTCCTACTGGATTGATACCTTGGTTCTCAAAACTGAGGGAAATACTTACGCTACTTTGCTGCATCAGCCTTTCCTCTTTAAGGGAAAACTAATGCAGTGCTCAAGAGGTAGCAATATGCCGCTCCAGCCTAGATGATCAGTCCTGCGTAGCTCTCTATATTACCAATAGCTGGCCCTTCCCAGAGCACCAATGGTTCAAAGCAAGCGTTTCCAACGCCGAGGATTGGTTGAGCCGAAGTTCATTTCATTGCTTGTTATTTTTTGTGTGATGAAAATTTTAGTATTTGTAGAATGTTTTGTTGGAAATAATCTATAGTCCAACATGTATCCTCATTGTCGTTGTGTGTTGATGACTTGTTGTATGTAATAAATGGTAAATTTGCAAATGCATGTCATAAACTCAATTTATGAATGGTTTTCGAGTCACTTCTTGGAGTGTGAGTACCTTAGTAGTATAGCCAGCATCTGGTTAGACGAAGTTGCCACATCACATAGAGCCAACCTAATATTGGAGTATGCTAGCACAATAGTTAGTTCTAGTTAGATCAACTAGAGCTAGGTGTCCCATGGAGCCCGAGAAATATGGTGATAGCGTGACTGTGTGAGGTGTACGTGTACATAGTATGATGTAGGCACAGGGCTTGCCATGTTTCCTACCCCTCCAGTCTAAATGTGGAGAAGATTTGGTCGAGTTCTTCCTCATTTTTCCAACACGTGGGACATCCAGCATCTAGGTCATGTCATGCAAGAAAATGGAGTGCTAGTTGAAGCCACGTGATGTGCATCTTGGGTTAAAATGTAAATAGAATCTTACTCTTGAGTAACTCCAAAAGCGGCCACTGAAGATCTTTATTGGATTTGTTTTTCATCACCAGCACGTCGAGGTGAAAGATGTACAGGTTCAGTGGGTCGTCTTGCGTTTTCACTGACATGTGGAACCTCATGTGAGCAAACAAACAATGGGCTCCGTGCGTCCGCTGGCTGTCTGAGAAGAGAGAGACATAGAGAGAGAGAGAGAGAGTGAGAGAGGAGGGATGAGCATGGACTCCAGGAAATTTCGCGACAATGTGAGTAGGAGTAGTACTGGTGGTGTACCATACTCCTGGAGATATAATGTGTTCGCTCTACATAACCAACACCTCGATATAGTGGGGTGGCATGGGCCATCACTAGCATTCACGTCTAGCAGTATGGCACACGCCACCCACACGAGTCCCATCTGACACCAATTTTCTTGGAGTCCATGCTACAACCATCTCTTCTCCCTCCTGTTTTCTCAGCCATCGCGTGGTGGGCGGGCAGGGGCTTTGCCGATAGTCGGATTGCTCAACTATGGTCCCACTTGTAAGTGAAAATGTAACACAACACGCATTCCCCCTTGAGCGACATGCCGAACGAACCATGTGGGGGTGTGACACCAACATGGCACGCTTTTCCTTTTGAACTTGTAACTTGTAAAATTTGGTTCTGCATGGCGACACCGATAGTTAGAAATAACTATTTTCCCTAGAGTAATGAGAAGTTTGGTTCTGGCACGGTTCATGCATGGAGTTCGTAAGAAAATTATGAAGTTGATGCGAAAGGTAAGATAATTACTAGTAGTACAATGCACTACTACATGGATTTGACGGAAAGATAAAAATACATACGGATCCATCAATGACATCCTCAGGCCCTAGTGCACCGGGTCACCAACCAACATGTGAGGAGCATCGGCATTGGCGGCGAGCTCAACGTGCTTCTGAACAATGCCGTCCAAGGTTGCCCTGCGATCCAAGAAGACCAGCGTCCTATCGTCCTCCTCTTGCATGTAGTAGTCCTTGTGGATGATTTGCGCATAGACGTGGGTGATTATGTCGATGGTGTCTTGCTGTGCCAGGCACTGCGCTGCGAGCACGACCTTGAGGTGGACATCCTCCGGTGCGACGGCGGGCAGTCACAGGGCCACCAGTGCATCGAAGAGATTGTCACCATAGAGGCCATTGATGGTGGCGGGCGTCGCAGAGCCTGGGCGCATGGGCTGGAGGCGTACGCCAAGGTCGTCTGCGAGATTCTTGACGATGGTGAACTTGTCGAGGAAGCCAACGTGGACCTCGTCAAACAAGGAGACGAAGCGGTCGTCCAAGAGGCCTCTCGCCCTGGCGGCCTCAAGCATGACCTAGAGACGTTCCTCGATGTCGGGCCGCAAGCCGACGTTGTGAACCATCTGGCATAGCCGGCTGATGCTCGCACTCATCGCCTCCATGGGTCTAGCTTCTAGTCAACTGATCTTGCGATTGGAGTGATCACTCTTGCCCTTGGTTAGGGTGCGTAGGTGCGTAGGATTTCATAGATTGGACTAGGGGGAGCCTTTATATGAGAAGTACAGACTGCTTTGCATTCACGTGTGTGTTGGCTATCTACTCCTCGGCCCTCCCTCCGTGCTGGTCTTGTATAGTGATCTCACCGAGACCAAGTTGGGGCAAAACGAGAGAACTTTGATGTTGACTGTTTTATTGGTCCCCTTTGCATTTTGCGCCAAGTTTTGACCTTTGATTTAGTAACTAATAAAATGTTAATGCATGTACTCCATGGTGGACAGGTGCCAAGGATGCCACATAGGCAAAAAATGACATATACCCGTAATTAAGGAGGAGAGAGGGCACTTTGGTGACCCAGGAAGAACTAATGCCAAGCACGTGAACCTAGGCAAACCACTTAAATGAGAGAAGTTAACCAATGCATCGGGAACTACGTTCAAAACCGAATAAAACAATACTCCATGTATTTATTTTCAGAGGGAGTAATATATTTTTTGTGACATGCATTACTAGATATTGCTAGTCAAATACTCCCTCCATTCCTTTTTACTCTGCATATAATATTTGTGTCGAGTCAAACTTCACCAACTTTGACCAAATTTGTGTAAAAAATAATCAACATTTACAATATCAAATATACGTAATATGAAACTACATTCCATATTGAATCTAAAGATATCCCTTTGGCCTTGTAAATGTTGATACTTTTTTCTATAACTTTGGTCAAAGTAAAGATACTTTGACTTCAGACAAAAGTTATAAGAAGACTAAAAGGAAACGGAGGGAGTACTAAATCCAGACGGAAGTGGTAGTACTACTAAATCCAGAAGGTGCTACTAGACTAGTAGTAGTACTACCAATGTAGTACTAGTATTGTACTACGCGTTGGTCAAATTACTCCTCACAGTGAAGTGACAAGACCCTACGCCGGAGATGACACCTGAGTGTAGGCACCGTGTTCGGCATACCTAAGTTCGCCTCACCGTGTGCAGTCACTATCATCATGGCTGTAGAGCTAGCCTACTTACAGCTAGCCGTGTTCGGCACAATTTCACGTGTGTTGCCATGCGTATCTCTACTCTTTTCTTATACGAGTAAGATGCCCGTGCATTGCATGGAACACCAAGACTGGGGGTGGACGACGCCGGTTGCGACCGTCGCGCCAGATTGTTTAATGGCCTTCTAGATGTGGTGGGAAGGAGATAAGGCTAATTCTGAGAGATAAGGAGTTGTTTGTAAATAGGGAACAACTGCGGGCATATTTTTGCAAAATTGTAGAAGTTAGCTTTGTATGCGTCAGATCTAGATCCGACAACTATTGCTGAAAGATGGCAGACACACCATCATCAGCAACTCAGGACCTCTTTGCTTCACAGGATTTTGAAAATGCAGGAATAGGACACGACAGTATTACAAGTTTGAAACTGATATTACAAATTTATGAGTAATGTTGCACCTACGAAGAGGGAATTATTAGGAAGTTTACGTAAGAACTTTCGTTACTTTAGGTGGATGCAGCATTATCGTACAAACTAAAATCCACCGCCCTTACAAGTCACTAATGGGCAAATAAATTTTTGAGTCTCTAGCGACTTGATGTTTCAAAACAACTTCAGCTTCTGCCAAAACTTTGTCATTTAGTCTTAGACTCTTGTGGTGATCAGCACGCCATTCATTGTTGCGCCAGAGAACGCCAAACCTCATTACCTTGAACACACTTGCCTCCAGAACAAAGAACTTGGCCAATTTAATCTCACATGTGCTGCCTTGGTAGTCGCTCAAATCAATTTCTGTAAGATGGAGATCAAGGCATTTGATGAGATTGTTATAGTGCAGCATATTTTTCACTTTCGGATCTTTTTTATCTACAAAAGAAGAGAACATATTAGAGCAGTTGGTTGTATAAGATTGTCGTGTCATCAATAAGTACCAATATCATTTGCTCATACGGTAGTTTTTTGTTGAAATAAGGCATAAGATAGGGTTGGCTGGCCTGTGATATTTTTCACTCTATCTCTCTCTCTTTCTCTTTCCTCTCATTTACGTAGGAGCACGTGAAGATCTTGGGCATTTGTTGCCTTCCACTATGTGGCCGATGCCATATTTCTCAAAAGTGTTGCTACATAATACGCATCAATGTCAAATCAAAAGATTTTGGCACCGCTCTAGCGATGTGAGAGAGTTGGCACCGTTGTGCACACAGACCCACACGTACAAACAAATCAATCAAACCAACTACACCAGCCCCTCACTCTCCCAAACAAGTGTTTTTTATTGCCTCAGTCCTCTCCCTCTCCCATGCAAGTGTTTTTTCATTGCGTCAGTTAATTTGGCACCGGAGCAAAGTAGGTGGTCCAGATAGGGGCACCAGGTGAGCAATGTAGGGGCATCAACGCCAAATGCATCACAAGTGAATTTGGCACGTGTTTTGGCCTACATAGTGGAGGGCCGTTATAGCCCACTTTTGTACTTCCTCGTATTTATTGTAAAATTTTAACCATAGATTTATGTAAGAAATGCCAATGCATATCACCAAAAATTATACCATTTGAAATTATGTTCAAATATGAATCCAAGGATATGATTTTTAGTGACATGCATTAACATTTTGTCAGATAAATCTATGGTAAAATTTTGATACTACAAAATAGGAAGAGTAAACCAGGATGGAGGTAGTACTTGCTCTTAGGGTGACCATAGAGTTACTAGTCTAAGTGACTTGACACTATGACCAGCCTAGGCTACTAGTAGTGCAACAAAAAAACGATGCAGGTGATCACCTGAGAAAAATACTAAAAACATTTCTTTCTGTGGAGTGCATAGATGCAGTTTTGAACACTACACTTGTGATCGGAATTTGGGAAATTTACGACAAAATTGAGCTACGTTGTGATTACCGTTTACTAATACTAGGAAAGAAGTTTCACCTCGATGAGTAGCTTCTCCGTGCATGGGAAGCATGTAAGGAATCCAACAACTTCATCCAGATTGGGCTGATAGATTTTACTAGCACAAATGCCCGTGCGTTGCACCAGGCTGAAAAATGGACATAACCTGCTTCATGTGCCATTGTACATCATTTTTATATCTATTTTTAATAAACATTGATAATATGGTTAAACATGGGAATTTCCTTATTTTTAATAAAAGTTAACGTATTGGCAAACGAGTCGGTGCAATTCAACGATATGAAATAAATTCCAGGGTTTGCGTGATATTCAAGAGTTTATCTATCATGGTGAAATACTGAGCTCTATCTCTCAATATGTTAGATTCTTCCTCATCTTGTTATGAATTCATTTTTTATACTTGACCACATCAAAGATAAAACGACCCATTAGATAGTAAAGAGTTTACAATGCTTGGTGCTATTTTTCTGATACGCTACCGCCGACAATACGAGCACACCGACTGCCCAACACGGCTACTTCCCTTGACAGCATCATCAAGGCTCAAGCAGGATCAGGATTAGGACATGCAGAGTTGTGGGTGAGATGATATGGCGGAGGGGAGTAGTCACATGCATGGAGGTGGTGTACGAAAGGACCCCGGACATGGTCGGCGTAGCCATGACCATCTCTCTCTCCCTCTCTCTCTCTCTCTCTCTCTCTAGCCAGTGTGCGGGGCAAAATAGGACGTGTCCCCTCCTCCAGACCCAGTTCGAGCAGGATGCACCATTGTCGTACTCTCAAGTATTCGTCCCTCCCTCCTCTCTATCTCATCAATGGCATCAGCAACATCCAGACTCGAGGAATATATTGACGATCAGGTAGTCCATAGGTGAGCCCCAAATATCTTTTCTCTTAAGAAATAGTATTTCTTTTCAATATTTTTTTGAACAAATCTTTCCAATATTTCAGTCACACATCTTTAAAGTACTGTAACTACTAATGTATTCATAATTAAGATTAAGATATGATTGGCTTAAACAGTAGCCAAGTAAATTGTATGCTAGTAGAGATCGAGATCTAGCTAGCTATACGCAAAAAGATAAAATCAACATCTAGCAGTAGCGACATGGCATCGTTTAAGAAAGCAGTAGAAGCAGGCACTCAATCCCATCGAGAATTCTTTTCACCACTCAGTTCTTATCTTCTCCACACATCCACACAGCTCTCCGACCCCATCTTCCTTTTCCTGTTGCCCACCATCAAGCGCCACTTTTCCACCGGCAGCCGACCCACACCACCAGAGTTCCTCCCGTGCCTCCGCCACATGCCCAGCCAGGCTTCACGCGCGTAGGCCGACCTCCAGCCAGGAGCCCATACACAACCAACCGCACTGCAACAATGCCGCCGCCCATACGCCGCCTCCCGCACGAACCACGCCCGGCGCCATCAATCTCCGACCGTGATGCCCAAGCTCCCGCCGTTGTTTAGCGCTAGATCCACGCCGCCCCAGATCGACCACAGATTGCTCCGACGCCTTTTTTTGTTCTGTCGTTGCCTTGCCTTTTTTTGTTACTTTATTTCTCTGCTCCGATGCCGGCCTTGTTGCCGTTCCGTTCCATTCCATTTCTCTGCTCCGATTGCTCGTGAGGCTCTCCTCCGGTGAGCAGGCCACAATGACCTTTTTTCTTCCATTCCAGTTCCATCCATTCCCTATTCGAAGTTCATTCATCCTTTTTATTTCGATCCCTTTGGCCTCTTTTTCCTTCCTTAAGATCATGCCTTATTCCTAGATGGTTTCTTAACACCTAGAAAAATCAAAGATGTATATAAATTGGATGTATTGGATGTAAGTTGGCGATGTGGGACTATTTAACATGTGAATTGCCCAAACTTTAATAACACGGCAACATCACCTAATACTAGCCTCGACCTGGCTCTTCAGGATCAGGATATATGGGTGGGATGGGCCACCAGCCACGTCACACATGCAGGTTTGGAGTGCATGCCAGCCCTGGCCTGACTCATCGGGATCAGGAGGAAACGTGGGCTGGGCCACCAGCCGTAGCGCATGGACGGGTTGGGAATCCGTACATTAAACTTACCGGTGGCACCTTGATTTAGATGACAGTGAACATAAATAGTACCACCTCGGATGTAGAAAGTAATATAGGTGAAAAAACTGAAAGCGTAAATTCGCGGGAAGAAGCATATTGTGACGGTGAACCCATAGAGTCAATCCGTGCTTTATTATTAGGGAAAGATTGCCAAGATCTTCATTGTGCACACAGACCGGGTCAAGCCTGTGGGAATCATTTTCTGGATGACAATTGTAAATACATCAAGAAGAAATTTAAAAATGTGAATTTCAAGAACACGAAAGAAGAGTGTTGTACCTGAACGATTACGGATCCAATAAAGAGTTCAGAGAATTTGGCATACGAGTACAGCAACGCTGTCAATTTCGGCGTGTCAGTGACCCTGATTTTTGTTGGACCTTCTAGATCAGATACAAGCAATCTCTCAAGAGAAGGCGCATTCACATGTACCATAATGCGGAATAGCTGGAGTGATCTCTTCCCAATTGATGTCTTGCTGCGGGGCCAGCAAGACACATAAATCCATCAGAGATTCGTCGAGGCGATGCGGAGGCTAACGAACCCGTCGATCTGCCGAAGAAGAAGGTACTCAAACACAGTACAGCTACGAAGCAGTTGCTCCATAACCTTCTTCAAGATGCCAACATCGAAGAGGTCGACCTGCTTGAGTTGAGGGAGAAGAAGGACGGGTGCGGCATTAATCTGGGGAAAATAGTAGGAGCTAAAGCTGGCGTGGCACATCATTGGCGTGAGGCAGAACACGGACGGCGGCAGAGAGCGACAATGTCTAGCTTCAAATCTGAGCTCCTCTAGCTGATCTAGGGCGGGGATAAGAACCACTCGTTGAACTTACCTTCCAGTTGGTACTAAACATGCAGATGTCAAGGCGTCTTGCTGGCCCAAGGTGCGATGAAAGGATCTTGGAAATTGCGGCCATGCATTTGCAATCCCCGTCGCAGAGGCAGCTGTCGACGGTGAGGTTGAGGGGGACGCGGCGCCAGAGGGGGCGCCACCGTTCGAAGAGCAGGGTGGTCCGCATGATAGATTTGGTGGGGAGGAGGCCGATGATGACGAGCAGCATGTCATCGGGGAGGCTGCTAATGAAGTCCAGGCTCGCCAGATGCGGCTTTGGCTTGAGTGGCTGCTACGTCTTGAGCTTGCGTTGGTTTTCCTCGAAGAGGAGAGGGTGATGCAGCAAAGTGTAGCGTAAGTATTTCCCTCAGTTTTGAGAACCAAGGTATCAATGCAGTAGGAGGCTCCTCAAAAGTCCCACGAACCTACACAAACAAAATGAGAACTCTCAACCAACGCAATAAAGGGGTTGTCAATCCCTTCATGGCTACTTGCGAAAGTGAGATCTAATAAAGATAGTATGATAAGATAAATATATTTTTGGTATTTTATAAGATAGATGCAAAAAGTAAAGATGCAAATAAAGGTAGATTGAAAGCAAATATGATAAGAGATAGACCCGGGGGCCATAGGTTTCACTAGAGGCTTCTCTCAAGATAGCATAAGTATTACGGTGGGTGAACAAATTACTGTCGAGCAATTGATAGAAAAGCGCATAGTTATGAGATTATCTAGGCATGATCATGTATATAGGCATCACGTCCATAACAAGTAGACCGGCTCCTGCCTGCATCTACTACTATTACTCCACACATCGACCGACTCCTGCCTGCATCTAGAGTATTAAGTTCATAAGAACAAAGTAACGCATTAAGCAAGATGGCATGATGTAGAGGGATAAACACATGCAATATGATATAAACCCCATCTTGTTATCCTCGATGGCAACAATACAATACATGTGTTGCAACCCTTTTTGTCACTGGTTAAGAACACCGCAAGATTGAACCCAAAGCTAAGCACTTCTCCCATGGCAAGAAAGACCAATCTAGTAGGCCAAACCAAACTGATAATTCGAAGAGACTTGCAAAGATAACTCTATCATACATAAAAGAATTCAGAGAAGATTCAAATATTATTCATAGATAAACTTGATCATAAACCCACAATTCATCGGATCTCGACAAACACACTGCAAAAAGAGTTTACATTGAATAGATCTCCACCAGAGAGGGGGAGAACATTGTATTGAGATCCAAAAAGAGAGAAGAAGCCATCTAGCTAATAACTATGGATCCGTAGGTCTGTGGTAAACTACTCACAACTCATCGGAGGGGCAAGGATGTTGATGTAGAAGCCCTCCGTGGTTGATTCCCCCTCCGGCAGAGTGCCGGCGAAGGCTCCAAGATGAGATCTCGCGGATATCGAAGGTTATGATGGTGGAAATTGTGTTTCGTGGTGCTCTTGGATGTTTTGGGGTACATGGGTATATATAGGAAGAAGAAGTACGTTGGTGGCCGCCCGAGGGGCCCACAAGACAGGGGGCACGCCCTACGGGGAGGGGGTGCCCCCTATCTCGTGGGGCCCTCGGGAGCTTCTTGACTTGCACTCCAAGTTCTCTGGATCAGATTTGTTCCAAAAATGATGCTCCCGAAGGTTTCATTCCGTTTGGACTCCATTTGATATTCCTTTTCTTCGAAATACTGAAATAGGCAAAAAAATAGCAATATGGGCTAGGCCTCCGGTTAGTAGGTTAGTCCCAAAAATGATAGGAATGTGTAAAATAAAGCCCATAAACATCTAAAAGGGGGAATATAATAGCATGGAACAATCAAAAATTATAGATACGTTGGAGACATATCAAGCATCCCCAAGCTTAATTCCTGCTTGTCCTCGAGTTGGTAAATGATAAAAATAGAATTTTTGATGTGGAATGCTACCTAGCATAATTCATAATGTAATTTTCTTTATTATGGCATGAATGTTCAGATCCAAATGAATACAAAATAAAAGTTCATATTGACATAAGAAATAGTAACACTTCAATCATACTAATCAAAGTAATCATGTCTTCTCAAAATATCATCGCAAAAGAAAGTTCATCCCTACAAAATCATATAGTTAGGCTATGCTTCATTTTTGTCACACAAAGATGTTCCCAACTTCTATACCCCTAATGACAAGCCAAGCAATTGTTTCATACTTAAATAATCTCAAACTTTTTTAACCTTCACGCAATACATGAGCGTGAGCCATGAATGATCAACAAAAGAAAACTAGTGGGTGTGCATCCAACTTGCTTGCTCACGAATACCTAGGGCTTTTGAGGAAGCCCATTGTAGGAATATACAAGCCAAGTTCTATGATGAAAAATTCCCACTAGTATGAAAAATACAACTTAGGAGACCCGCTATATGAAAAACGTGGTGCTACTTTGAAGCACAATATATGAGACTCACTACATGAAAAACAAGGTGCTACTTTGAAGCACAAGTGTGGAAAAGAGATAGTAACATTGACCTTTTTATTTATTTTCTTTTGTTTTTTTGTTTTATTGGGACTTTCTTTTTTTCTTTTCGCCTTTCTTCTTTTTTTCTTTTTTTCTTTGGGCAATGTTCTAATAATGATGATCATCACACTTCTATTGATTACAACATAAGAATTATAACTCAAAACTAGAACAAGATATGACTCTATATGAATGCCTCCGGCGGTGTACCAGGATGGTGCAATGAATCAAGAGTTACATGTTTGAAAAATAATGCTTGGTGGCTTTGCCACAAATACGATGTCAACTACATGATCATGCAATGGCAATATGAGAAAAGTAAAGTATGTCACGAAAATGATGAACGGAACGGTGGAAAGTTGAATGGCAATATATCTCGGAATGGCTATGGAAATGCCATAATAGGTAGGTATGATGGCTGTTTTGAGGAAGATATAAGGAGGTTTATGTGTGATAGAGCGTATCGTATCACGGGGTTTGGATGGACCGGTGAAGTTTGCACCAACTCTCAAGGTGAGAAAGGGCAATGCACGGTACCGAAGAGTCTAGCAAAGGCAGAAAGGTAGAAGTGCGTATAGTCCATGGACTCAACATTAGTCAAAAGAACTCATATAATTATTGCAAAAATTTAGAAGTCATCAAAAATCAAGTACTACGCGCATGCTCATAGGAGGATAGATTGGTAGGAAAAGACCATCGCTCGTCCCCGACCGCCACTCATAAGGATGCACAAGCCAAGTACACTTCATGTTTCAAATTTGTTACACAACTTTAACCATACGTGCATGCTACGGGATTTGCTAACTTCAACATAAGAATTCTTTGAATTAATAATCACCCAACTAGCATGACTTTAATATCACTACCTCCATATCTCAAAACAATTATCAAGTATCAAATTGATCATGGCATCCAATTCACTTTTCTATGATAGTTTTTATTATACCCAACTTGGATGCTCATCATTCTAGGACTAACTTTATGACCATAGAAAATACCATGCTGTTATAAAATACTCTCAAAATAATATAATTGAAGCATTAGATACTAGCAATTTCTTCAAAATTAAAACACCACCGTGCTCTAAAATATATAAGTGAAGCACTAGAGCCAAAACTATTAAGCTCAAAAGATATAAGTGAAGCACATAGAGTATTCTAGCAAATTCTAATCAAATAGGCTTCTCCCAAAAGTTGTGTACAGCAAGGATGATTGTGGTAAACTAAAGGGCAAAGACTAATATAATACACGACGCTCCAAGAAAAACACATATCATGTGGCGAATAAAAATATAGCTCCAAGTAAAGTTACTAATGAACGAAGACGAAAGAGGGGATGCCTTCCCGGGGCATCCCCAAGCTTAGGCTTTTGGCTATCATTGAATATCTTGGGGTGCCATGGGCATCCCCAAGCTTAGGCTCTTTCCACCCTTTATTCCATAGTCCATAAAAGCTTTACCCAAAACTTGTAAACTTCACAACACAAAACTCAACATGAAATCTTATAAGCTCCGTTAGTGAAACAAAACAAAACCACCACATAGGGTACTGCCATGAACTCATTCTTTATTTAATTTGGTGTTAAACCTAATGTATTCCAACTTATTTATGGTTCATAGACTAAATTACTAGCTATAGATGCATTGAAATAAGCAAACAACACACGAAAAACAGAATCTGTCAAAAACAGAAGAGTCTGTAGCAATCTATAACTAACGCAAACTTCTGGAACTATGAAAATCCTACCAAAATAGGAAGTCCTGGAAAAAAAATCTATTGAACATAAGCCAAAAGAATCAATGCAAAATCACGTTCCTGTCATTTAACAAAATTATATTCTTGCGCGCAAAGTTTCTGTTTTTCAGCAGAATCAATTCAACTATCATCATAGGTTATCCTATAGGTTCTACTTGGCACAAACAATAATTAAAAGATAAAAACACATCTAAAAAGAAGGTAGATGCAAGATTCATTACTAAGCAGGAGCAAAAACAAAAAACATAAAGAGAATTGGGTTGCCTCTCAACTAGCGCTATCGTTTAACGCCCCTAGCTAGGCATAAAAGCAAAGATAGATCTAACGAGTTCCATCTTTGGCACTAAATTTATAAGTAGCCCGCATGATAGATTCACAAGGTAATTTGAATTTCTTTCTTGGAAAGTGCTCCATGCCTTTCTTTAAAGGAAATTGGAATCTAATGTTCCCTTCCTTCATATCAATAATCGCACCAATTGTTCTAAGGAAAGGTCTACCAAGAATAATAGGGCAAGAAAGATTGCAATCTATATCAAGAACGATAAAATCTATGGGCACAAAATTTCTATTTGCAACAATAAGAACATCATTGATTCTTCCCATAGGCTTTTTAATGGTGGAATCCGCAAGGTGCAAATTTAAAAAGCAATCATCAAGATCATGCAAACATAGAATATCACATAAAGTTTTCAGAATCATGGAAACACTAGCACCCAAATCACACAAAGCAAAACACTCATAATCTTTAATTCTAATATTTATAGTAGGTTCCCACTCATCATTAAGTTTTCTAGGTATAGAAAGTTCTGAATTAAGTTTTTCATCATAAGATTGCATCAAGGCATCAACAATATGTTTGGTAAAAGCTTTATTTTGACTATAAGCATGAGGAGAATTAACAACATATTGCGACAAGGAAATACAACCTTTTAAAGAGCAATTATCATAATCAAATTCCTTGAAATCCGAGATAGTAAGTTCAACATTATTAGAAGTTGAGGATTCTCCAATCTCACTTTTACCAAATTTAGCATCAAGATCTAAAGACTCCGAATTTTTGGGATGCCTTCCGGGCAAAGTTGATTCATCATCACTCCCAAAATTCATATTGCAAAACATAGATCTAATCGGAGACGCATCAATAACTTTAAGATCCTCATCATTATTTTCATGAAGACTAGAGGAACACGGTTTTATAAATCTTTCTTTTTTAGCACGCAATCTGGCGGTTCTTTCCTTGCACTCGTCAATGGAAATTCTCATTACTTTGAGAGACTCATTGATATCATGCTTAGGAGAATAAGATCCAAGATTAAGAGAATTAACATCAAGCGAAAGTCTGTCAACGTTCCTAGCCAAATCATCAACTTTGAGCAATTTTTCTTCAAGCAAAGCATTAAAATTCTTTTGAGAAATCATAAATTCTTTCACACTATTCTCAAAATCAGAGGGCATCTTATTAAAATTACCATAAGAATTATTGTAGGAATTTCCATAATTATTAGAGGGATTACTAGGGAACGGTCTAGCATTAAAATTTCCTCTATAAGCGTTGTTTCCAAAACTATTCCTACCAACAAAATTCACATCCACAGATTCATTATTATTCTCAATCAAGGAAGACAAAGGCATATCATTGGGATCAAGAGGAGTATTTTTAGTAGTAAACATCTTCATAAGTTCATCCATCTTTCCACTCAAAACATTAATTTCTTCTATAGCATGCACTTTTTTACTAGAAGATCTTTCCACTCAAAACATTAATTTCTTCTATAGCCATAATATTATCAAGCAATTTTGTAGCATCTCCTAACGTAATTTCCATAAACGTGCCTCCTATGGCCGAATCTAAGAGATTTCTAGAAGCAAAGTTCAAACCGGCATACATTTTTTGTATGATCATCCATAAATTCAAACCATGAGTAGGGCAATTGCGAAGCATCAATTTCATTCTTTCCCAAGATTGGGCAACATGCTCATGATCAAGTTGTTTAAAATTCATAATATCGTTCCTAAGATTGATGATCTTAGTGGGAGGAAAATACTTAGAGATAAAAGCATCTTTGCACTTGTTCCAAGAATCAATACTATTTTTAGGCAAAGACGAAAACCAAACTTTAGCACGATCTCTAAGTGAAAACGAAAATAACTTCAATTTGACAATATTGTTATCCGTATCTTTCTTCTTTTGGCATATCACACAAATTAACAAAATTGTTTAGATGAGTAGCGGCATCTTCACTAGGAAGGCCGGAAAATTGATCTTTCATAACAAGATTCAGCAAAGCGGTATTGATTTCACAAGACTCAACATCATTAAGAGGAGCAATCGGAGTACTAAGGAAATCATTATTATTGGTATTCGAGAAATCACACAACTTAGTGTTATCTTGCGCCATGGAAACAAGTAATCCAACACACAAGCAAACAGAAAAATGGCAAGCGAGAAAGAGGAGGAGATTGGGAAAGAGAGGGCGAATAAAACGGCAAGGGTGAAGTGGGGGAGAGGGAAACGAGAGGCAAATGGCAAATAATTTAAATGCAAGGGAGATGGGTTTGTGATGGGTACTTGGTATGTCTTGACTTGAGCCAAGACCTCCCGGCAATGGCACCAGAAATCCTTCTTGCTACGTCTTGAGCTTGCGTTGGTTTACCTCGAAGAGGAGAGGGTGATGTAGCAAAGTGTAGCGTAAGTATTTCCCTCAGTTTTGAGAACCAAGGTATCAATCTAGTAGGAGGCTCCTCAAAAGTCCCACGCACCTGAACAAACAAACTGAGAACTCGCAACCAACGCAATAAACGGGTTGTCAATCCCTTCACGGCCACTTGCGAAAGTGAGATCTAATAAAGATAGTATGATAAGATGAATATATTTTTGGTATTTTATAAGATAGGTGCAAAAAGTAAAGATGCAAATAAAGGTAGATTGAAAGCAAATATGATAAGAGATAGACCCAGGGGCCATAGGTTTCACTAGAGGCTTCTCTCAAGATAGCATAAGTATTACGGTGGGTGAACAAATTACTGTCGAGCAATTGATAGAAAAGCGCATAGTTATGAGATTATCAAGGCATGATCATGTATATAGGCATCACGTCCATAACAAATAGACCGACTCATGCCTGCATATACTACTATTACTCCACACATCGACCGACTCCTGCCTGCATCTAGAGTATTAAGTTCATAAGAACAGACTAACGCATTAAGCAAGATGACATGATGTAGAGGGATAAACACATGCAATATGATATAAACCCCATCTTGTTATCCTCGATGGCAACAATACAATACGTGTCTTGCAACTCTTTTTGTCACTGGGTAAGAACACCGCAAGATTGAACCCAGAGCTAAGCATTTCTCCCATGGCAAGAAAGACCAATCTAGTAGGCCAAACCAAACTGATAATTCGAAGAGACTTGCAAAGATAACTAATCATACATAAAAGAATTCAGAGAAGATTCAAATATTATTCATAGATAAACTTGATCATAAACCCACAATTCATCGGATGTTGACAAACACACCACAAAAAGAGTTTACATCGAATAGATCTCCACAAGAGAGGGGGAGAACATTGTATTGAGATCCAAAAAGAGAGAAGAAGCCATCTAGCTAATAACTATGGACCCGTCAGTCTATGGTAAACTACTCACAACTCATCGGAGGGGCAAGGATGTTGATGTAGAAGCCCTCCATGGTTGATTCCCCCTCCGGCAGAGTGTCGACGTAGGCTCCAAGATGAGATCTCGCGGATACAGAAGGTTACGGCGGTGGAAATTGTGTTTCGTGGTGCTCCTGGATGTTTTTGGGGTACGTGGGTATATATAGGAAGAAGAAGTACATCGGTGGCCGCCCGAGGGGCCCACGAGACAGGGGCCGCGCCCTACAGGGGGGCGTGGCCCCCTATCTCGTGGGGCCCTCGGGAGCTTCTTGACTTGCACTCCAAGTTCTCCGGATCAGATTTGTTCCAAAAATCACGCTCCTGAAGGTTTCATTCCATTTGGACTCCGTTTGATATTCCTTATCTTCGAAATACTGAAATAGGAAAAAAAACAGCAATATGGGTTGGGCCTCCGATTAGTAGGTTAGTCCCAAAAATGATATGAATGTGAAAAATAAAGCCCATAAACATCTAAAAGGGGTAATATAATAGCATGGAACAATCAAAAATTATAGATACGTTGGAGACGTATCAGCGACCTCCGCTTGTTGGCTTCCTGGCCATCCATCTCAGCCGGCGGCGACGCTGGTATACACGTGTGCTGGGTGTGCGCGAGTGTGTCCTTCTGTGCATGCCATCACGAAGTGGTGAAGTGTGCGCGAGTGTGTCCTTCACGTGGAAGAAGTGTGCCCTCAATTTACTAGCGTGTGGGGTGCTACCCCGAGTGGTTTCAACTTTGTTTACTTCACCGCGTGCCAGATGGGCCAGCACACGAAGATTGAGAACACGAGCTGACAAGGTAACATGTGGACTGGTTGACCCATCAACTAAACAATATATGGAGCTATTCACTGACACAGTGACCATATAATCCTTCGGTATAGAGAGTTCGAGTGAGAGGGGGGCCCATGAGAGATAGTAGAGAGAGAGAAAGAGCTACTCCCTCCATTCGATAGTGTAGTGCCTATATTTGTTTTAAGTCAAAATTTTGAAACTTTGACCAAGTTTATAAAGAAATTACTTATATCTACAATACCTAAGATAAATGATAGTATGAAGTAAGTACATGTTGTGATGAATCCAATGATTGTTCCAGATGTAAATGTTTTTCTCCACATCAACATGGTCAAACTTTTCTGAGGTTTGACTTTTCAAAACATCCATATGCTTATGGACGTGAGAGAGTCCCTAACTAGAGAGAGAGAGAGAGTGAAATGGAAAGAGTGAGTGAAAAAAGTGTGTGTGCATGTGTGAAAGATACATGGACAACACACGATAAAGTAGAGAAAAAGCGTGTGTCTCTTATGCAAACATATGACACATGCATCTTCGACAAAAAAGCAAGGTGAGGAGATAGTGTGTGGTTGTTTGTAGCCGAGAGAGAAAGACCCCTAGCACGTGGCCAAGAGAGGTCTGACAAACAAGGGAGAGACGTATGGAGAAAATGCAGACATGTGGAGGAGAGAGTGTATGTTTGTGACACAGAGATCCCCTGGAGATCGTTTTGGGACTACATGGCTGGGAGATCAAGTGGCAAGGTGTGTGCGCAATAGAAGATACCCCGAGAGATATCGAGATAGATGTATGGATGGAAGGAGACAATACGTGTGTTACTAATGGCTAGTGAGAGATAGTCATACTTAGGGGGGGAGTGCGTGCGCCTATGATGGAGTGAGGGATTATGGTACCTAGGGGGTGCGTGTCACATAGAGAGAGAACAAGGGCGGAGAGTGTTAGATGGGTCTATGTAGCGCGAGCGAGATATGTGTATGTATGTACCAGGGGTATATAAAGTTTGAGAGAGATAGAGGAGCCCCGATACGGCTGAGTGGTGCGTCACACAACTGAGAGGGGGAAAGAGATATTCCATCCGCCCAATAAGGCAGTGCATATAAATTTTGTAGAAGTCGAACTTTGGAAACTTTGACCAGGTTTACGCAAATATTATTTATATCTACAATACCAAAGATACATCATATGAAACTACATCTCATGATGAATCTAAAGATATATGTTTGTCATTCTAGATGTAAATGTTTTTCTCCATGTACATGGTCAAACTTTGTGATGTTTGATTTTTCAATAAATCTATATGCTATGGACCGAAGAGAGTGCCTAAGTTGAGAGAGACCAAGTGCGTGTGAAGGAGAATGAGTGAGTGTGCAAAAAGAGAGTGTGTGTGAAAGACAATGGGGGCAACAAACAATAAATTAGAGAGAGTGTGTGTGTTCGTTTCTTATGCAAACATATCACGCATGCATCTCCGGGATAGAAAAGCGAGGTGAGGAGATACACGAAGATAGCTAGTGCATGATTGTTTGCAACAGAGAGAGACACCACTATAGCACATGTCCCATAGAGGTCTGGCCAAAAGGGACAAAGGTCAAGAGGCACGCATGGAGGAGATGGACGCATGGGTAGGGAGAGAGGGTGTGTTTGTGATAGAGTGATCCCTCGAGATCGTGCGGGGGCTATATAGGTGGGAGATCGAGGGACGAGGTGCGTGTGCGATAGAAAGATACCGCAAGAGAAATCCAGATAGACCATGCACATGTTTGTGATGGAGACTAAGAATTAGCTAGTCTACATATAGGGGGGACTGTGTGTGCCTACAATTGAGTGAGAGACCATCATACTTGGCTAGGCCTGAGATTGTGTGTGTGTGTTTGCGTGTGAGATGGAGAGAGAACAAGGGAGAGAGAGAGAGTTTTAGATGGGTCTATCGAGTGCGAGTGATATATGCATGTGTATGTGTGACCCAGGGAGATGGAGAGTTTGAGAGAGAGAGGGAAGAGCTCCGAGACGGCAGAGTGGTGCGTGAGAGAGTTACGGGCAACGATCCAAGGAATTTGTGTGTGTGAGATGAGTGCACCCAAGATATTTAGCTTGGACTAGAGAATCATAAATAGTGTGCAAGACAGATCTATACATGGAGTGTGCATGCTAACTAGAAAGACCCCCCCCCA